>NW_025767024.1:517500-1042500 GCF_003918875.1 Haliotis rubra
CCTAATGTACTATACACTGCTCGATTCATATAATTATTTCTTACGTTTTCCGTGTGTGTAGAGTTTGCATACAGTATTGAGAGCACAAGGAAACAGTACAAGACGCGGGCCTCACAATAAGCAAATACAAGTGTGGTAGCAATTAGACCGCGTAGTGAGTTTGGTACGTGACATTGGAGGAGTTTTTGACATGACAGGGTATATGGCGAATAATATGGGGTAAAGGGGGCTTTCGAACCCCTCTATACTACTGATACGACCCGTATCTTTACACGAAACCTAACACCCGCTGAGTGTGTCCTAATACTGCCGTGTGTCAACATTACCTTTATAGGTTATTTTTCTGTCATTAGTTGTTTCAGCCATTTTGAATAACATATACGAGACACCAACTACAATTTTACCTGGGAGTATTTTCAGTGAATGAAATCATCTGCCTTGTTGAAACGGGAATATGATCTAAATCTCCAATCCCTGGCTGAATGAGATGTTGGACTCGTGTTTTTTTTACAAAGCTCTGAAGTTATCAAGTCTAACAGCACTAAAAGAAATATACTATGTGTAAGTATGGGTTCTGACATGTTCTGCTGATATACTATTTTAGTTACAAATAATGAGATTTAATTTCGGGAATAAAATGGTTTTTGTCTCACTTCTTGTGCATGTAAAACATTGAGTGAATTAGGTCATTTCTTTTGGGTACAGCTATTTAGAGTTCCTGTTTTGAGGTTATGTTTGCAGAGACTCGTTGTACATGCGTGGTTTTATACTGAGTCACGTTGCGCTTTGTCGCCTCGACAACGATTACGTAACAGCCTAGGTCCGGAATAAATATAAAAACAATATTTCAACATTCATTATGAGGAAAGTCTTCGTGAAGATCCGGGTTAGAATTGATCTTCAGTAACCCATGCGGGGACATAATAGGATATAATCGGATGAATGAATGAATGAATCTCTTTATTTCCTCCAGATTATATTCCGAAGATCATTATAAACATGTACATGAAATATTTACAGCAGCATAATCACAGCAATATATTCACAACACATTCATATAGTCATATATATGTACAAAGAAAAGATGAAAGGTCTAGAATGCACAGTTTAGTGAGGGAAGCAAGGAATATAGGTATTTACAGAAGAGGACAATCATACATCTCCATGACATTTCATCAATATCGTTAGTAACTAGTAGTTCACCCCCAGAAAATAGTGATAACATTTCATCTTCAGATAATAATTCTATTTGTACATAAACATCCACATCAAAGAGATCTATAAGTTTTGAAAAGAAATTATTTCTGTTGTACATATAGTGTTCACAGTGTAAAATTATATGGCAGTCATAATCATTACAATATCTTTTGCAGAGTTCCCAATGTTTTGAGAATTTTCCCCTTGAGCTGATTTGTACACAAAACTGTAATATATCTTTAAACTGTGGGTAAAAATACATCAAACAATACAATCTATGTACACCAAAGAAATTGTGGGTCAAGCGATATCTATTCATATCGTGCCTTACACACACGTGAGAAATCCATCGTTCAGTTTCAGATTTATTTATGCAATTAATAGTTATTCTTCGCCATGACGATTTACGTGGAAACCTTCCAAAATCGAGATAGTCACTAAGATAATTGAAGAGATTGTATTTTAAACTGGTTTGAATAAGTGTGTCACATATACTGTGTAAGACAGCTGTTCTATTTTGAAAGGTGGCTAAATGTACACAGAAAATATCCTTAAATGAAGAGTTACACTTGCTGTTGCACAGCTTGCCGAGAAATAATAGTCTACATTTATCTATATAACCACCCATGCTCCACAATCCAAGGTTACCTAGCACTGAAGCAGAGGAAAAGTGCTTACCGAAACCCTGAATGCATCTGGCAAAATATCTCTGTGTACTTTCTACCAAGTCATAATCTTTACCTCGAAGAATGGGTAAAAGTTCACAACCGTAAAAGCTCGTTGCAAGTATCATTCTTTTCCATATTTTAACAGAAGAAGTAGGGTGGAGATCTTTACCATTTAAACCAAGACTTTTTAGAGAATTTACAGATTGTCGTGCTTTCTGGCAGTATGAATATACTCTAGATTTTGGGGACAGATCAGACGAAAGTAAAATGCCTCCATACTTAACACAATCACTTATTGGTATTTCTGAATCACCAAATTTGAAAGAATAATTACACAGACGTTTCTTATATTTGCAGAAAATGACACAAGTGCTTTTAGAACCGTTATACGTTAGACGCCACTTACAAGCATAGCTATAAATAGTATCAAGTGATGATTGAAGACCTGTTGGAGAGGTGGAAGCAAGTGTTGTGTCGTCAGCCAATAGAATACATGGGATATTAATGCCACTTACACAAATGCCATTGTTCAAATCTCTAAGTTCACATATCAAATCATTAATAAAAACAAGGAAAAGCCAGGAAGACAAGACTCTACCTTGCCCAACACCTTGCTTGATAACATATTCATTTGATCTCAGACCACAATATTGCACAAAAGCAGAGCTTGATGTATAACTTTGATATAGGAGCTGCCACATTTTGCCCTTTATACCCATTTGATATAGCTTTAAAAAGAGTCCATTATGCCATATGCGATCAAACGCCTTCTCATTGTCCATAAAGGCTGTATAAATTGGAGAACCTCTGCTTAGATAATATGATAAGCTTTCATTTAGAGTAAAGACTGAAGTGTTTGCTCCATGTTCCTTTCTAAACCCAAATTGGAGCTTGTCTGGAAATGAGGGTATGTATTCTTGTACCCAGATTTCTAGTCTAGCCAATAAGACTTTTTCAAAAAGTTTACCAATACAAGAAGTTAGAGTTATTCCTCTATAATTTTTGGATCATTTTTCGCCTTTTTACCTTTATATATTGGGATAATTACACCTCTTCTGAAAGTGCTAGGGACATATGCAGATCCTAAAATAGAGTTAAAAAGTGTCGTTAATGTATTTACGATGTCATCACCACCATAAATAAGATGTTCATTGTGAATACAGTCCGGGCCAGGAGATTTATTTTTGTGGAGATTACTGATATGTTCCTTTACTTCATCACTTTCAATATGTTTACATAAAATATCTTCTTTCAGAGTACCTCTGCATCAATTGTGGTGCCAAGTTTTAACGGTTAGATAATTTAAGAAGCGAAAGTGAGTTGTGATTGGTACGCTCAACTTCCCAGCGTAGGCACCTGATTGGATAAAAAGCCAGCCAATTGAGGTAATAAAATCATCACCCTAAGCCGTGGATGCATCCAGGGCATAGTGGAGAGTGATCGTAACGTCGAGGATGTAAGAGAGATAAAGTGCTATTCTATTGGGACAGCGAGGGACACTTGAGAGGACAAAGAGGCAGCTCATCGCCCTTTGTTAACCACTGAACCTTTTAATCCCTCGAAACAAGCACCTCACAAGATCTGCCAACACCGCAGACAAGAAGTAACTGATACTGGTAGCAAGAGCGAGTGCAGCTTAATAAGGCGTGTTAGCTTGCGTAATACTGCTTTCTTTGTCAGGCTCTTTTGGTGATAAGAATAATGAGTTCACGTGGACGTGCAGCACATTGAATACTCGGATGATATACTCCAGTAGAAAAATCATATAACTATAACTATATAACTATAACTATATAACTATAACTATATATAACTATATATATATAAAACTATATATATATATATATAACCGGGGTAGGAAGTGAACCGTGACATTCGATAATTTCACATTAGCACAGTTGTGACTAGCGGCATTGTCTAAAAGCAGTATGACACGCCTACCACGCGACCTCATCTGTCTATCAAAGTAGATCAGCCAATCGCTGAACAGGTCAGATGTCATCCAGGCTTTCTTGTTAAATCGGTAGCGAGCATACACTTCGGGGTTGAAATCTCTTCCGAAGCAACGTGGTCGTCTCGATTTGCCAATAACAAAGGGTTTTATTTTAACAGACCCAGTTGCATTGGCACACAACGCTACAGTTATTCTTTCTTTGGATCTTTTCGTTCCTGCAACTGGTTTCGAAGCCAAAGTATAATTTGGACCCAACTTGTAGAAGAGGCCAGTCTCATCTAAGTTAAAATATCATCATGGTCAAAAGTGTCCAAAACTTTCTTCAGGTCCACTCTCCCTTTCACAACTGCATCTTTATCAGCACTAGCAGCCTCCCTCGATAGATCTTTTTGAAATGTGATAACGTGACTTGAAGCGTGAAAGCCATCCCCGGGAATATGCAAAGTCCACAACATTTAACTTTTCCCCGATTTCTCTTGCCTTTTCTGTCAGCATCTGATCATTTACCGGCACATTTCGACTTGCAACATCGCTGAGCCACAGATAAACAGCTTCTTCGAGTTTCTGGTGTTTGGCATTTCTTGATCGGGTCAGGTCCGAAGAATTGTCTGGTGTGCCGAGCCATTTATCTTTTTTGCTTGATTATGTCGCCGATCGTCGACTTTCCAATCACATGTCCAAATACTGGTCCAAAATGTTTGCTTATGTTATCTAAGCTTACTTTGGGATTTTGTTCTTTGTACAGACATATCTCTTTCTTTTCCTTGGCTGTCACTGCGTAGCGCTTGCGTTTAGTAGGTTGACTAGCCATTTGTGATCAATTGAAAAACCAACTGACTTGAATATCGACACACTGCACTTTTATTGCTTTGACTGAATAAACAACTTAACAGTTAGAACTCAATGGTTAACTCAGTGTCAGCTAGGCCTTCTAATCACCACCAATACCTTGATCCGGATTAGCAGACGATGTCTCGTGTCAAAACACGCGGGACTCTCGCGCTTCCCTTCACACGGTTAGCGGTGGATCAAAGCTTGGTGCGGATAGGTGAGTCAATTTTGTGTTGATTTAGCCGGTTTGTTTGTAAAATGTACCGTCCGGAAACGGAAACCGAATATCCGTTATAGACAGTCACTTTTATAACGTAAGAGATTGGTTTTTTTCTAAAAATTGACCGGAAGGTGAGGTTTCCGGAAATCTGGGGTCCGAGTATCCGAGGTCTCACTGTATATAACTATATAACTATATATATGTCTGCGGATCTAAGTCGACCATATCAGATTAATGTATATTAATATATCGCTCATCTCTTACGTATATACGAGATATTAAGTACTACGTAGGGGATAATTTGTCCTACGTAGGAGAAAATATACCTTACGTAGGAGATATTAAGTCCTACGTAGGAGATGGTGAGACCAAACATGTTTTTCACCGTGGCCCTACTACGCTTCCGTAGTACTAAACCCTAACTTGAAACATATTACTGTAAGAGACAGTTATCATGAACATAGAACCGTTCTCTGTCAAGTTTGTACAGGAGGTGGTGCGCGTGTAAACGTATGAAGTAATATCCGTTACATGTTCAACACGAATGGCGTTATGAATTAACTTCACAATATCATCTGCGACTGAATATCTTCGATATTCACTGCGCGATCAAAGGTAACAAGAGTTTTTAAAACTCCCAGCGTTGTTGAGTGAGTGACTGAACATGGATTTATGCATAAACACCATACAGGGCATTGATTAGATTCATGTTCCCAAAGGAAAGACCAGCACGAACAAACACAGGCGTTCACTACACGCTCTCGCTTTATGAGATATACGACGACAGATGGTTGTTGTCACAACAGGGACTCAGTGAGTGTTCAATAGCAAAAAACAGTCAGTAGTTTACAAACTAAATTAAAAAAAGCAAGGTTTCTTTTTATCCACTATTATGTATCATTTAGCATGTGTTAAGTTGTAGAAACGCTACACTTCAAAGAGTAAATAAGCACAAGAACTTCCATTTGTTTTCCGTTGTCAGATCACATAATGCCAATGTCATTGCTGGGCGTGGGACAGGAAGTGACTGAAAAGCAAATCAGCTCGGAATACTTTCTGTGTTTGAAAGACAGCTATTTATATAATGGCTGGTGTAAATCACACAATGCCAATGTCATCGCTGGGCGTGGGACGTGAAGTGACTGAAAAGCAAATCAGCTCGGAATAGAAGCTGTGTTTCAAAGACAGGTATTTAACATGAAAGACTAGTGTAAATTTTGCAGTAATGACTTTTTAATAACGATCGAAATGGGTTGATCAATATGAATAATCTCTCCATATATGCTTATGAGTATGAAGTCAAGTACATGTAATGCCTTGCAAATGGTATTATTGATAGATATAACTTGACAAACGTTCAGCCATTATTTGGGCCGTGGGGTAGCCAAGTGGTTAAAGCGTTCACTCGTCACGCCGACTGGTTTAAAAACGTTGATTATTTCCCAATGAATAATCAATTAGAATGATATTGTAAATACGCTGGATCATTCTTCCTAAAGAACGGGGCGGTGGGGTAGCCTAGAGGTTAAAGCGTTCGCTCATCACGCTGAAGACCCGGGTTCGATTCCCAACATGGTTACTATGTGTGAAACCCATTTTAGGTGTCCCCCGCCGTGATATTGCCGGAATATTGCTAAAAGCGGGTAAAACTAAACTCACCGACTCAGTTCATTATAACCGACACTGTCCATGTATTTCATGCAGCCCCGACTATTTTGCCGTCGCCCATGTCTGTGTATGAACCATACAGAGACACATCCAAATTGCATGTTACAATAATGTCAGTAAAAGCTGATATCATCTAAATGCGTTTTCATGCAAGATTAAAGAGTTACAATGCCTTTAAGGAGATATGCAAATAAACGATAAGAAGGAATCTCGTAGCATGCTGTTACTGGGTGATGGTCATGGGTGACCAGCGGGGACATGCATCCTCATTAAGATGGGGGACGGGCCGGCGAGAAAGGTTGCCAACAGCACTTCGATGAAGTGTGCGAGTCTACTAAACTCAAGGTGGTGATTAATCTGAGTCAAGACAAATGAATACTATTACAGTCATGAGATAACTTGTTTGAAATACCCATAATGCCCTTGCACGATCTCATGAACAGTTACTGTCGATAGTCATCATGACTCCATGCTTTACATATGTTAACATTAGTATAACTGTGCATAAAACTGTGTTGTTTACAGTAACATTGCGCTTTTGCAGAGATTCACATGTGATGTAAATGAACAATTTATATGATTTAGATAAATATGATAATATGCGCTCATGAGGTTGTCAATGCCTCCCTTCACGTCTTCAGTCAGTGACACGCACCGCCAGATGTTAACGGTGAACGCGCTGCGAATGTTGTGAAGCACGTGCACGTGAGTGTGTGGGATGCACGAGCAGTGTATCCGTGCTCTACATGCTATGTAACGGTTCTGTCTACTACAGACAGACAACACGTACTTATAATAGATCGTCCATACAAGTAAACTGTGAGCTTCCTCCGATGATAACGAGTCCCAGTGTACCAACTTGATTTTATGCATACTATGATTTTGCTTGCTTGGTTCCTCATTTCATTAAAATGCACATACGAATACACATTTGTTTGCATCTCTAACCAGGTGTAATCTTGAATACGAGTTGACGTTGCTTAGCATAGCATTGACTACATGCATAATACGTTGTGTAGTATATGTGCAACATATACAGTATTGCAGTATACATATTACAGTAAGGGCTGGACAGAAGTGCAAATAATATCGGTCTGTGATACAGACTGGGACAAGGTATGGAAAACCAACAATTTGGACAACAGACCATTGTTTGGGTCTTTTAATTGTAAATATGATTCAAATAGCTTAACCTAGATTTCGATATCCTTCGAATGTACATTTGGTTGAAACTGGAAAATATACATTTATCCCGAGACAAGAACTAATGTTTACATATAATTCAAAAGTATGACAGCACGAGTATCCATTTTGTCTTTTGTCTTCTACCCGTCCCTACTAGACGAACTACTGGTCTCTGAAATGAACATATTTTACAGAAGAAAAGGTCATAGTAAAAAAAGAGAAATATAATAAAAAGGAGCCCTGAGACATTCTCCTGAATCTGTGGAAATCTAGACTTGCCACATTTTCTAGACTTGCGTGGACCTGGATATATTTGCTTCAGGGTCTGTATGTATACGTTAGCACCCTCCTCAAGGGTGATATGGATTTAAACGCTCGAGCCGTCAGGCGAGAGCGTTGAATCCATATCACCCGCAGAGGGGGGGTGCTAACCTACTTATACCACGAGGGCGCCGCATGGACTCGTACAATTGCTTGTTGCTCGTGCGTTTCCTGCACCGGCCAGGTTGTTATCCACATATCAACCTCTGCACGTGCAGACAGAAGGTTGATACGCAGAAAATCAACCTGCCGGAACAATGGACATAACACGCCCTAGTGGTATAAGACAGACTACGTCCCTACATACGCTCAATCAAAAGTGTCTCCAGGTCACGGAGAATCATTGGTGTAGGGGCTCGTATTGCAATTCTCGTGCGTTTGCATGTGTTGTTGACGCGGCATGGACGCCTTGTAACATCACTATTTGATTATGATTCACAAACACATGCTCATGATATGGTCGGAATCATGCCACGGATTAGCAGATATTTATCATGAAAACAGGTTTTTATGTAGGTGGCTTGAAACTTGCTTTTACAAAGGCCAATAGATTCGATCACAATACTTTTCGTTTTACAACTTCTTTTCTCTTAACATGCTGACCTCAAAACTGATTTAAATGCTGACCTCAAAACTGATTTAAATTCTAATCGCTGATTAAAGAGTAAGACAATAAATAGTATGCCAAATTATCGTTACCATGACAACCCTGTGATATTTCACCTTATGTAAGAGAGTAATAAATACGATGCTAGGTATGACAGTACTACTGCAGTTGATAGTGTCTGTCGTAAATTTTAAATAAGTTGCTTCAACGCTATCACTAATCACTGGGTATGTATACAATTATATGTGTGATGGAGGAGATCTTGCGTCGCTAGTTTTCTCAATAATCTGAATACATGTATGTATAGCGTGAAACCGGCAGATACCTATAAAAGAAAGTGTTTGCCCTACCTGTAACAACGATGTCCCTTGTATATAGAAGGGATATAATATGGGGATGAATGGCATGTACTTTTATCTTGGCCCGTTTATGATGATAAATACTGCGATCTTTCACAATAATCTCTCTGGCTATCAGATTGAGAGTACTTTTTAAACATAACTGGTATTTCAATTATTGTATTTATACAGTAACATCCTTCAAACGTTCTCTACATACGTCCGTCAGATACATCGCGCACTACCCCTTTCTCTTTTGATCTCTCAAACGACTGTTACAAGTTCGGAGAATCCTGGTCAAAGTTGAAACGTCTTAAGACTATTCCCTACTATTCTATAACATGCACATTGTACCTAAAATGGGTAGAGCTTCCGTTCGGGGGAATATCATCAGGACAGCGATACACTTGTCTCCAATGTTGTAGAAGACACTCCACTTACTTAGGAAAACAATAACTCAATGAGATATTGCATTCATGTCGGATTCAATTTTTTCGGCCCCTATCAGATGTGAACTTGAACATGCAAGATCTGCGTCTATGTCAGACTAAAGGTCTACGAGTTGTTTAGCAGCACTGGGGCGTAATAGTCACAGCAAAAATAACTTAATTTCCGTTCTTTCGGAAACCTAATGGATACTGGGTAATGTAGGTTTCCGCTAGGTTTCAGTATCTGGAAACAGACAATGCGAGTTTCCGCATAGTTTACAAAACTGAAACTAACAAATCTAGGTTTCCGTCAAGTTTCTACAACTGAAACTATCATTATGCGTTTCCATTTAGTTTCAGTTCGCTGAAACATTCATAGCAAAATGACTTAGTTTCCGCTATTGCGGAAACCTATTGGATACTGGGTAATGTAGGTTTCCGCTAGGTTTCTGTTGGTTTCAGCTTAGATGAAACGGCAAACTTAGCTTTGTGCTGTTCCATTGGGGGACTATATTTACTTACTGTTACATTTGCAAGATAATTTCAATATACAGAATCCAGCTAGGGTCCATGCAGGAAGCAAAAGTACTGTACGTGGCGTGGTCCCTAGTATGTTGATCAACCTTCAGGTGTTGGCAATCTATAGCCCATTTTTATACTGTACCGTTAAAGTGTTTATGGTTACATGCCAGTTTTTAGTGTACATTTGTGATAGACTAGTTATTTTACTGTCCTTCGAAGACAGGTAAGTATATAAATTTGGTTTTATTTCATGTACACATTTACAAATTTAGAGTTACGACTTTCATAGTCACGATATGGCTGCCGATGTGACTTTGTAACTCACTCACTACCATTCTTCATAACTTGTGAATGTACCATTTATTATATTTTACACGAAAAACAACAAACACAGTAACACAGTCACTGTTATGATTCATCTGTTTCATTATTTTGAATAGCTCACATTTCAACAGAACTCAACAAGTTATATGTATGTATGTATGTATGTGTGTGTGTGTGTGTGTGTGTGTGCGTTTGTGTGTGTGTGTGTGTGTATGTATGTATGTATGGCCACATCAAGAGGGAATCAGCATTGGAGAACTTCTGTATGAATATGCAAATACAAATATGTCAAAACCCTACAACATTTTATGCATATGATGAAATGAGGTCTACTAGTGCAGGCATAACATATTTGCTGTGGTGTTTATTAAACAGATTTCAAATTAAAATTCAAATGTTTATTGTATGAAAGGTCATGGGCCCATATACATATACATGAAGTGTACATCTGAAGCTGCCTCAATGTATCTTAACATATACACACTAACAATCTCACATAGTAAAGACTTGGCAACTTGCTGACAATCATGAAGCTTCTGTTGCACTCATACTGAGCTGACAGCAATCCTCTGATCTGGTACATATGAAGCAGAGCCTGAGTTGAGACATTTGTTTTGCCACACAGAGAATATAACCAAGTTGATTACAACAAGGCTTGAACCAGTCCACAACCGCATATAACCAAGTTGATTACAACAAGGCTTGAACCAGTCCACAACCGCAAACAGATGATGTACGCTCTACTTAAGATCTGTGGGTGAATATGAAGAGTCCTTTTTGATGTCTGGCACAACATCGTTGCCATCCTCATCATCCCACACAGACTCTGCATCATCCTGCAAATACAATACATACAATGCTTAGTAAAACTACAAAAACAGCCAAAGTAACACATGTATACATATTCAAAAACATGCACAGTGGTACATCTGATCACAATGAAATTATAAAATTTGAACGACTAATTTGTAGATGTAACCAAAAGATTTTTTCACAATCACAAAGGAAAGATCTGTAGTATACATGTATATTGTATCTTCCATTGGATATGCCACTTATTTGATTGATTGGTACCAGAAAATAGTAGCCAACCCAGTATTCTGAAGCAAATTGTGGTAATATTTATTACTGTTACTGTACTCATATTGAAGGTAACATCTACTACCAAATCGCCAATTGAAATCTAACGGAAACCTTGCGGAAACCCTTAGAAAGTGGGTAATTGTAAGTTTCCGTTATTGCGGAAACTCAATGTAAAAGAACGGAAACTCACTGGATTCTAGGTGGAAACATAAGTTTCAGTCCACTTTCCACCAGGTTTCCGCATTGCGGAAACCAAGTTATTTTTGCTGTGAGTCATATAGGCCTGCTCCAAACAACAGAATATATATCTTTTGAGAAGGACTTCTCCGACGGGTAAAGGTACAGCAATGCAACATTACGAAAAATCTTTTTTTTCACTATTTTGCATTTCATGTCTCACAGAATATATAATTTGATGGGCGAGAGTTTTTAATATCGTTCTAACTTAGTCGAATTAAGTCAAAATGAGCTGGCACATGGGCGAGCGAGTTTATATCTAAAATTTTCGCAATTTATTTTTCATTTTTTCATCCTTGGCATATATTCAAAACTGCATGTTTAATTTGGTCAAATAACTTGTCAGAAAGTACCCACAGTGCGGAGAGTTTCTGGACTTTTGTGAGTCCAGAATTAAATTGTGACGTGTTAATGACGTTTGTTATACTGTTAACACAGCGATGGCTAACAGGTGGCAAAGTCTTGCCGCCATTAGTAACATTTGAAACGGATACAAATATTCATTTAATGTTTGAGCTTTATCCAAATCTGTAAAAACTGAAGGTATCCCAGAATCATGAGTGACAAGAAGGGGAGTGGGCCCCGATGAAGTACTAACCACCTGATTGAGCAGACTGAGGTGATAAATAGTTATCAAAATTAGAATAAAAGTTTCCCTTGGCTATTCTTTTCAGATTATTTACTTTATTCCTTTGCTTTTTGTATTTAAATAGCTAAGAAGTATTCAGAGATCGAAATGCGTTTTTCCTTAGACGTTCTCATTTCTTTTAAGTATGTTACGAGGGGCGTTGAAAAGTAGTCAAACTAACTATATTCTCGATGTCCAATTTTTGAAAAGAAGCTTCCATTTTATTTTGAAGGAATCATTAGCAAAGTCATATCCAAAATTTCATGTGGGTAATGTGGTTAACGAGATGTTAGTCATCACATCATTGGGGTATTATGTTTCTTGCAAATTTGCAGAAAATGGAAAACGATCTCCCATTTGGTATCTAGTAATAGTAATAGTCCGCTTATATGGCGCTCACATCCAGGCACATTGCCTGCTCACGGCGTTACGTACATTACTATCCCCGATCATAGGACACTATCGTAGTTTCCGATACTTTTTCATCTCCCTGGGGACTGTACAGCCATGAACTAAACACTCACATTGCCAGCACATACTCACGGGTACCCATTTTACAGCTGGGTGTAGATCTAAGTATCTTGTCCAAGGATACTACGCAAATGTGCCCGAACCTCGGTGCCTCCTCGAAACAGGGCCTTCAGCGTGATAGGCAGACGCCTTACAACTGCACTATTGCGCTCTCTCTTGGATAATGGTATACCCTCAGATAGTATCATATAAAATATGTTCAGCATAGTATTGGATGACTTCCCGTCACCATCAACATTCAAAGATTTGGATTGCTTGATTTACGGGGACTGTTGTTTTTAGGACACCCTCATTTTAAATTTTCAAAAACATTGTGTCCAGATATACAACATATTGAGAGCTGACACTTGTGTGACCATTCAGTATTTAGTTTGAACCCTTGACACCATGTATGAATAAGTGAAAACTTTAGGATGAGTTATATCCTTATGATGACGTCAACTGAAAGGGGGTGGGTAGTGTCTCCAAAACAAGCCCTTTCAGTAAACATGAAGGGGGTGTCACTTGAACAATTATAGTTTAAAATTGCTTTTTTGTGCAGTTTAATATCTAAGTTAGACTTTTACCAACATACAACATGTTTTTTTTAATATTTTGTTTCAATTGGTGTAGGGGGATTCCCGCCAATACACCTTGATATAATATTGGATTAATTCTTTCCTAAGTTCGCGGCTACCAAGCTTGGCATGTGCAAAACTGTTACACCTTCGCTGTGACCTTTAAAATGACCTCAAGGTCACTCAATTCAAGTGGTGTCGGTAAATCTCGTCAAAATAAACCTTGGTACCAAATTTGAACAAAATCCATCATTTCTTTCTCGAGTTCTTTCAGTAAACCGAAGGGGGAGTCATATTAAACAAGCGATTGTAGTTTTGAAATTGCTTTTTTGTGCAGTTTAATATCTAAGTTTTATTCTAGCCGACCTCTACCAATCTCAAACATACAAACATGTTTCTTGCATATTTTGTTTCCTGAAGTTTAATTTGTGATGCATTTCATTGCTAGTCAGCTAGGCTATTCCATTTGTCCGAACCACAACATACGGAGACAGATCATTTAGCAGACCGGGTGCTGTACTCTGGAATTGATTACCTGAAAATGTCAGAAAATCGGAAAATATCAACAGTTTCCGATCTTGTCGCAAAACCATCCTCTTCAAACGAGCATTCGACTAAGCGCACATGAGCAGGACTCAGGATATGTAGCGCTATACAAATGTCTAATTTGATTTGATTTGATTTGATATACCCGTTAGAAACCCACCCCCACCCCACCCCACTTAATATTAATACATATCAAAACCTCAAAAGATATTTGCGAAAAGTCATGATACAGAGGACAGTCAGAGATTTTATATCGATTATATATCAGGACGAATATCATTTTCGTCATTTGGCTAACATTTGTCAATTCTTTCTTGGGTTATCGCGCTAACAATCTTTATATTGGCTAAACCCTCAGATTTTTTTTGCTGTGACCTTGAAAATTATCTCAAGGTCACTCCATTTCACTTGTGTCGGTGAATCTCGCCAATATACCTTGGTACCAAGTTTGAACAAAATCCATCAATTCTTTCTTGAGTTATCTCCCTAACAAGCTTATTTGATGTATGAAATGCAACGAAAAACAAACACCCGCGTATTTACGAGTGATTGAAACTGTTATTACAATTTACGTAAATATTTATTACATTTTACCGCAACGAAAATTATTACAATTTACGTCAATGTTTATTACAATTTGCGTATTACAATTTACGTCGTAACACAGCCCCTCATCAGCCCGCGCGACGTTCCACTAGGCACAGGAGACGACCTGACAGACTCACGTATTACTGATGATGTGCTGAGATAAAGGAGATTTGTTATTCATTTGCGTAAATATCCCGTGTATGTATATTCTTGCCTTAGTGATCTAGGTACATATCATGCTGTGATTTATTTTTAAATTCTTTATCTTACATGACGTCTGTGTATGTGTCTTATGTTTGTTTCTTGATGGTGATGATGATGATGGTGATGATGGTCGTGATGATGATGGTGATGGTGATGATGGTGGTGATGATGATGATGATGATGGTGGTGATGATGATGATAGTGATGATCGTGATGATGATGATGATGATGATGATGGTGATGATGATGATGATGATGATGATGATGATGATGATGATGATGATGATGATGATGATGATGATGATGGTGGTGATGATGGTGATGAGATTGATCTACATGTTAGGTTACTTTACCTTCTCAGTAGTTAGCCTATTTCTTAAAGACATAACCTTATAAACTGAGGGGCAAAAGAAACGTCCCCGATCATTTTTTTATCATAAAATGATACAAACACGTGCAATTCAATGTTGAAATGTTTTATATAATTGTTGAACATATTATGCAGACTGTCATTACAGAACAATTGAAACAATTTGCTGTAAGTAGAGTTTTTGTGACGTTTTTCACAGGAGGTTCAAATGTCCGGGTTTCGATCATGACAACACATGCACATCAGTACTGACAGAGTGTCTTTGAGTGTCCAACTCCTCAGTAGCGAGTGTGTCCACCTCTTGCAGCGATACATGCTGCCACACGACGTCGTGCAGAGTGCACAAGACGTCTGATCACGTGATCTGGGATGCGACGCCATTCTTCCTGTAGAGCTTGAGCCAAAGCAACAACGTGCTGTGCGTTCGTTCCGACGTCTGTAGACTCGTACCCGACCATCAGCTTTGTTCAACTGGAAGCGGCTCTCGTCACTGAAGAGTACCCGGCGCCAGTTCCGCGGCTGCCACTGCCGAACTCTACGTGCCCAAGCCAAGCGACGACGTCGATGTTCACGCGTTAACGTCACGCCCCGGAATGGTCTGTAGGCTCTGATACCAAATCGGCGGAGTCGTCTGGATATGGTCCTTCTACTGACTGGATGGGTAAGGCTGGTTGTTGCTGATGACGTCACAGTCAGGAATCTGTTGCGCAAGTGAAGCACCCGTAAATGGCGGTCTTCCTGAGGGGTGGTTACGGGTGGTCTCCCCTGTCCTAGGCCTGTCTGCAGTCCGACCTGTTGTTCTGAAGCGTGTCATCAGTCTGGTGATGGTTTTCTTGCTGCAACCCATGATTCTTGCAACGTGACTGTGAGAAGCACCCAGCTGCAACATCCCAATAGCTCGTTCTCTCTGTTCTGCCGTGAGTCGAGGCATGTTCTTTGTGTCCAACGTATTGAAGTGATGAATTCGAACAGTCGAGCATAATTTTTATACTGTACTTTCATACGGGTATGTTTCCACCGAAGCATGCAAAAAACGTGAATAAAAGCAATTTTCATGCTTACAAAAAACTCCACGTGGATTTCCTTTCTGTGAGACGTGGGGATGCGTTCGGGAGATGTGTTCCTAAATAAATTTCCGTCATAACGACAACAGAAGAACTGTTTTTTCAAATTTTACTTTGGGGACGTTTCTTTTGCCCCTCAGTTTAGTATTATTCGGTGTTTGTGATATTGTTTTTTGTTTTTTTTCCCTTTCATTTACTGTAGTGTGTTTTGTATTTTTTTATTGTGTTTGTACATGTGACGTACCAAAAATGAAGGAGTGAACGATCTCAATTGTGATACATGTGATCTCAAATAGGTAATTAGTTAATGATGATGTTTTAATAATACATGTCACACAGTTTTGTTATTTCTATAATGATGATATTGATTATTGTTTATCTAACCACACACATAGTATTCTGCATGAGTTGATGTCCAATACGTACTTTGTTTATGATGATTCTTGCCAGACGTTTTTTCATTTCTATGATGCTGACTCATTATTTTATGAACTAAACATATACTGTTATATTCAAAATATAATACTAAAAAATAAAACTCCGACATATTCTCATACAAAATAACATTCTTTGGTTGTCATATCGTTTGGTATTTAATCGTGTATGACATTTCTTGTACACTTTCTGTTATAGTAATGTTTACCTTTAAGTAAGAGATCTTTCTGTTGACGATTACGAGAGAACTATTTCATATTTTCTACATGAAAAAAATATATCTAAGGACAGGATATAGCATAGGAATTTTTCGTATCATTATGTGCTGCAGATATATTTTCTTTAAATTTCATAACCTAAAACCATGTTAAACTAGAAATGATTCGTATTATTTACTTATATCCCTACTACCTGCGTAAATAGACATTAACTTGAATAAATATTTACTTTCTCGTATGCTTGTGTTTTTGTGTTTTGTTTCTTATGTTGTTTGATGTTGATTTTATAGTTCCTTTTCTGTATCAATCTTAGCTCTTGAGTAGGACATTATGACAGCTATTTACTGTAGCTATTTACTGTATCACATGCCCCGTGAAGATCCGGGGTAGAATAGGTCTTCAGCAACCCATGCTTGCCACAAAAGGCGACTATGCTTGTCGTAAGAGGCGACTAACGGGATCGGGTGGTCAGGCTCGCTGACTTGGTTGACACATGTCATCGGTTCCCAATTGCGCAGATCGATGCTCATGGTGTTGATCACTGGATTGTCTGGTCCAGACTCGATTATTTACAGACCGCTGCCATATAGCTGGAATATTGCTGAGTGCGGCGTAAAACTAAACTCACTCACTCACTCACTACTCTATCACATTATGACATTGGAGTTACATGTACTTTCCTCGACTGGTACCTAATATGAGACTTGTCTTTATTATTATTCACCTAATGTACTATACACTGCTCGATTCATATAATTATTTCTTACGTTTTCCGTGTGTGTAGAGTTTGCATACAGTATTGAGAGCACAAGGAAACAGTACAAGACGCGGGCCTCACAATAAGCAAATACAAGTGTGGTAGCAATTAGACCGCGTAGTGAGTTTGGTACGTGACATTGGAGGAGTTTTGGATATGACAGGGTATATGGCGAATAACATGTGGTAAAAGGGGCTTTCGAACCCCTCTATACTACTGATACGACCCGTATCTCTACACGAAACCTAACACCCGCTGAGTGTGTCCTAATACTGCCGTGTGTCAACATTACCTTTATAGATTATTTTTCTGTCATTGTTGTTTCTATGGTGGCTATATTATGGCTCATTCGGGCCATCGCTTTATCGCCCTGAAGAAATCTAGGCGATATCGCGACAAAGCGATAGTACGACACGATATTGAGATATGGCGACACAATATAGCGATATTGCGATACAGACAAAAACGAAATAGCGATATCACGACACGAATGACGATAACAAGACACGATATAGCGATAACGCAACACGAAATGGCAACAACTCGACACGACATTGCGATAACACGACACGAAATGGCGATAATACGACACGACATTGCGATAACACGACACAAAATGGCCCGAATGAGCCACCATATGTTTCAGCCATTTTGAATAACATATACTAGACACCAACTACAATTTTACCTGGGAGTATTTTCAGTGAATGAAATCATCTGCCTTGTTGAAACGGGAATATGATCTAAATCTCCAATCCCTGGCTGAATGAGATGTTGGACTCGTGTTTTTTTACAAAGCTCTGAAGTTATCAAGTCTAACAGCACTAAAAGAAATATACTATGTGTAAGTATGGGTTCTGACATGTTCTGCTGATATACTATTTTAGTTACAAATAATGAGATTTAAAATGATTTACAATAAAATGGTTGTTTTTGTCTGACTTCTTGTGCATGTAGAACATTGAGTGAATTAGGTCATTTCTTCTGGGTACAGCTATTTAGAGTTCCTGTTTTGAGGTTGTGTTTGCAGAGACTCGCTGTACATGCGTGGTTTTATACTGAGTCACTTTGCGCTTTGTCGCCTCGACAGCGATTACATAACAGCCTAGGTCCGGAGTAAATATAAAAACAGTATTTCAACATTCATTATGAGGGAAGTCTTTAGTCCGCGTGAAGATCCGGGTTAGAATTGATCTTCAGTAACCCATGCTTGTAGTAGGAGGCGACTAACGGGATCGTGTGGTTAGGCTCGCTGATTTGGTTGACACATGTCATCGTATCCCAATTGCGTAGATCGATGCTCATGCTGTTGATCAGTGGATTGTCTGGTCCAGACTGAAACAGATTCGATTGTTTACAGACCATCGCCAGATAGCTGGACTATTGTTGAGTACGGCGTTAAATATCAAACCAACCAAAGTTGTACAAACTGTTAATTTTGTTTTCATTTCTCCGGTGTGTAATACTAATACCGAGGACCCAACCGAGGACCGAGGACAAAATCCTACCCAAAGTAGGTCGCGACCGCTGAGATCTACCTACCGTGCTGGGACTCGGGGTCAGTCGCGCTAGGGGTGTGGGACGGGCCGACCAAATGTGCAATCTAGGACGCAATCTAGTGTGCGATCCGGGGTGTGTGATTGTAGGACACTTCAAGAGGACGAGAATGACATTGTAAACAACACGAAAGACTGTAGTAAAAACATAAAATTCATATTCTGGAACATCTCGGCTATTACTCAGAAACTTCATGACATCGACTTTGTTAACTTTATCAAATCGTTTGATATCATTGGTTTAACAGAGACTTGGAGTAATGATCATTGTGCAAATGACGTATTTACAGATTTTGCCTGTTTGAATAAAGATGGAGATAAGATAGCCTTAACTGGGAGACTCTCTGGTGGAATAACTGTAATGGTAAGAAAAACACTAACTAAATATATCAAATGTACTGAGATCACAGAAAATGCAGTTTTTATATTGTTTGAGAAGTCACTGTTTGACATCGACAGAGATCTTTTATATAGCTGTGTGTATATACAACCAGAGGGATCATCTTGGTGTGAGAAAGTTAGTGGACATTGTAAAAATGGTATCTCACTTTTCCAGGAGAAACTGTTGGATAAAATGTCTGATCTACCAGATATATACTTGCTTTGTGGGGGTGATTTTAATGCTCGGACAGCTACGCTTCCCGACTTTGTTGATGATGACATAATATATCATACGGAAAGTAAAGATCATTCCATGTGGGATTTCATATTGGATCATTTTAACCTGGAACGGTTCTCCTGTGACAAAGTCGTCAACCATTTCGGTAGATGCCTCTTAGATTTATGTAGCATTTTAAACATACATATTGTGAATGGCAGATGTGGTAAAGATTTTACATTTATAGGTACAAATGGCACAAGCGTCATAGACTATGTCTTAGCTTCTACACATTTATTTGACAAAGTGCTAGATTTTGCTATACCTACTAAAGCAGATTCCTCTCACCTCCCGTTAACCTTAGATTTACGTGCGCATCACCCACCAGTACAGCCAAAGACTATGAGTGGTAAATATAAATCTGATCATGAAGCATACAAATTTGTTTGGAATAGCAAGATGTTGTCGCAATTCAGAAATAATCTACTATCGGCTGATATACAAGACTTATTTGATAAATCTGTTGATGTAGCATTCACTGATATAAGTCAGTGTGTAGATTTGGTCGTAGAAGCATTGTGTCTAGCTGCTTTTGATATGAAAAGACGGATACGCCCCTTTTCAGAGAAACATAATACGAATATCTGGTATGATGAAGAATGTAATCATTTAAAAAAGAACGGTGTAAATTTCTTAACTCCTTCCGAAAAGATAAAACCTTGCAATCCCTGGAGAGATATCACAAAGCTAGAAACAGATATAATACAACCTGCAAGGAAAAGAGAAAGGCATTTATGGAACAGAAAAGAAAAAACCTAGAAAATAATATAAATGATGCCAAAAAATTCTGGTATGAACTTAAAACACTAAATCCTAAGAAAAGCCAAAATAATAACATTGAAATCGACGAATGGTTCAATTACTTTCAGTCATTATTCTCTACCTCTGATAACAACCCAGATCCAAATAGACAAGACTATGTGAACGATACTGAATCTACTCATATTACAGGTGTAGCCCCCGACATATTGGATGCCCCAATAAGTAGAGATGAAATACTTAACAGTATACAACAACTAAAGTGTAATAAGTCACCAGGATTAGACAACATCCTCCCAGAATTTTTCAAACATTCATCTGATCTTTTACTTCCATATCTTGAGCTTATTTTCAATATTATCCTCGACACTGGGAACTTTCCTGAATCTTGGTCAGTTGGCATTCTTGTTCCAGTCTATAAACAGGGTGACCCTAAAGATACCAATAACTACCGTAGAATAACTGTACTTAGTATATTTGGCAAGTTATTTACTTACATTATCAACAAAAGATTAGTTAAATGGACTGACGTCATGGATCAATTATACGAGAGTCAAGCGGGCTTTAGGGAGGGATATACAACAACAGATAATATCTTTATACTGTATAGCCTAATACAAAGATACCTCAGCTCAAAAGGTGGAAAGTTCTACGCACTATTCGTTGATTTTGCAAAGGCTTTCGCACGGTCTTAGTAGTAAAATGAATAAAATGTTGAAGAGTATATACGAAAATGTTAAAGTGTGTGTAAGGAATCAGCATGAATTATCTGAACCTTTCATTAGTGAACTAGGTGTTAGACAAGGCTGTATTTTAAGCCCTTTCCTTTTTACGTTTTTCATTAATGAATTAGCAATACAAATATGTGACACATGTACGAATGGGATTCAACTACACCCAGATACAATACAACTATTTCTGCTACTCTTTGCCGATGATATTGTACTATTCTCTAGTACTGTTAGCGGTTTACAGAAACAAATAGATGAATTAGACAAATTTTCTGACCAATATAAATTGTGTGTAAACAGAGACAAAACAAAAATTATCGTCTTTAAGAAAGGTGGAAAGCTATCTAAATTAGAAAAATCGTATTATAAAGGGCAACAACTCAAAACTATCAGTGTTTATAAGTATCTTGGTGTATATTTTTGTAATAGCCTTTCCTGGTCCAAACACACAAAACAAGCGTCAGCACAAGCCTTGAAAATCCTAATCGGTGTTTGTAAAAATATGAGACCGTTGGGTGAAATGTCCTTTAACACATTCTTTAAAATATTCGATATGAAGATAAGTCCAATACTTCTATATGGCTCTGAAATATGGGGATTACAACAATATGACAGTATTGAAAGAGTTCATTTATATGCATGCAAAAAGTTTCTTGGTGTAAAACCGAACACATGTAATAGGATGGTTTACGGAGAATTAGGTAGATTCCCCTTGTTTATGTACTCTTCCATTAAAGCCATAAAGTATTGAGTAAGATTACTGCATATGCCATGCCATAGGTTTCCGAAAAAATGTTATGATATGATGAAATTGTATGACGAAAATGGGAAAAGGAATTGGGTGAGTGATATTAGGGAGTTGTTGTACAAAACTGGTTATGGTTATGTGTGGTGTGATCACAATGTTCAGTTGCATACCAATTTTATCATATCATTTACACAAAGAATGAAAGATATCTATTTCCAGTCTTGGTCGGAATCACTACTTCTATCCACAAAATGTTTATACTATAACCAATGGAAATCGGACATACGTTTTGAAGACTATTTAGCAAAAATCGGCGTAAAGAAGTTCCGTATAGCTCTCTCTCGTTTTCGTTGCTCTTCCCATGAATTATTTATTGAAACTGGCAGGTATGCAGGTATACAAAGAGAAAACAGAATATGCCAGTTATGTAATATGAGTAGTGTTGAGGATGAACTACATTTTCTTCTAATCTGTCCTGTTTATACGACTCTACGAACAAAATACCTAAAGCCATACTATTATAAGCATCCGAGTGTAAGAACATTAATTTCACTATTAATAGATACTACCACATCAATATTACAGAATCTGTCAATGTACATCTATTTCGCTATGAGATTAAGAAAAGGTATTGTTACAGAAGAGAATTTATAAATGATTTCTATCTACTCATGTAAAATCTAAATGTACTACAGGCCTGTGGCCTTTTTTCAGTACTGAAATAAAGATTGATTGATTGATTGAATACTAATACAGTTTCATTAAAACAACCGAAACAAAAGAAAACAAAAAAAACCCTCCATGAATAATAACTTAAGCTAATCTTAGAACAACGAGGAGTAAAAGAAAAGCACGTCCAAATTCTTTTATAACAGCTACAAGAAGATTGTAGAATAAGCTACCTGGAAGCTTAAAGGGACAGAATCTATGTTTACGAAATTTAAGAACTTGCTAAGTTGAAGGGGGACATAATAGGATATAATCGGATGTAGATTATGGAAACAATGGCCAATTAATCAGAATCGCCTCAGGCATGGCAGCATCGATCTTAAAGCAAATTAGTACAGTAGACATATTTAGGATACGGAAATTTGATAGTGTGGATATCATAACGAAGCTGTTTTACATGCTTTTGTTATGAGTACGATTTACTGTAGTCTTTAAAATTAAATGTTTTTTTTCGATATTTTGTATGCTTTACACAGAAATTCATTTTCATTTATGAACATTAGATTCAACTAAGCTGACGTACAAAAGAAAGTACACACCTGGTGCTTTTGGATTACTTTCCAAAAAGCGACGTAAATGTTTTGAAAAGAGTTTTTACAGTGATATATAAGTCACAGACTTTCCGGATATCAGGGAGAATAGATTACCCCATCTAATATGTTGCCAAAACACCACAGATATGGTGCCCAATTGCGAAGTTGCCAGTCAAAATCACAACACTTTTCAAATAATCCCAAAACACCAGGTGTCTACTTTCTTTTGCACGTCAGTATATTAGGTCCTGCTTGCAATTTCATATTTAAAAACAAACAAAGAAACTGCAGATTTTCAGTTCATTACTTTGGTTTGACCGATTAGGTCTAACGTATATTTGTCGTATGAACAGCCATAGATCGTATAACATAGACTTGCATAAGTCTATAAGGTAATAATTAAAAGTTTAAATGATAATTTCTGAAAAATGTAAATATTCCTCTAACATACTGGCGTACTTTGTGCTATCTGCATATCTTGACTTGCCTCTTTAAAGGTTAGAATATACTATACATTCATGGGCTCAGCATTCAAACTGCCTTGGAGCAAGGGTAAATTCTGCTCCGCTTGGCAGTCCCTGAACAAGTCTGTCGTACAGACCCTGAAACAAATGTACCTAAGGTAGCCCATGCAAGTCTAGAATATGTTGCAAGTCTAAAGTCTCAGGCTCCTTTTCATTGCATTTTATCATTTTTTTATATTATAAACATTTCTGTAAAATATGTTCATTTCAGAGACTACTTGTTAGTCTATACTAGTCCAGCATATAACTAGACGACTTTGCACTATACCAAGGTCTATGTAGGCCTTGGTTGGAATACGAGTTTATTCATATGAACTATGTAGGCCTTGGTTGGAATACGAGTTTATTCATATGAACTAAGTCTATCCCTGAACATATTAACTTCCTTTTTAGCGCAACACTGCTTGTACTAAAAATTTTCCAAATAAATCAAGTCTAGGTTGCCCTTGATTTTGTGAATCTCCCATCTTACCTGGGCTCGTTTTGAGACGTATTTCTACCTCTCAGTTTTATGTTGGTAGAGTAGATTACCGTCAGCCTATACATTTGCAACATTGTACAAAGCGCAGCCAATTTTCATTCATTACTTATTTGTGAATGTTTTGTGCGCCTATATCATGATCTATTGTCCAGTTCAACACTGGTGAACATATGTATCATATCTCGAATTTGTATTGATATAGTGATAAATAAATAACCGAAGGTCGAGGAAGTTAGGTTAAGTCGTTATTGTGTTGGAGAGGGCTCGAAGGAGGATATCAACAAAGCTTCGCACACCGCGCTTAGTGTGAGCGAAAATATAAACGCTGAGTGGAGCTTGCAAGCGCGGATGAAGAGGGGTGGGGCGTTCATCCCTGTGTCGTTGTGCATCGTTGACGAAGAACAACATAATGAGGCGTTTGCAAGCTGAAGAGCACTCCTTGATGGTCAAATATTGAAAGACAGGCCTCAAGGTAACGTGTGTAAGTGTCTGTCATTTTGCCACTGATCCTATCAGGCGTACCGAAGACAATGGGCACAAGTGATAGTGAACTGTTTGTGGGTTGGTTCGTGGAGCGAGTAAAGCACGTTAAGCCTCATTCCTTGGTAGACTAGAGTCCAGCCACATGCAACTAATTAACGAGCGACGAAATTGACATATATATGAGACTAGCTGTCTCAGTTAGTCCATCAAACTCAAAGAAGATAGAGAGAGAGAGAGAGAGAGAGAGAGAGAGAGAGAGTATATGTGATTTTGACACTAGCATGGCATTAAGGATTTGCTTGGTAATAACCAAGGTTATATTAAATTTTAGATATGGTTTAACTGAAAATTCTGCATATCTGAAACATAATTTAACCATGGTCGTTATACAATAGGTTGATACATCATGTAAATACTTAAGTTTCATTTGCACATTGCAATTGGACACATAAATAGATCAGTTAATAATCAGTGTATTCGTGTGTTGGATTGTTGCAATCCTAAAGTTTTCAAGGTCAAACACACAGGTTTGTAGTGCATAGTGATGAATTGTCTTCTAATATTATGTTCCTTGGGAATTCTGGTCCCTATCAAGTGATCTGTATTGGAACAGTCTGATTCAGATCCACATGAGCATATTGGTCCTGGTAATTCCTTCCTAGAAATATTGTAGTTGAAATGTATGCTAGCAGGCTTACTGTATTAGAATACATGGTTTGGTCTGATTGAACATCATCCTCGATAGTCTCCAGGGTATACGTTACGATCACTCTCCACTATACCCTGGATGCATCCACGGCTTGGCCCGATGATTTTATTACCTCCCTTGGCTGGCTTTTTATCCAATCAGGTGTCTACACTGGGAAGTTGAGCGAACCAATCAAAACTCACTTTCGCTTCTTAAATTACCCAACCGTTTAAACTTAGCAACACAGTTGATGCAGAGGTACTCTGAAAGAGGTAGGAGTTCAGATCTGTCAATTTGTCTGTATGATTTCCCCCAAACTCTGAGTGGCACTGCAAACAAACCTTCGCTGCTGTGACCGCTATCTTTGTTGAAACTGACAAGCTCGGATGTAACGGCGGCCTAGCTGATTGTCTACTGTGAGAATGCGGAGCCAGCAAAGGGAGGTAATATAATTATCGGGCCAAGCCGTGGATGCATCCAGGGTATAGTGGAGAGCGATCGTAACGTATACCCTGGAGATTATCGAGGATGATTGAACGTGTGATTTCAAATTTATTTATTATACTGTGCAGATTTGTCTCCCTTAGTTCACATCAGAAACCTGTCATCAGGCTTGAATACCTGTTTTCCCTGATTAGGTTTCGGGAGTCGTCAGCACCATAGTGGTAAACTTTAATGACATGGTTTGCTGTGGGCTTTCCTGAAACATCAGACAAGCACATAGTTATGTGACTGTTATACTCTTGAATAAGCCACTCACTCACTCACTCACTCAGAAACACAGTGCAACTGATAGATATATCAACTATAGTGGAATATAATAATTCTTTCTTCTTTTCAGCTCTGCCTTTGGTAATGGAAACAATGGCACTCTTCAAAGCAAAACTGTTGAATAAAGGTGAGACGACCATTGCCCACCCATCTTAATATGTTTGTAGGTCAGAGAGTTTTGTGCTCGTTTGAGTCAGTGAGTGAGTTGGGTTTTACGCCTCTTTAGGCAATATTCCAGCAGTATAACGGTGGGGGACACCTGAAATGGGCTTCACACACTGTACCCATGTGGGGAATCAAACCCGGGTTTTCGGTGTGACGAGCCAACGCTTTACCCACTTGGCTCCCCCACCGCCTCGAATGAACAGTGAAAGAACAAGGAAAGAGTACCTGTCCACTGACTGGATTTAGAAAAGACCACCGGACGTGTATTGGTACTAAGAAAGAAGTTTAGAGTTGAAGCCCGAAACAGGTCACAGATCCAAACATATACCTTTTTATTTTACAAGCTGGTCAACGACCATCTCAATGTGGTATCTGCCTCATCGCCATATCTGCTCAAGATGTAACTAAGAGGTTGAGTGGTCAGACTCACTGACTTGGCAAACACTTATGATTGAATCCTTTCCAGATGTATGTTCATGTTATCAATCTCGTGATTGTCTGGTTTTGACTCAATTAAATCACTCATGTAACTGGAATATTGTTAAGTGTGGTATGGAATGATAAACAGTCAGTTTATGAATCTACTAGACCAGCCTGTAGGTCAGAAAAGAGTTACACCATCAGTGTGAGTGAGTGAGTTTAGTTTTATGCAATATTCCAGCTATATGACGGCGGTCTCTAAATAATCAAGTCTGGACCAGACAGTCCAGTGATCAGTGAAATCTTCAGAACCTACTGGAAAATATCTGACATCTTCACAATAATGAAATAATGACTTTCAACAATTGTATGTTAAGGCTCTGTAACAGCACTAAATGCTTAAGCATGGCTGAAATGACTCAAAAAGTCATATTTTTGTGAATATGGTCAATCTTTGATTTGCTTTTCCTGTATGAATATATTTGTTATTACCATATTTATGTAGTTGATAATGCCGTTGATAAAAGAAAGTTAGGTGATTTTTTTCAATTTTACAAAGAAAGCCATGATTACCATATCACTGAATAAGTTTGAAAAATGCATTGAAATATGGCTTGTATTGAATAATATATTACGACGGGTATGGTAATAGATGATTGCTTTATGCTTGATGTGTGATGTTGCTGGAATATTGCTGAAAGCGGCATAAAACCACATTCACTCACTCACTCACCCACTTGATGTGTGATGTTGCTGCAATATTGCTGAAAGCGGCATAAAACCAGATTCACTCACTCACTGACTTGATGTGTGTTATCTTGCAGTGTACAAGACCGGATGGATGAAATGCTTGTTTGTGGCGGTAGTCGTCCTGATAATATTCCTCTTGCTGCCAAGGAAAGGTACCGGTATGTAATTATCAGATAATTCATTGCATTGCTTTTCCGACAAATATATGCTATGACTGTATTCTGATGCATGGATCTGTCAGAGCTACAGATTACTTTTTGGGTCATTGAGTTACGTACTTGCTTGTGTTCATCTCAATTGGGTATCCTAATTTTCCTTTGACTAACCAAACAAATTGTACCCACCTTACGCAAACTCAATTGGGTATTTTGCCATTAATTGCAAAAATATAATAAAATTTAAATGTTGGTTTACGTATTTGTTTTTTATATTGATCTGTAAAAAGAGAAACGATAAAAAAGACTGCAAGTTACCAAGTTCATGTGCTGAGCCAATAGAAGCTCTCAGTATACCTCAGTTATTTTATCTATCCATCGGGACACAATCTATGATTTGACATTTTTGTGTGTACGCATGTCAAATTTATTGAGTATTTTCTAACATTCAAGCATACTTGTATGCAATAAACTTAACAGGAATTGAGTTTTCACATAAATATTTGCGTAATTTACGTAGATATGCAGCTTATCTGTTCCTCTGATCTGTGCAGGGAGCTAATGCTTTTTATAGTGATTGACACTGATTGTACATGTAGATCCTGTTTTCTACAAACCAAAGTCAGCAAAATGATGTCAAGGTCACCGCCGTGTTGTAGTCATGGATACAGAGTAGATAATGCGAGAGAAAATTTGTTAATGAATTTCCAAGAGAATCATTATGCGTGAATGATTTATGCAGATTTTAGGCGAATTGATGCCAATTATTAAGAAACTGGTTATATATTTTTTACCTATGTTAAAAACCACAGGAAAGCATTTTGCACTTTCTATTTGGCAAAGAATATTGCTATATAATGAATCTTTCAAACAAAGGATCTCCCACTCAATGACGATCTTGAAAAGTAAATGGCTTTTAGAGGGACTAGAAAAGGGGAAGTACTTTTAACAAACTAAGACAATTTCTTTGATCTTTACAGATGTCAAGACCCGGGGGTCTGCCCGTGATTCTTGGGGCTCTGCACACAAGGTTAAAGGTAAATTTCATGGATGTTTTATCACAAAATGTCATGCCAGTTTGATAATGAAAGCGAACTCAGGTACTTCTCCTTGTTGCCAACATGGAGTTTCTCTGTATTGTGCCTCCTTACTGTCAACAGGTGCCCCTCCTTGTCAGTTGGATGTTGTCTCTCCTTTTTGTCAACAGTGAATTTCTCTGTATCTTCAAAGGGTGTGCCTCCTTACTGTCAACAGGTGCCCCTCCTTGTCAGTTGGATGTTGTCTCTCCTTTTTGTCAACAGTGAATTTCTCTGTATCTTCAAAGGGTGTGCCTCCTTACTGTCAACAGGTGCCCCTCCTTGTCAGTTGGATGTTGTCTCTCCTTGTTGTCAACAGTGAATTTCTCTGTATTTTCAGAGGGTGTGCCTCCTTACTGTCAACAGGTGCCCCTCCTTGTCAGTTGGATGTTGTCTCTCCTTTTTGTCAACAGTGAATTTCTCTGTATTTTCAGAGGGTGTGCCTCATTACTGTCAACAGGTGCCCCTCCTTGTCAGCTGTGTGTTGTCTCTCCTTGTTGTCAACAGTGAATTTCTCTGTATTTTCAGAGGGTGTGCCTCCTTACTGTCAACAGGTGCCCCTCCTTGTCAGTTGGATGTTGTCTCTCCTTTTTGTCAACAGTGAATTTCTCTGTATTTTCAGAGGGTGTGCCTCATTACTGTCAACAGGTGCCCCTCCTTGTCAGCTGTGTGTTGTCTCTCCTTGTTGTCAACAGTGAAGTTCTCTGTATCTTCAGAGGGTGTGCCTCCTTACTGTTAACAGGTGCCCCTCCTTTTCAGCTGTGTGTTGTCTCTCCTTGTTGTCAACAGTGAAGTTCTCTGTATCTTCAGAGGGTGTGGCTCCTTACTGTCAACAGGTGCCCCTCCTTGTCAGCTGTGTGTTGTCTCTCCTTGTTGTCAACAGTGAAGTTCTCTGTATCTTCAGAGGATGTGCCTCCTTACTGTCAACAGGTGCCCCTCCTTTTCAGCTGGGTGTTGTCTCTCCTTGTTGTCAACAGTGGATTTCTCTGTATCTTCAGAGGGTGTGGCTCCTTACTGTCAACAGGTGCCCCTCCTTGTCAGCTGTGTGTTGTCTCTCCTTGTTGTCAACAGTGAATTTCTCTGTATTGTCCAGAGGGTGTGCCTCCTTACTGTCAACAGGTGCCCCTCCTTGTCAGTTGGATGTTGTCTCTCCTTGTTGTCAACAGTGAATTTCTCTGTATCTTCAAAGGGTGTGCCTCCTTACTGTCAACAGGTGCCCCTCCTTGTCAGTTGGATGTTGTCTCTCCTTGTTGTCAACAGTGAAGTTCTCTGTATCTTCAAAGGGTGTGCCTCCTTACTGTTAACAGGTGCCCTCCCTTGTCAGTTGGATGTTGTCTCTCCTTGTTGTCAACAGTGAATTTCTCTGTATCTTCAAAGGGTGTGCCTCCTTACTGTCAACAGGTGCCCCTCCTTGTCAGTTGGATGTTGTCTCTCCTTGTTGTCAACAGTGAATTTCTCTGTATCTTCAAAGGGTGTGCCTCATTACTGTCAACAGGTGCCCCTCCTTGTCAGTTGGATGTTGTCTCTCCTTGTTGTCAACAGTGAATTTCTCTGTATCTTCAAAGGGTGTGCCTCCTTACTGTCAACAGGTGCCCCTCCTTGTCAGTTGGATGTTGTCTCTCCTTGTTGTCAACAGTGAATTTCTCTGTATCTTCAAAGGGTGTGCCTCCTTACTGTCAACAGGTGCCCCTCCTTGTCAGTTGGATGTTGTCTCTCCTTGTTGTCAACAGTGAATTTCTCTGTATCTTCAAAGGGTGTGCCTCCTTACTGTCAACAGGTGCCCCTCCTTGTCAGTTGGATGTTGTCTCTCCTTTATGTCAACAGTGAATTTCTCTGTATCTTCAAAGGGTGTGCCTCCTTACTGTCAACAGGTGCCCCTCCTTGTCAGTTGGATGTTGTCTCTCCTTGTTGTCAACAGTGAATTTCTCTGTATCTTCAAAGGGTGTGCCTCCTTACTGTCAACAGGTGCCCCTCCTTGTCAGTTGGATGTTGTCTCTCGTTGTTGTCAACAGTGAATTTCTCTGTATCTTCAGAGGGTGTGCCTCCTTACTGTTAACAGGTGCCCCTCCTTGTCAGTTGGATGTTGTCTCTCCTTGTTGTCAACAGTGAATTTCTCTGTATCTTCAGAGGGTGTGCCTCCTTAGTGTCTACAGGTGCCCCTCCTTGTCAGTTGGATGTTGTCTCTCGTTGTTGTCAACAGTGAATTTCTCTGTATCTTCAGAGGGTGTGCCTCCTTACTGTTAACAGGTGCCCCTCCTTGTCAGCTGTGTGTTGTCTCTCCCTGTTGTCAGCTGGGTGTTGTCTCTCGTTGTGCCTCCTTACTGTCAACAGGTGCCCCTCCTTGTCAGTTGGATGTTGTCTCTCCTTGTTGTCAACAGTGAATTTCTCTGTATCTTCAAAGGGTGTGCCTCCTTACTGTCAACAGGTGCCCCTCCTTGTCAGTTGGATGTTGCCTCTCCTTGTTGTCAACAGTGAATTTCTCTGTATCTTCAGAGGGTGTGCCTCCTTACTGTCAACAGGTGCCCCTCCTTGTCAGTTGGATGTTGTCTCTCCTTGTTGTCAACAGTGAATTTCTCTGTATCTTCAAAGGGTGTGCCTCCTTACTGTCAACAGGTGCCCCTCCTTGTCAGTTGGATGTTGTCTCTCCTTGTTGTCAACAGTGAATTTCTCTGTATCTTCAAAGGGTGTGCCTCCTTACTGTCAACAGGTGCCCCTCCTTGTCAGTTGGACTCTCCTTGTTTCTCGTTGTTGTCAACAGTGAATTTCTCTGTATCTTCAGAGGGTGTGCCTCCTTACTGTTAACAGGTGCCCCTCCTTGTCAGCTGTGTGTTGTCTCTCCTTGTTGTCAACAGTGAAGTTCTCTTTATTGTCCGGAGGGTGTGCCTCCTTACTGTCAACAGGTGCCCCTCCCTGTTGTCAGCTGGGTGTTGTCTCTCGTTGTTGTCAACAGTGAATTGCTCTGTATTTTCAGAGGGTGTGCCTCCTTACTGTCAACAGGTGCCCCTCCCTGTTGTCAGCTGGGTGTTGTCTCTCGTTGTTGTCAACAGTGAATTGCTCTGTATCTTCAGAGGGTGTGCCTCCTTACTGTCAACAGGTGCCCCTGCTTGTCAGTTGGATGTTGTCCCTCCTTGTTGTCAACAGTGAAGTTCTCTGTATTGTCAAGAGGGTGTGCTTCCTTACTGTCAACAGGTGCCCCTCCTTGTCAGTTGGATGTTGTTTCTCGTTGTTGTCAACAGTGAAGTTCTCTGTATTTTCAGAGCGTGTGCCTCCTTACTGTCAACAGGTGCCCCTGCTTGTCAGTTGGATGTTGTCTCTCCTTGTTGTCAACAGTGAAGTTCTCTATTTTCAGAGGGTGTGCCTCCTTACTGTCAACAGATGCCCCTCCGTGTCAGTTGGATGTTGTCTCTCCTTGTTGTTAACAGTGAATTTCTCTGTATTTTCAGAGGGTGTGCCTCCTTACTGTCAACAGGTGCCCCTCCTTTTCAGCTGGATGTTGTCTCTCCTTGTTGTCAACAGTGAATTTCTTTGTATCTTCAGAGGGTGTGTCTCCTTACTGTCAACAGGTGCCCCTCCTTTTCAGCTGGATGATGTCTCTCATTGTTGTGAACAGTGAAGTTCTCTGTATTGTCCAGTGGGTGTGGCTCCTTACTGTCAACAGGTGCCCCTCCTTGTCAGTTGGATGTTGCCTCGCCTTGTTGTCAACAGTGAATTTCTCTGTATTGTCCAGTGGGTGTGGCTCCTTACTGTCAACAGATGCCCCTCCTTGTCAGTTGGATGTTGTCTCTCCTTGTTGTCAACAGTGAAGTTCTCTGTATTGTCCAGAGGGTGTGCCTCCTTACTGTCAACAGGTGCCCCTCCTTTTCAGCTGGATGTTGCCTCGCCTTGTTGTCAACAGTGAATTTCTCTGTATCTTCAGAGGGTGTGCCTCCTTACTGTCAACAGATGCCCCTCCTTGTCAGTTGGATGTTGTCTCTCCTTGTTGTCAACAGTGAATTTCTCTGTATCTTCAAAGGGTGTGCCTCCTTACTGTCAACAGGTGCCCCTCCTTGTCATTTGGATGTTGCCTCTCCTTGTTGTCAACAGTAAATTTCTCTGTATTGTCCAGAGGGTGTGCTTCCTTACTGTCAACAGGTGCCCCTCCTTTTCAGCTTGGTGTTGTCTCTCCTTGTTGTCAACAGTGAATTTCTCTGTATTTTCAGAGGGTGTGCCTCCTTACTGTCAACAGGTGCCCCTCCCTGTTGTCAACTGGATGTTGTCTCTCCTTGTTGTCAACAGTAAATTGCTCTGTATTGTCCAGGGGCAGTGGGGTAGCCTTATGGACAAAGCATCTGCTCATCACTCCGAAGATCTGGGATCGATTCCCCATATGGGTACAATGTGTGAAGCCCATTTCTGGTGTCGCCAGCCGTGATATTGATGGAATATTGCTAAAAGTGGCGTAAAACTAAACTCGCTTACTCATAGCTACCATATATTGCTGTCTATGAGGCCACCCCATTTTTAAGGCTATCCCCTGTAAAAGCCATGAAAATTGATGCCAATTTTTATATATAACAAGATATGGAATGAAGCACATTACCATGAAACGCAATCCGCACATTTTTTTAAAAATGTGTTTGACTTCTCTTATATGGTTGCGATACGCAATATGTTTCTTTTCACAAAACTATGGGAATTCTTAATCTCCTAGTGACTCAAGTTGTAGAGGATGCTCATCCAACGCCAGGTCACGCCCGATATTCCTGGGGCTCTGTGGACAAAGTTCAAGGTATATTCTGTGTGAAACTGTCACCATGGTAACCATGCACATTGCACTGCTGGTAGTGAGAAGATGTCATCTTGAAAATTCTTTTGTTTGATTCTGATTAATGATTTCCATTACTAACTCTGTTATAAAAAATTAAGAATTTTTTCAATTGGTAAAATTCTATACTTAGTTGTTAAATGTTTTCTTTAAGAAATAACAGTCCTTGTAAAAAAAATGCAAATACAGCAGAGACATGAATGCTATGTAAATAATATAATTTTTCAACCAATCAGTAAGTATGGAAATAAACTAAGGAATTTTTTTTATGTTTTATTCAATCAATAACTGTTAACTATTAATTAAATGTTTCCTGTTACTCGCCAAGCTGTACGCTTCTTCCCTAATGCTGCTATGCTAACACTGTAGGAAGAAACAATGGAGCCATGTATAGAAGGACCCATGAAGATCTGGGTTGGGAGTGATCTTCAGTAAGCCATGCTTGTCGTAAGAGGCGACTAATGGGATCGGTTGGTCAGCCTTGCTGATTTGATTGACACATGTCATCGTATCCCAATTGCGTAGATTGATGCTCATGCTGTTGGTCACTGGATTGTGTGGTCCAGATTCGATTATTTACAGACTGCCGCCATATAGCTGGAATATTGCTGAGTGCGGCTGAAGCTAAACTTACTCACTCCATGTATTGAATACCTTAACTGGTATATGTGATCCATTTGGTAATTTTGATTACTGCTTATTGCCTTAAACCAGTGAACCATTTCAAATATGGATGTTCACAACACACCTATAATGAGCAGATATGGCCATGAGGCAGATACCACATTGAGATGGTCATTGACCAGCTTGTAAAATAAAAAGGTATATGTTTGGATCTGTGACCTGTTTCGGGCTTCAACTCTAAACTTCTTTCTTAGTACCAATACACGTCCGGTGGTTCTTTTCTAAATCAAGTCCGTGGACTGGTACTCTTTCCTTGTTCTTTCACTGTTCATTCGGGGCGATGGTGTAGCCTAGTGGGTAAAGCGTTGGCTCGTCAAGCCAAAGACCCGGGTTCGATTCCCCTCATGGGTACAATGTGTGAAGCCCATTTCTGGTGTCCCCTGCCATGATGTTGCTGGAATATTGCTAAAAGCGGCGTAAAACCAAACTCGCTCACTGTTCATTCCCAATCAACCTGTGCTGATCCAGGTTAGAACTACACTCAAGCAACCCATGCTTGTTGTAAGATGTGACAAAAGTGATCAGGTGGCGTCTCGCTGATTTGGTTAAAGGATGTCATCGTGATTGAGTGGATCGATGCTCATGATGTCAGTCAAGGGATTGGCTCGGTTATTCACAGCTGGCTGATATAAACCTGGAATACCGCTATACGACGGACAAAATATACCATTGCTGAAATGTCCCAATGCGCGTGTACCCATCGTATCCCATGTTACCATCCCGTAGATGGATGCTGTTGATGACTTGATTGTCTGGTCCAGACTTGATTACTTACAGACTGCCTATATAGTTTAAATATTGCTGATCACAGCTTTAAACAACAAACACCGCATTCTGAGTCAGTGGTGGAGATCATCACTTGCAAAAAAAGAAAGTCAGATCTCATGTTGGGTCATCGTGTCCCAATTGTGTAGATCGATGCTCATGCTGTTGATCACAGCATGAGCTGGATTGTCTGGTCCAGACTCGATTATTTAGAGACCGCCGCACTATAGCTGGAATATTGCTGAGTGCGGCGTAAAACTAAACTCAATCAGTCAATCATAAAGATTGTCCTTATCCAATTTGTATGTGTCGTTATGGCTTGTAGTAAATATACATGTCAGTATGAATGTCACTTATACATCCAGAGCATCTTGCATAAAGACATACCTCCCGCTTTCTTGTACTAAAGATGCCATGACAAAGCTGGTAGATTACACATTGCCATTTAGAAAGTGGTCAAATGTAACATATGTTATATTTGGGATTACACTTTCTTAGTAAAGTACAGATTCTAGTACTGTGGGGTTGAGCCCCAACCAGGATTCGAACCCACACCCACAGAGTCAGGCATCTAATCGCCAACACACAAAGTCAGCCGCCTAACCTGCTCAGCTTTTGCCTTCCACAAGCCGCAGTGGTTGAGCAGGTTAGGCGGCTGACTTTGTTCGCCATACATAATATAGTTTATGAAAAACGTCATATACCATTCATCCTTTATTTCTTTTTATCCTAATTGATATGCAGAATGATTGATTTAGGGATTTTCTCATTACATTTTTCATGCCTGTACTCTTATTGAAAGTTAACTATTTTTACGAGTTCATACATAGCTTTGATTGTCAAATGCACAATCGCTTTGCACGTGCAAATGCATCTTCCCCTCTCAACAGTGCTGCAGCTAGTTGTTACCACCCTCTGTTGATTGATTGTTATAACATGTTTCTAAATTTGTTGATAATATGCAAATTTTTGTTATTTTTACAAGTACAAATTTACCTTTTGGATGATGATTAGAGGACCAAATTAAAAGGCCTAGTTGGGAAAAATATTTTTTAATACTTGTTAAAACTACCTATTTTAACAGTGTTTAAAACTCCCAAAATTCCAAACCAGACAGCCGGACTGGTAACGTTAAAAAAATACCAGTACGGATAGAAACTTGCCTGTCCGGTTTTCAACAATTAAAAACTGTGACTGCCATTTCCAACTCACGCAAGCTCCATTCACTGTTTGTAGGCATCGGAATGAACTACATAGCACAAACAGGCAATGCACTGAGTTTAGGTAAAACTGAACGTACATGATTGTGATTGGTTATCGTAGCATGAACTGTCCAATCGTAAGTAGTTTAACATAATTATCCTAATACCTTAAACACCTCAAACTGATGACAAGAGAGCCCATCTGATACTATGAAATATTTACTCTTAGGGGTAAAAATATCTACCAGACCACTGGACAGGCTACTTTTGAAATTTGACCGTCCGAGAAGAAAATAGACCGTTCCGGTCGGTCGGGCAGGCGGGAATTTTAAACACTGATTTTAATGAAGTAATGAACAAATAAATGCCAAAACCCATTTTATTTCTATTTCCGTGAGTACTATAGTGTTTACAAGAGGCATTTTGATTGCTTGTTGATGTCAAGGCACTTTTGTTGCTGCTTCAGATTTAGTATATTTTTGCACCTACATAGTCTGCTTCTACTTATGTTCCGGCACCCGTGAAGTTCCGGGTTAGAATATTGAAGGTACAATCTGTCTTATCCTCTTCTTTCAAGAATTATCCCATGGATATTGGGTGAGAATATAGGTCCCCAATAACCTATGGTTGTCGTCGGTGTTGTGGTTGCTTGGATTGATGCTCATGATATCAATCACTGGATTATGTGGTCCAGATTGAATCATTTGTCATAGAGGTGGATTTGTGCTGAATGTCTCGTTGAATAATACACAATATGTTGACAATGTTTTTATTATATATTTTTCAGTTCATGCAGAGGACAGCGTCGCTCAAGGACTTAAACAAAGAATTCGTGTTTTGTGTTTGGTAATGACCTTGAAAGAGAATGAAGAATCGCGAGCTCTTGCCGTCAACCAGACATGGGGGAGGAGATGTACGAAACTCCTGTTTGTCACATCGGAAATGCTGGAGGATCTTCCATCTTTGGTGTTACGTGTTGAAGACGGCAGAAACCATTTGACTGCCAAAACTATGGCTATGTTCAAATATGCCTTCAGCCATTATTTGGACCAGTTTGACTGGTTTCTCAAAGCAGACGATGACACATTTTTCGTCATGGAGAATTTGCGATATTTATTGTCACTCCATGACCCATCAAACAAAGTTTATGTCGGACATCACTTCAAGAGATACATCGACAGTGGCTATATGAGTGGGGGAGCGGGCTATGCTATAAATAACGCCGCTTTGAGACACTTCGGAGAAAAATCCAATTTATGTGTCTCGGATGGTTGGGGGGAAGATATTGACTTCGGAAGGTGCATGGAAAATATTGGGATACAGTGTTACCAGACTAAGGACATCCTTGGAAGGAACAGCTTCCATGGCCTTGGGTTCGATGAGATGATGTACTGGTTTGACAAAGTCAAGCTCCATGCCGTCCAGGTTAAAGAACCTATACATATAGTGAGTGTTGACTGATACTTCGGAATCCTGTGTTGCACGTCGGGCTCAACGGCCATTGATGAAATATAGAATTTGATTTTATTACTAGTTGATGTTTCTTTTGCCAACATTATTATAGTTATGAAGTGAAAGGTTTTTCTATATTTAGGCCAGACCAATTTTATTTCTTGTTTTATGGATCCGTCGGTCATATTTTTTCATGAATAAGAAAAAAGATAAAAATTAATTTTACCCGCTCAAAAGATTTTATTAGCCAAACATGTAAAACAAGAATTTTTTTAGATTGTTTATTTGCCTCATATACGCTTCATGAATTGCCAAAAGATAAATACTTTTAGTAAGTAAAAGGAATATTACTTTGACTGGTGATTTTTAATTATCATTATTATTTTTTTACCTCCTGCTTTTAGGTTTTCTGAGGACAAATATCCATAAAACAAGAAATAAAATTGGTCTGGCCTTAGCAATTCTGTAAAAGGATACATATATGGTCAGGTATTGGAGGTTCAAAGTGTATCACAATATGTTGCGATACACATGGCCGTACGTATCACGATAAATCACGATATATTGGGTTAAATAATAGTATTCTGTATTATAATTTAGAATTTTGAATTCAGATACAATCTGAAACACTGCATGAACTGAAGTTTATCATAAATAGAAGAGAACAAGATGTTGGTGATAACATCTGACCATCTTTAAGACTAGGATGTTGTTGATGGAAGTGTAAGAATGTGCACGCATATAAGGGAGGTAACTGAGAATTAACTTCTGATCTTCACAGACTTATTGAAGCATTTTGAAGGTGTTTGGAAAGGGTATAACATTGAAGACATAATAAAACTCACTCTTTGAAATTATTCCAAATAGAAGTACCCCTCCGCTTGTCACCCCCTCTGTCCCTCTGTCGGGGTACAATTGTTAAAGCATTTCCTCATCACACTTGAGACCTGGGTTCGATTCCCCACATGGGTTCAATGTGTGAAGCCCATTTCTGGTGTCCCCCACCATGATATTGCTGGAATATTGCTTAAAGCGGCGTAAAACTGACTGACTGACTGACTGACTGACTGACTGACTCCCCTCCCCCTCTCTCTCTTTCTCCTTGTGCATTTTACAACACTGACATGGGTATATCATGGAAGGGAAGTAACTCTATACTAGTCACTAACATATACCAAATTTTATTTTGACATTTGCTTGTAAGACGCGACTAACGGGAGTGGGTGGTCAGGCTTGCTGACTTGGTTGACACATCATTGTATCCCAGTTGTGTAGATCGATGCTCATGCTGTTGATCACTGGATTGTCTAGTCCAGGCTCAATTATTTACAGACCGCCGTCATATAGCTGGAATATTGCTGAGTGTGGCGTTAAACAACAACCAAACCAAAGAATCATTTTGGCATTGTTTTGCTTTGAAAGATTACCCTGTCAACCAAACTAAAATGTATTGATGCCATTGTTTTGAAAGATTACCCTGTCAACCAAAACAAAATGTATTAATGCCACTGTTTTGAAAGGTTATTCTGTAAACCAAACCAAACTGTAATAATGCCTCTGTTTTGTTTGTGTTCAGGGTCCATCCTGCTGCAGCCAACTCTCCGTCAGCTTCCACTACTTATCTCCGCAACAGATGTATCAGTTTGAGTTCCTGCTGTACCGGATGGCGGTGTACGGGAGACGCACCTCGGACAACATGTTCAAAGACTTCTTTCCAGCAACAACAATACCTAAAGGCCATTACACGGAGGACCCCATACCTCGATTCTACTGAGTGAGTGAGTGAGTGAGTGAGTGAGTGTAGTTTTACACCACTTTAACAATATTCCAGCAATATCACGGCGGGGGACACCAGAAATGGGCTTCACACATTGTACCCATGTGGGGAATCGAACCTGGGTCTTCGGCATGACAAGCGAAAGCTTTAACCACTTGGCTACCCCACTCTTCTATTGAAGGGGTGGCGGAGTAGTTTAGTGGTTAATGTGTTTGCCACTCACACAAAAGACCCAGGTATGATTCTCCACATGGGTACAATTTGTAAATGTAAATGTAAAGCCCATTTCTGGTTACCATACTGTGATATTACTGGATTATTGTGAAAAGTAATTTGATATATATATGACACTGGTTATATTTCACCTTATGGGTAATAAATTGCTTTATTGGCGGTCTGATTAATTGAAATAAGCGACACAGTCGATCATGTTTTCTCATTATCGAACTCAAACAATATTTTTCACAAGGTCTTGCCTTGTCTTGCCTGTTACATTTCATAAGTGCAAAAAGTTCGTTCCAAGTCATGATTGAATTTTCCTTAAAGACTTCAGGAAATTTATGTTCCTAACATACTAGTCATCACTAAAGATGTGAAATTTGCAAATGCATTTTGTCCAATTTGCAAAAAAATAAAAATTATGAAAGAACTACATGTTTTTTCTTTATATTTTTATGCATTAACAAACATAACCAGGAAAATTTGATAAATGACGCTAACCAAATATCTTCGATGATTGATTGGTTGTAATGAACCAATCATCAATTTATGAGATTTTAACCAATTCCTAACACTAATGTTTAGTATTCATACCATGTGAGGTTGTCTTTGATTTAACGTTGAATTAGTGAATAGGATAGAATAAGATAATCAAGTTAGTTTTCTTAATTTTGAAAGAATTTGTCTGAATGATGATATGTAACCAAGCAACCCAATGGTCAGGAGAAGTCATGGTGACATAGTCCTTATGTTTCATATAAAGAGCAAATGTTAAAGGCACAATGTCACACATTTTCAACAATATTTTGGCTTATATTATATATATTGGGGCATATGCGCTCACTTTAGCTTCCTATTGATGCAATAAAACACTTATTATCCCTTACCACTTGCCTGAAATCTATAATTGAAACTTCGAGACGAACAGCTTCCAAACAGAAAACACTTGCCTTATATGGAATGAAAATTGTCGCACACAGTGTTGCCAGTGTTTGCCAAACTGGTTTCAATCATAGGTTGTGGGTAGGATATTAGTAGAGAGCGCTCCAAGGGACATAACTCTAAGGGGTTCACTTGAAATAATGTTCAGCCAGTAGAGGGCGCGAGAGTCGATTTAATGCAACTTTGCATTAATTCATTCCAACTTTTTAATATAATATTGCAATCTAAATACGTAAAAAAAATGTGGAATAAATTATATGGTAGCTTCCTTGAGGGCTGATAGTTAGTATTACTGAGAGAAATGCATTATTTCTTTTAAGATAAGTGCGGTGTGATATGGTGCCTTTAAGCAGGCTTGTATAAAGGGTATGGCTGAGATGTTCTGAGCCTGAGGATTCAGACAATACAGCGTTATTGGTTTGTGGACATCGAAGGGGATTATAACTTCCATCAACAGAACCCATTGTACTTACATTCAAAACTGCCTCTCCTCGTATCATGTACCAATTATCATCACATGTATTTTTATATTGGCCAATTGGCCTATGAAAATTTGAAGCTTCCAATGGATGTGTTTTTGTAATATTTTATTTATTTATGAGTGTTTTGTTTGTGAAACCAAGAATCAGGGGTGGAAATAACCCATTGCCCGACGCCTGAGTCCAGCGTTTTTTTCTGTCGGGCAAGCAAATTTGTATATCACACTGTACCGGTGTCCAGTTGACTTTCCAATGTTAATTATGTTGTTTATTTAAAGAATCAACAAGAAAACGGCTGTTATAGTGGAAAAATGATCAGGGCAAGTGATTTTACATGTGCCACTGTACCGGAGTACACTAGCAATTTTAAAGTTATTTCCACCCCTGAGAATGCAATAATGCTGTGAACCAAAGCCCCCGTTTTACCTTGTCTTGTCTCACCTTGTAATGTGAATATCGCAACACTTTGTGATGTTTATGAATTTTAGCTCATCTCACTGGAAAGGCCATGTGGACTTATGTCCTCGCAAATCATCCATTGTCCATCTCTGTCTGTCCATCTGTTTGTGTGAAAACAAAGTCTTGGATCAATGGACGTGTTTTGTCTTCAAAATGAGCACCTTATAAATGTGCTGAATTCATTTAATTTAGCAACAAATTATGTTTAAGTAAAGAGACAAACTGTACAATGTCAGAAGTAAATAGATATAACGGAAAAATAAACATCCCATGTTTCTAAAAGCATTAGCATTTGTTTTTCACTCAAAGCAACCTATCCGAACACTGTTATATAAAATAGATTTACACAAACACATTTATAAGGTGCTCATTTTGAAGGTTTATACAGTGTATCTTGTCAGTAAGTAGTTGCGAGAGGTAGCAGCTTTCCACTTGCTTCTCACAAATGTTTCTGCCAGTTCTATGAATCATGTTTACTTTTGTCATCATCCCTTCCTATGTACTTTTAATTCTTGCACCTTGAGCACGCTGCAAATGAGCACATTATGTATATGCTCAATTATTATTATTATTATTTATTAATTCTGAATGATGATTTTAGCTGTATTTTTCATATTTTTATTCCTTATGATTCTGTTGTGCAGATAAAAATGACATTAAACTATTTATTTTCTGAGTGTTGATTTAACTCAGATCATTCCAATTTGTCAACAGAAATGAGTGTCCCCTGAAATATGGGGAATTTTTTTTACCTTATCCTGCATTACTCCTTAATGCATTTACTGCTTTCCTTTGACAAGACGAAGCTGTGAGATGGAGCATCAAAGAGAAGTTGTTCCAACTAAGCGAGCCGCCATACTGCCATCGTACTGCGCCCATGTGACCTGGAAAGTGCTGACATCACGTATCTTCACATTACTGCTTGTCACCAGCCTGACAGGCCGTGCGATTTTTTGCTGGGATCAAACTTGCGACTTTACACGTTTTTTCTGTGTTTTCTTTTGTCGTTTTTCCTTTTGGATAGTTTCTTCAAGAAACGGTTTGTGACTATTTATTTAAAGAGAAGAGTAATTGTGTTTTTCCCTGGTCTGCACGTTATTTAATTGATTCATGTTTATATCGTGTCGTCTGCTTGTTCCATTTAGCCATGTTGCATTCAGTGCACGTGAACACGGCCTCGTGTTCTGCTCTGTTTTTGCAGGTTTTATTCCTTGGTAGTCTCTTTTATGCTACTTTACCAATGTTCTGTTTATATACTACAATATTCGTTACTAAATGTATCTGTAACTTGTCCAGTATATTGTTACAAGCATTAAGTTTTCCCTTAACCATGTTTTTGGTAGGCGGGAAATAATGGTTGTCTCTTTATTTGTGTTTTTTTCTTACACACTTTATTGGTTTTGGGCTTCTGCTTATGTTGCAGATTTATGCCGCGTTATATTGCCTGCAACGACAGCAAGTCAAGCAGGGACCCCCATCCGAGGTGTTTAAACTGTACTTGGCAGTGTTCCCTGACATCCAAGTGTGCTCTTTCTCCCACAGCTTTCAATAAGTATTTGCAGGTTTCTAGGAAGCGAATTACGCAACAAGCTTACAGACGCAGGATGTCTGCTTCTCAAGACTCTATTATCTCCCTGGCTGCTACGGAGGTATGTGGTTCTATGGAGGAGACATCAACCCCACCGACTAAGGTGATGTCTGGTTTATCTACTACAGCATCTTTGAGTGGTTTGTCGACACTGCCTGGCGTCTTTGTCTTCAACAGCTTCGACACTGTTTTTTCTGACACCATCTACTTGTCCGGCGCCTCTAGTGTCGTCTGTGATGACAGCATCAGCGACTGTGGCGCCGCCTAGCCTTCCTGCCTACCAGTGTGAGCTTCCAGCGCCCTACATGGACCCAGGTTGGATGCAGTCCTTTTTACAGTCTATGTTTCAACAGAGGATGGCACCTTTGGTGGTCCCTCCATTTACTCCACAGCCGGCGTTCCCTTCCCTCCCAGGACATGCAGTGTTTGCAGCGCCTGGGGCGCCTCTCCTGATGGCAACTCCTCCCGCGCACACTGTACCTCTGTTGTCTACTGCACAGTCTGCACCGCCTTTACCTGCCGCGTCACTGGTTCTCTCGTCTCCGACTCCGTTGACGCTTGTAGCTTCCGTTACTGCTCCAGCGTGTGTGGCGCCCTCGGCATCTCCTTTTTTGACACCATCAACAGTTACGGGTAGCGCCTCTACTTCTAGTTCGCGCCATAGCAGGAAATCCACCAAACAGAGATGCAGGTCTTATAAGCACCATTCGGATTCATCAGAGGGCGCTTTTGTACCGATTGATGAAGACTCATCTCCAGAAATTAATGCTCACTTAGGACTTCGACAAGTCCCGGAGCGGATGTCTGATCGTCTATCCGAGGTGGCTCCTTCCCCAGTTCCGGGTATTGAAAAGAGGGATATTATTTGGTCGGACCCAACTTCTATCCCACCGGATCCTATGATCAAGGATTTGATAACGACTCTTGACGAGGATTTTGCCACGTTATCTCTTACTCCATCCATTAAGGTGCCACGTTTTCGGAAGGATGATTTTCCTATCCATGCTCTTGAAGTGGCGGATTTGCCTCACACGCTTGATGAGGACTTACTGACTAGCTCATCTAAACCTGCAACGCTCTGTATGCTGGACACTTGTTTAGCCTTTATTGAGACGGAAATTCGATGCTCCCTCAAACCTTTGTCGGCACTGGCATCCTCCTTGAGGGCGATTAGTCGTGACTTATCTGAAAACAATCTGAATCGTATAAACCATCTCCACACTGTGATGACTTTTCAACAGAGGCAAACTGAGCATATGAGTAATCTTCTGAAGGCAATGCTAGCTGAAATCACGTCAACACGACGCCTGGGATATTTGGCTCTTTTGGAATGGGACTCTGAATTTAAACGACGTCTACTTCGTCAGCCTTGGTCTGCTTCCTCCCTTTTTAATGGTGAAGTTTCCAACACACACTCCCGTGTTTCTGATTATGCTCGTGATGAGACGGCCCTCAAGGCCCTGGAACAAGTTTCGAAGAATTCAGCGCTTAAAGTTCCTAGGGTAGGGAATTATCAACCCGGGTGCACCTCTCTCCAGCCACAATCCAGCCAGCCCTGTCGGGGTAGAGGTCGTGAGAGAGGGAGACAATCTGGGAATTACCAGCCCTGCAGGGACAGGAGTTCTGGTAGAGGGAGGGAGGGGCAAGCAATGAAGTGCTGGACACAACGACTGGGAACTCCCACCCCCAGCCGTACCGGTCACAAACACCTCAGTAGGTGGGAGATTGGGTCGATATTGGAAGAACTGGTGGTTATTAGGAGACCAACATCCTCCGTCAGGCTATCGACTTTCACTGATAGACAATCCACTGTTAACAATCTCACCTCAAACGGATGTTTACCCCCCCAACCAAAATCACATCTTATTGGACAATATAAACATTTTGTTACACAAGAGAGCCATTGAGATAGTGCCGACTTTGACACCAGGTTTTTACTCCCCAGTATTCTGGTTCCCAAAAGGACTCCGACAAGTTCAGAATGATCCAAAATCTATCTCGGTTCAACTTAACGTTATCTGGAACCCTGCCTCACTTTCAAATGACAACGCGTTGAGACTGCTCAGGACCAGAATCAGCGCTCACAACTACCTGATGAGTCTTGACTTGCAGGACGCGTATTTGCATGTGCCAATCCACCCCAGCGACAGGCGTTTCCTCAGGTTTATTTTCAATGGTATCCATTACCAATGGGCGGGACTCCCGTTTGGAATTTCCTCGGCCCCATGGCTTTTCAAACGAATAACCAAGCCAATAGCAGCCTATCTACACCTGAGGAACATTCAATTTGAGTCATACATCGATGACTGTCTCCTCAATCAGCTGACGCCTGCTTCATCAGCTGGGATGGCTTGTCAATGAGCAGAAGTCAGAACTCACTCCCTCTTGCACACTACAGTTCATAGGGGATTGTTCAAGTCACATCTGAACCTCTTATCCGTTCCAAGGGACTGCTGGCTCAAGATTCTGCACAGCATCTTTATCCAGCGCTCCATCAATCTCGTACTCTTCACCAGTGGCAAGTACTTCTGGGGTTACTAACGCCAGCTCAGGATTTGACAACCAGGGGTCGCCTTCAACTCGCGCCTGATCAAAATTTTCCGAGCCCCATTCATCAGGCTTTCAGGATCAGTCGATCTCCATCAACAATCTGGAGTTGGAGGCAGTCATTCTGGCCCGTGTCTCACTGGCAGTCACGCGTCGTCAGCATGCCGAACTCATCATATTGATTGACGGACAACACCACGATGATCTGGTGTCTTCGCCAACCAGGGAACGACTCATTCTCAATCCCTGTTGCATCAGGCATTTTGATTTTTTGTCGTCGATCGCCTGGACTTGAAGTTCATCGCATTACAGCATATTCGGGTTGCGAAACATTCTTAGCGGACGACCTTTCCAGACAGGAAAGCACCCACGAATGGGAGCTACACCCAGAGGTGTTCAACATCAATTGTCTTAAGCCTCCCAATATAGACATCCCAACTCAGAGCTTACTCACCACCTCTCTTTGATTTTGATCGCGCCTTGGTGGCCAGCGAAGAGTTGGTTCGTGGATTTAAGAAAGCTCGTCACCCACGATCCTCTAAAGCTGCCAGAGTGGCCAAATCTGCTGATACACCCACACAGCAGGCTTTCACACCTGGCTCCAGGTCAGTTTCGTCTGCACGCCTGGTACATTTGCAAAGGGCTTTAAGCGCCAAGGGCCATAACTTTGGCACACAGACCCTCAACTCGAGGTTTTTATGACGACAAATGGAGATCCTTTGAGAGGTTTTGCAAGGACAAACATCAAGTTCCTGTTACTGCATCACCTCAATTACTGCCTGAATTTCTTCTGTTTCTGCGTAATCACAGACACCTCAGGGGTAGTACCATTACGACGTATTTGGTAGCTCTGAATGCGGTGTTGGCTGTTCCAGAGGATGACCAACATGACCAAGATTCCAGAAGTACAGGCTTTGATGTGTTCTTTTCGTCTAGAGGACCAGAAGGTCAAGTTTAGGCCACCTGCTTGGGACCTGAACGTTGTGCTTTGTTTGTTGCGGGAGGCACCATTCGAGCCGCTTCATGCCATATCTTTTTACGACCTCACCAAGAAGATTTTTTTTCTCCTTGTGCTGGCCACGGCAGCTAGGATGAGTGAGCTGCATGCTCTCGATGTCACCCGTGTTTGATTTGAACGGACCCCACATGGAGCCGTCCACCTGGGACTGTGCTGGGACTTCATTGCAAAAAGTCAACTCCCTGGACAGCCCAACAGGTCTTTCACGATTCCCCCTCTCTCTTCAATTGTGGGATCTGAGGATGACGCAGAACTTCATTTATGCCCGGTCTGTGCACTGCGATGTTTTCTTCGTCGGTCTAAGGCTCATTGTGGTGCAAGGAAACAGCTCTTTATTCCTGTCTCCAAGACATCCAAGGCGGAAGTTAGTCGTACCACTTTGGCGTTATGGTTGCGAGCCACCATTCTCCAGGCTTATGAAGCTAACAACCCTCATGAGATCAGAACGGTAGCCTCCACGATGGCCATCCATAGTAATTGTTCCATTAGATCCATCATGGAAGGATGCTTTTAGAAATCTGATACAGTTTTTTCCAGTCACTACTTGAGGGATGTGGCACTGGAAGACGTAAGAGGGCGTACACAGTTTTGGTCCCCTGGTGGTGGCACAACAGGTTACCAATCCCACGGCAGTCCTGAGCAAGCCTTGTGACTCTTGGTGTACATCACCCTAGACGAGCAGGTTCCATGCTGTTTGCATTCTCTCGGTAGGTCAGTTTCAGATTGTAGTGTTTGTTTCTCTTTTACTGCCATCCAACCTGGACGCCTTTCATTCCTCACACTCTCTTTTATCCTGGCAGGTATGGTCTCTGGGATTCATCGACCATGACTACTGATGGATTATCTCCTGCGGTGTGAGAGGTTTCTTTTTATCATGAGTATCCCATCTGAAGGTTTGCTCGCCTCCTTTCTGTCGGATACAGATGCATTAAGGTATTAATCTAGATATTTTTTATATTTGTATACTTATCCTGCATTACTCAGTCTCGACGCCCACCCATCGCTGCACTACCTCCCCACGATGGTTTTCTTCAGATGTCACAATCCAGCAGTAATTTGAAGATACGTGACGTCAGCACTTTCCGGGTCACGTGGGCGCAGTGCATGGCAGTGCATGGCAGTATGGCGGCTCGCTTAGTTGGAACAACTTCTCTTCGATGATTCGATCTTACAGCTTCGTCTTTTCAAAGAAAAGCAGTAAATGCATTAAGGAGTAATGCAGGATAAGTATTTAAATATACAAAATATCTAGATTTTACTAGCTTCTTTCCAGTGGATGATTGTGTAAGCTGAGCATTTGTTCGCTTATTAAAGGAATATTGTTGCTTTTATTTATGAATGGTGATACTTCATTGTCTTGTATACACTGAAGGGCAGTGAATGATAATTGTTTTTTAATGGTTTGACTTGCAAAAGAGAGTGAGTGAGATTAGTTTTATGCTGCTTATATTGCTAAAAGCGGTGAAACTAAACTCACTCACTCTCTTATGAGTATTGCTCAGTAAAGAAAACTCTTTGTGTTAATGAGATCAATTAATCAAGACCTTTACTGAAATAGATATGCAAGCTGTGATGTCATGCTACAAGGTTTACAGTTTTGTACAATGGGTAAATGCACAAAGTCTTCTGCTATTGGGTAATAAAGTTTGATATGTGCGCAAAATGATGCTATAAAGTGTTACATATTCATCATATCCATGCGTATCCGTGTACCAGCAGCATTATTTGTTTGGTATGACATTGTTTTATTTACACAAATACACAGATTATCTGCAGTTCTTGTGCAATAGATGTGGTGTTCAAAGGATGGTTATTGTATAATTCGACTGAAGGACTAGCAAAATAGTTGTCAAGTATATCACATGAATAGTTTGAAGATACATCACGTGATATGTTGCCAAGTACATCACATGATTAGTTGCCAAGGTCATCACGTGATATGTTGCCAAGGTACATCACATGATTAGTTGCCAAGTACATCACATGAATATTTGCCAAGGTCATCACGTGATATGTTGCCAAGTACATCCCATGGATAGTTGCTAAGGTCATCACGTGATATGTTGCCAAGTACATCCTATGGATAGTTGCCAAGTACATCACTGGATAGTTGCCAAGTACATCACATGAATAGTTGCCAAATTACATCACATGTATCATATATTGCCAAGTACATCACATGATTAGTTGCCAAGGTCATCACGTGATATGTTGCCAAGGTACATCACATGATTAGTTGCCAAGTACATCCCATGGATACATCACATGAATATTTGCCAAGGTCATCACGTGATATGTTGCCAAGGTACATCACGTGATGATAGCCTGCTAAGTACATCCAATGGATAGTTGCCATAATACATCACATGAATAGTCACAGTACATCACATTTGAATAGTTGCCAAGATACATGACGTGACATGTTGCCAAGGTGTGTGTGTGTGTGTGTGTGTGTGTGATGATGAAGCCTCCATGTCATGTACAAAATTCAATGCCCCCAACCCTATATTCCCCATAATGTTTTAATGTTCCTATGTACAAAATTGCTGAACCTCCTAGTCCATGTGTTCAAAAATTGATGACCCCACTACCTCCCCAGAACAAAATGGTGGCGGTGGGGTAGTCTAGTGGTTAAAGCGTTCGCTCGTCACTCCGAAAACCCGGGTTCGATTCTCCACATGGGTACAATGTGTGAAGCCCATTTCTGGTGTCCCCCACCGTGATATTGCTGGAATATTGCTAATGGCAGGGTAAAACCAAACCAAACTCCCTCACTCAGAACAAAATGGGCAAAAGAAGAGTGGGCTTAAGAAGTTCGTAGGGCTACGAACGTTTCGAGAATAGCTGGCCTGGTCTCTTTTACTATTTGATAGTGATTCATAAACACACGCCCGCGATGAAGTCGAAATCATTGTTTGTGGTTGATGTGGAATGGGTTTGTCACTGACGTCTAGTGAACATCAGGCAAACCCTTGAAGATCCAGGTTATAATTGGTCTTCAAGCCATTCTAAGAGGCGACTAACGGGATCATGTGGTCAGGCTCGCTGACTTGGTTGATACATCGTGTCCCAATTTCGTAGATCGATACTCATGCTGATGATCACTCGATTGTCTGGTTCAGACTAGATTATTTACACACCGCCGCCATATAGCTGGAACATTGCTGGGTCTGGCATTAACAAGCAAACAATTTGTCCGGGCTATTGCTGTGTTTATAATGCTTGACCTCTGATATGCTATGCTGTACTATTCTATAAAATGGGTACTCCTCTTAGTAAACGGACTATGAGCAGACCAGTTGTTCTTTCCACCTCCCACCTCCCACCGACTGGACGGGTTGCGACAAGAACCATTTTTTAACGTATTTTAGAATGATGCGACCGGGAATCGAACCTCTGTCCTTCCGCTCTCCCGGCAGAAGCTGTGTCAACTGGACCGAGGAGCCGGACATGAGTGAGTTGAGTTTTCCGCCGCACTCAGCAATATTCAAGCTATTCCCGTTTTTCACGTCCCTTGCCATATTGCTGGCATATTGCTAAAAACAGCGTAAAAACCATTCCCACTCTCTCCTGTATAAATATCTCTGTAATAACTGTCAGTTTTTGCATGCACTTTATTCAGGACCTCAGCAAGATGCTAAGCAGTTCACACAACATATAAACTGGAAGGATGGCCGTCCCAGCAGCGCGGTTTTCCGTCACAATTAAAAATGCTGTACTTGTGATTTCTCCCGTCTATTAAAAGCTGATGGGTGTGGCCTTGGGCTTTGCTTGTCAGCATCCTTACGCGACGTCCGCCTGCCATTTGCGCCTGAACGTCTTGGGACACGTAGATTTCGTGGACGTGTGGACCTGGGGGTGTCTTGGTTGCAACGCCTGTTCTCAGATGTAACATTCCCTGGATAATACAATGGCGTTCATAATGTTACATCATCCCTTGATATTAAAAATACAATATCAACGATGTTATTAATTTTAGTTAACGTAAATGACTGTCATTCTACAGTGACAGTGGTCTTTCCTCAACATTAAAACCAAGCCCATCGCCTTATCCGGGGGAATTCCTTTCACAAATCTGAGGATGTATGCGTGATAGAGTATGAAATTGTGCAATATTCCAGCAATATCACGGTGGGGGAACACCAGAAATATGTTTTACTCTTGCAACCATGTTGGGAATCGAACCCGGGCTTTCGACGTGACAAGCGACGCTTTAAGCTTCAAACCACTCTATCGCCCTTAAGTTTGAGTGATCTTTGAACTGTTTTTCATATATATCACGACTTATAACGCGTGAGGAGAGCCCGAGGTAAGTCTTTTAGTCTATTACACCCGGAGGAACCTATGGTGCCGTATCGAGTCTTGTGAGTTACTGAGGATCATATCCAAGGTGATCTATTAAGGGACATTATTTTGCACAGTGAACTGGACTTCTGTATTATGTTTAGCACAATCACTGCTAAACCGCTGGTTGCGTTCTGGTGTTTTGGTTACCTTTCCTTTAAATCAGTGTTAGATTTTTCATTGTGTTTTGATAGTTCCATACAAATGTGGAATCCGTCTTGCCCAGGCATAAACAACACGTTTTATTCCTATTGTCAACGTACTCAGCCTTATTGCCGCTTGTTGACCCGTGAAAATCCGGGTTAGAATTGGTCTTCAGTAACCCATGTTTATCGTAAGAGGCGACTAACGGGATCAGGTGGTTAAGCTCGCTGACATGTTTAACACATGTCATCGCATCCCAATTGCGTAGATAGATATTCATGCTGTTGATCACTGGATTGTATGGTCCAGATTCGATTATTTACAGACCGCCATCATATAGCTGGGATATTGCTGAGTGCGGCGTTTAACAACAAACAACAGACATATTGCCGCTTGCTGCTATATGTTCATGTTTGACATCCAACAAACACGAGTGACCCGTTAATAACGACGCACCATTAATCTGCACCATTCTCACCTGTAAACTGCATCTCCAGGCTACTGCACTTGCATGATTAATTATAGGTGCGAACATTTTGGCAATATTGGTAATGTTGTCTCACCGTATGGCTGCCGTCCATGGTTGGAGGTTCCTCAAACAGTCCTTTGTACTTCTCGATGTCCATCATCATGTCCTTGAGAGCGTCAAGTTCCTTCCAGACGCCAGACCCCTCCCCATGGATGGGAGCGATGGGGTACCGCATCCTGATCTTTCCCATCCCCGGGATATTGGGGAGCAGGACCCTTGGCCCCGAAGCCGCCACTTGCTGCACCTTTCCGTGTTTGTCCAGTACCCCAACAATGCTGGCATGATTCAATGACACCCCTTGGCCCGAGAACAACGTCGGAGGAGTACGGTAGTAGGCGTGGTAGCTGGAGCCGTTGTATGCCGTTTGGGGCGTGTTGCCTCCCACCCTTTGCTTGTTGGGCCCTTGGGAACCCTTTGACCAGAAGTCCAAGTTGAAAGGGTTCCAGCTCAAAACGGGGGTCAGGTAGATCACCTCAAGGGGAACGGCGTAGGAGTAGCGCCGAGACCAGGACTGGCACGTCTAGATATACGAAAAAAACATTAGTTGCCTAGAACTTTAAAGTGAACGTTTGACGCCACATAAAACGATATTCCCTCCGTCGTATGACGGGGCACAGCACGAAGGGATTCTCACAACAACCTGTAACAACAGACCAACCCTCCCTACCTCCTATACATTACAAGGGCGTCCTATTGTCAATTCATGAAAAAAACAGTATGCAAGCTACATCGAATTATCGATTATTACAAACCAAGTTGTAATCCCCTGGGAGTAATTTACGTTACTGTTTATCAGCGTAACGAAGTGCTAATTGATTTACAGCAACCACTGAAATCGATACATCTGAGGTTGAATGTAAACTGCCGGGAAAAGAACGAATACACCCATGTTTGATGGTGGGTAAAATTAAACACAAACAGGTAAATTTTATTCCATGGTGGTGTATTTGATGTAAGTACCGTAGTGAGTGAGTTTAATTTTACGCCGCAACATCACGGCGATGGACAGAAGTGGGCTTCACGCATTGTACCATTGTTGGAATGGAAACCGGTCTTCAGCGTGACGAACGCCCATGATCCATGACTCTTTTTAGACAAGTAACATTTTGATAATGTTTGTAACGCTTTGCTCAAACGTAATTTTCAGTGTATAATTTCTTTCAGTTACGTTCCCCGAGCCCAGTGCGGTATTCATCTTCCAACCTAGGCGAGCCAGCGTGATGGTTCAAGATCGTGTTCGAGGGTCTTCTTGTTGAAGTTGATAAAGCTGGAATAGTACTTACACTCGCTTTAAACATTATTCAATAACGCTTGTTCTTGTAATTCCATTGTAGTTTTCTTGAAACATTCTGATCGGTGGTTTATCATTTTTTATTGGTCATGCACTTCGCGTACCGAAATAACCCTTTAAATAATTAAATAAACTCAGAAACAATTATTGAAGCTGTTTCTGTCGAATACTGCAAGGCGTTTGAGTGAGTGAGTGAGTGTTTAGACATATTCCGGCAATATCCCGGTGGGGACATCTGGCATGGGGATCAATACCCATTCATTTTGGGAATCGAACCCGGCCCTATAAAATATCTGAAATGCCAAACCTTGTGTTTAGAGACAGGGTTCACTGTGCACTGCTCCACTTTCATGGGGGATATCTCAGACTGGGTGGTCTGCGCCACAAACAGGCTCATATCGGAGAAGCCGCGATGCATCAGCTGTTCTTTAGCTCCACCTTTCCCAACCTTGTACCACCGGTGGTAGTTAGCTACAAAAAACATAGAAAAAGCAAATAGTATAGACACGGAGTGCGATATTAGTTGCAGCTTGAAGCGCCCATAAAATTACGTGTTTTGACGCATACCACGCTCTCTGGTAATATAAGCGTTACAGCAGACAATGTAAGAAAATGTAGAATCCCGACTATATTACGAGCATGCGTTTGGGTGTTTGTTTGTTTGTTTATTTAACGCCTCACTCGTCAATATTACAGCTTTATGACTGTGGTCTGTAAATAATCGGGTCTGGGAGAAATTCTTTCCTCCTTCACAGAAATATGTGCTTACGCATGAGACCTGGGTGCCGTTGCACAAAACAACCTTATCGCTAACACTACCTTGCGTGTATGTTAAGGTATGGGAGTTGTGGTCACCTTAGCCCTAAGATCGCTTTGTACAACGGCACCCAGATCTCATGCGTAAGCACATATTTCTGTGAAAGAGGAAAGAATTTCCCCCCAGACCCGATTATTTACAGATTACTGCTGATTACTGGGTTCACACACCTGTGTTCATTGGGGCGTTGTCTGAGACGTCATACAGTTGTTGGCCAAAGACGTCCTCCTTCAGATTGGCATTGTAGTTGTTCAAACCGGGAATTTCGCTCATCAGTTCGTCCAGCAGTGTGTAGTTCCTTCCCCTGAAAGACAAACGATATATGAAGAAAGATTTATGACATACAAGCTAAAAGTGGACAGAAATCACTCAAGCGGGACCAAAACTTATCTTGGCCCTCTACCGTTGACCTACGATCTACATTTTATTGCATGTAAAAGCAGAGGTGCAAAAACAGGAAATTGGTAACAAATGTTAAAAGTCAATAAACAATGTGTTAGTTTTCTATCATGTCATATGTTTTCAAATATCGATTAAGGGGCATAACATGGAGTCTTACTTGGCGATCTGAACACGAGCATTACTTTCTAAAACCTAAATCTATTCTTGTCAGAAGTCTGCTCAGAAAATTAATTCAGTCCATTTGTAAACAATCTGTCAATAATTTTGCATCTTTTGGAAGTAATTAAACTTGTTCTTCATGAAACAATCATTGTTGGAGCTTCACCTGGTGATGGTATTGGTTTGTACAGAATAAACTGTCCCTGTCCCTTACTAAGGTATTTTATTTTTAAGCAAATTGTCAATAATTTTGCATCTGTTGCGATGTTAGTAAAAGTATTCTATATGAAACAATCCTTGTTGGGGCTTCACCTTGTGATGGTACCGATCTGTAGAGAATATACTAGACCTGTCCCTTAATGATTGGAGCTGACCAGTACTTTAAACTAGCATGCACTTACTCATCACCATCGAAGAGAGAGAATCGTGCTGCTGGGTCGTGAAGTAACTGGCTCTTGGTCTGACCTCGTGAAATTCTTGCAGACAGGTCATCTTGGAGATTGAGATACTTCAAGGGAAGGTCTCTAGTCAGAGGATGGCACAGGATGCGATAGTTCCACTGGGCAAACACGGGCTGGCCGTTTACCACTTCCATGATTGTAGTCGGGAGGAAGGCGAAGTTCTCCTGGAAGCTCTTGCTCCCCGAGTACGTTGTGAACCTGACCTTTTCTTGAAGGTCTTCCCAGCTGGTGGCGTCGATGGCGTGCCTGTCGCTGCTGAAGGGCTCTTGGATGTGTGTGGTGTTTTGGGTCCATGCTCCTTCCATGTAACACAGGACGGGTTTGAAGTACTTCCGGTAGTCCCGGACGCTGTGGTTCTGATCTTGCCAGGCTTTGAACCATGCTTTCATTTCCGCCACCTGTGACGGACAATGATTAAATATACATAGCGACAAAACTATTTGTATCATCCTGAAACCTCTGCCAAACACAGGGCCTGCTGCACGACTCCAAACACGCCATAAACACGTGTGTGGATCGCCATTAGACATCTAGTCTCTGTGACATTGCATATAAAAGGACACTTATCAAATTATGTTATTGAAATAGAATATATAGGAATTAAGAGACACGTGTCCTTTTCTGGAACTGCAGTAAACCAGACTTGCTTGGGCTGTTTTCGGGATATTTGTTTCAGGGACCTAATGACACACTAGAATTGATAGCAAACAGTTATGATACCAGGTGTTCGTGCGCGCGCTCACACACACACACGCACGCACGCACGCGCAAGCCCACACGCACATACAAATACATGCGCAAGAACGAATGTGCAGGTCGGAACAATATCGAATTCATTCATTCATTCAATCATACAGGAACACGCGCAAGAGCGTTTACGAACATCGCTACAACATGCTTTTATATTGAACCACATCATTCATCCATCCACTCATTCATTCATTCATTCATTCATTCATTCAACGAGATTCAGCTGGCTTTATTATTTAAGTATTTTATTATTTATTAGAATTTAATTGAAGGATAAATACCAAGAATATTATATTTAACGAACAATGTCCCCATGATACAGCACCCTAAGTAAATATTCTCAAATCACCTGTTCAGGTAGCGTCTTCTTTGACGTCACTTGTGGTGGTACACTGGGAAACGGAATGTCTTCGGTTGCCCGATAGGCAGCAGATTTCCTACTGGGCATGCGCAGTTTATAGTCGTTGTGCCTCGTTCTGAACTCAACACCGTTCATGACCATGTTGACTTCTCCCATTCCTACGGTGCGGTCATAGTTAGCGTGGTCGTGTACAGCAAAAGCAGTTCTGGAAGGAAAGACATTTATTATTAATACGAATTTACACTTATGCACGTATATACGTATAACCAGCGTGTGCGCTTAGTGGATTTTCTTAAAGTGTGGAGATGGGATTTTACTGTTGTATCTACAAGTAGGCTAAGTCCTTATTAAAATACTCTGTCAACAGTAAACAAAAAACACACAAAAACATGTCGCTTATTTAATTTTCAACAAACACTGTAGACAGTGGCACGAAAGCAGGGACATTTTTCGGTGCTTTATTACGAAACCGGAGTGAGTGAGTGACATGGCGGCGGTCTGTAAATAACGGGTCTGGACAAGACATTCCAGTGATCAACAGCATGAGCATCGATCTACGCAATTTGGATACGATGACATGTCAACCAAGTCAGCGAGCCTGACCACCCACTCCCGTTAGTCGCCTCTTACAAGCAAATGCCAAAATAAAATTTGGTATATGTTAGTGACTAGTACAGAGTTACTTCCCTTCCATGATATGCCCATGTCAATGTTGTAAAATGCACAAGGAGGAAGAGAGAGAGGGCAGGAGAGAGGGACACTGAGTGAGTGAGTGAGTGTCCACGATATTTTCACATTATAAAGGGATCTGTTTGGTTGACCTACTTGTATGTGTGCGACTCCGAATCATAGGGTCTCGGGCCGTCGTGGTATTGTCTGATCTGTTTGATGCCGGACTGCCCGTCAGAGCGGATCCTTTCCTCCACGTAGAGCTGCTGTTGTATCATCTGCTGAAGCATGGCCTCCATCTTGACCTTGAAGTTATCCATCCTCACCTGGAGGTTCCCACGTGGGAAGGGTGTGGTTGTGGTGGTGATGTGTACGCGCGCGTACACACACTCAGCCAAGACCAGCAACACGAAACTGGCGTAGCGTATCTGGAAACATAAAACACGCCACCGTAAGTTTCTTGCACGGTGCACTTAGGCTTCAAATCCCTGCGTACCCGTGAAGGTCCGGGTTAGAATATTGATCTTCAGTAACCCATGCTTGTCGTAACAGGCGACTAACGGGATCGGGTGGTCAGGCTCGCTGACTCGGTTGACACATGTCATCGGTTCCTAATTGCGCAGATAGATGCTCATGCTGTTGATCACTGGATTGTCTGGTCCAGACTCGGTTATTTACAGACCGCCACCATATAGCTGGAATATTGCTGAGTGCGGCGTAAAACTAAACTCACTCACTCAAATCCCTGCATTAACTCTGATCGCCAGATATACAAGACACTTCGTGGGTTCATGAACCAGAGAGAACAGCTTTCTAAAACGATTCGACCTCAGTTTTCACCACCTCGATTAGGACACTTCAATTTGTATAAATTAAAAAAACACAAACAGAAGATGAAACATCTTTCCATGTTTTTCCAGGTAGATGCCATAGCGCATAGAAACGACATGATGTATACGACATGGCGTGAGTGAGCGAGTGACTTGAGTTTTACGCCGCTTTCAGCAATATTCCAGCAATATCACGGCGGATGGAAACCAGAAATGGGCTTCACACATTGTACCCACGTGGGGAATCGAACCCGGGTCTTCGGCGTGACGAGCGAATGCGTTGACCACTAGACTATCCCACCTCTCCTGATGTATTGGAGAATCCACAACGATACACTTATTACTTTTGGAATTTGTCATTTGGTTCATTTTCGAGGCACAGAAATCACGATAAGTACTCCTGTTTGAATTCAACGGCCTTAGAAAGTGAACAATGTTGCATTGTGTTTCAATCAAGACACGTGATCTTTGTAGAAGCGTATATGATCGATTTGGATCGATTGTCAGTTTGTTAAACACTACGTCAGCTTGTAGCTTTGTGCAGCGTTTGTGCAGCGTTAGTGCAGCGTTTGTGCAGCGTTAGTGCAGCGACAAGTCCATATCATTTGTTTATTCGGAGCATCACACAGATACTGTGACCTCAGTTCATCCAGTGACTGGCGTCATTTTGGCCGTTCTCACCACAGCCGCGGAGTGATACATATGCTGTTCAATGACGTCACTAACTCACTCACTCACTCACACTTGCTAGTCGAGTAACTGAGGCGTTCACTCCTCTCCTAGATGGACGGGATTCGAATCCCTGGTGAGTTTACAATGCTTTATCGCCTGTACTTACCATTGTTGAATCGCTGGTCCAACTACTCTGACCAAGCTCAGTGGTCTTATATAACGTTGTTCAATCTAAAGACGTCCATTAAGAGATAACCACCAGTTGGTTCCACAATTCCACCCAGTCTGTAGACCTTATCGCCGTCACGAGCACCTGCACGGCTCACAACTTCTTTACCATCATTACGCTTCCAGTTATCAAAAGGACTTATCATTTTTCGATAGTGAAAAGTTAAGTTTCTACTTTGGTACTTTTGAATTGAAAACCTTATCTAAATAGATAATTATACAATTGTTGATAGATTGCTAAAACGTGATAAAACATTAAAATTCATGATTAAATTCTTTTCGCGGCATTTCGAAATTAGTATCAAGGTCCGGTGTGACAGAATTTATATTGAAATTCTTGAGATTCCCAAGCGTATGTTCTTTACATTAACACAAAACGCATTAAAGGAAGTCATCGAACGATATCTAAGGCTGCAACATCTGAAATAACACGTGATCTATATATACCATTAACAAAAGTAAAAGATATTCAATAAAATGGCGTCACAACTATCGATATTTTATATTTTTAATGAGATAGATAGTGTAACAATATATAGATAGTATGACTGAGATTTGCATAAGTCGTTGAACGTCAGATGACCATAGATTTGGTTAGATGATTGCCTTACTGTCCATTGACCCGTGAAGATCCGGTTAAGATTTGATCTTCAATAACCCATGCTTGTCGTAAGAGGCAACTAACGGATCTGGTCCAGACTCGATTGTTTACAGACCGCCGCCATACAGCTGGAATACTGCTGAGTGCGGCGTAAAACTAAACTCACACACGTTCACCCTTACTGTCCATCACGTCATTTACTATTACAAGTCAGTCATTGGTGTCGGGTACGTCAGCCGCTAATCTAAACACATCCCTGATTCGACGAGGCATATTAATAACGCGCCTTTCCAGGCTTCATACCCTGCTCTAAACTGATTATTATATTATTATTATTATCATTATCCCGGATAACCCAAGCTGCCTTGCGAGGCGCAAGGAGGTTTCATGACTTATCCCACCGGGGTAAACTATGAATTTTACCCTGACCATGTTCGCGTAACCAAAGGAATTCATAGTTCACGTGAATGTAATAGTCATTTTCTACATCCATATACAATCAAACAAACTGGTTCCAAAATAATATCACCCCAAATTGGAATATATCCTACTATTTAAAAATTGTAAACAGACATACAATTGTCCACCATAGGTGAAAATACTTTCGAAAATATCAGTGATGATAAAACTGGTACGATAATGTAAGTTCTCTCAATAGCGAACCATATTCCACAATACTCTCTCGAAATTCATTAAAATATCCATTGTATGAACTTCAATAGTGAATGGCTACCCAGGTTCCATTAACTTTGTTCGTTGTTGAACGCCAAACTCAGTGATATTACAGCTATATAAAACTTTTGTCTGTAAATAATCAAATCTAGACAAGACAATCCAGTGATCAACATCCTGTTAGATTCGCATCGATCTACGAGCATTGGGATTGACATGTAACCCGGATCAACCAAGTCAGCGAGCGTCGTGCTGACCACCGACGATCGTGTGTTAAGGCAGTCGCCTCTTTTTTATACGAGCATGGGGTGCTGAAGACCGATTCTAACCCCTTGTTGATCTTCACGGGTAGGGACCCAATAATATTTTAACTCGTTGGCTGGCTATGCTTATAGGCTAAAATGGGAACACTAGACGTTGGAAATGATTTGACACCAGAGAAGAAGCATGTAGAGCCCCTTGGGTAAAGATACAACTGTTTCCTATGACATATGGTACAGTGCCCATGTTAACCTGTGTTTCCATAGATACATGTTCCTGTTACAATCGGAGACGGGAGTGTCTCGCGGTGTGTATAGTTCAGCCAAAACATTATCATGCATTCCGTTAAATCTGATTTCTTCATTTTATCTCATAAGAACAGAATAACCGAGATTCCAGTTTAACATAATAGCCCACTAAGGCACATATACTGACTTCGCGCTTGTTTCAAACCTGTTATGCGGAACGCAAGGTAGCGGAAACAGCGTCTGGTTCGATTCCCGGGTTTGTGATAAAGATGTCGACAGATGGTAGTTGTTGTTGCTACCCAGCCTGGCGCATGAATCGGATAACATAGCAACTGGTCAGCATATTTTGTCTGAGTGAAATATTCATGTTAAAATTGTCTGACTGACATTCTAAGGTCCGGGTTAGAATTGAACTTCAGCAATCCGCCGTAAGAGGCAACTAACGGGATCGGGTGGTCAGGCTCGCTGACTCGGCTGAACCATGCCATCGTATCGATGAACATAGATCGATGTTCATGCTGCTGATCACTGGACTGTCTACTCCAGACCCGATTATTTACAGACCGCAGCCATAAAGGTGGAACATTGCTGAGTGTGGCGTTAAACTAAACTCACTCACTGTTAAAATCTTTTGAAGAAAGATATTTTATATTTACGCTCTGAATTTACTCAGCAAACCTATTTCAATGTTATTTAAAGTGCTGAATGCAATTGTTTGGTATAGGACTCGTTGAGTATTCGGTTTATGAGAACATAAACTACCGGACAAAAGCAGGTTATTATTTTTGATGTAATTGCATAAAAACCGAAAACGCCGATACAGGTTTTCGCAAAAAAGCAACATGGTCCCGATAACAACGCAGCTGTCCGAAAACTTCGTATGAATCGTGCATTTTTCAAATGCTCGTGCATGATTGTGGCATAAATACCGATGTTGTGTAGAGCAAGCATGCAGCAGCAAAAAATCCACCACGAATATGCCAAGACTTACGCAAGCCCAACGAGACAGGGCGATCGGTATGTCCAATATGGTGGCTTCACAACGTCAGCAGGCAAGAACCGTCCACTGCAGCCAGGCCACCATCAGGAAATTGGTAAACCAGTGCCAGCAAACAAGCCAGACCCATGACCGCCCAAAATCGGGAAGACCACGAGTCACGACACCCGTCGAATACTGCTACACCCGGCAGATCCACCTCCGGAACAGATTCGTGACGGCGACGACAGCACTAGGACACGCCATCAGCAGACGAACAGTCCTTCATCGACTTGGTATGGCTGGTATACGTGCCCTTCAGTGGAATGGCCTTGACCTGTCTATACCGTCAAGGCAGACTGCAATGCATTATTGGCATGAACTGTACGTCGGTGGCAGCCACGTGACTGGGTGAAAATGCTCTTTACAGATAAAAGTCGGTTCAGTCGGTTCTGAAACGATGGCAGAGTTCGACTTTTTCGACGTAGAGGAGAACGTCTGGCGCTAAATGCGTTTAGGAAATTCATCCGTTTGATGGAGAAGGTGACATGGTATTGGTAGGCATTAGTGGCCAGAGAACAGGAATTCTGGTTATCTGAGGAAATCTGAATGCCCATCGATACAGAGCGATACAGTGTTGAGACCTTTTGTGGTGACCTTTTTTTGACAACAGCCAAGAGGAGTCATTTTGCAGCACGACAACGCAAGGCCTCACGCCGCCAGAATTGTTCGAGAATACCCGCACAACGTTAACGTCAACGTATTGCCTTGGCCAACGCGTTGTCCAGACATGAACCCATATAACATCTCCGGGATAATCTTGATCGTCAGCTGAGACAGCGTGAACCACCTCCAGTGAACCGATTGGAACTTGAACAGACTCTCTTGGACTTATGGAACAGCATTCCTGCTGACGTCAACCGTCGACTGATGACGTCAATGGCGTGTATGGATGCCCATGTTGGTCACACTCACTATTGATGACGTGTCCCTCTGACTCCTGTTTCATTATATAACTCTATATAACTTTTTGAATGAACTCTGATTTGTGTAATGTTTAATTTTGACCCCTTGACTTGCGGCAAATGCAGGACCGGCATTACAATGGATTTTCAATCAAATTATTGGAAAATTATTTCTGTGTGTAAAATCATTATCATAAATGTCACATATACGTCTTTGTTTCTACTTTTTGGTCAAGTGAAATCGGTGATAACTTTCTTTTGCCCGGTAGTTTACAATGATACCGATTAATTACGAGAATGTCATTGTATTTCATCGCAGCACTTAAACCAAAATCGTGCTAACTGCACGACACAGAGTACAGACACAAAACTTTGTGTTCACACAAGCGTTATTACTTCAGATCATGACTGTCGAAGGGAAACTTGACGTCAAGAATTTGGCTTTTTTAATATCCTCTTTAAGCGTGAAGAACACATAGTGTCTAAGATACACTCTATAACAAATAACTATTCTCATCTACAATTCGATTCGGTGAAATCAGCTACATCAACTCCAACGCTAGTTGTTTCATTAGCTCAGAAGTCAATGATAACTTCACTGAGACGCCAGTGATGACATATTAACTCTAACGCCAATGGTGACGTCAACTACGTCGCCAACGTCGTGGTGACATCAACTCCAACGCTAGTTGTTTCATTAGCTCAGAAGTCAATGATAACTTCACTGAGACGCCAGTGATGACATATTATCTCTGACGCCAATGGTGACGTCAACTACGTCGCCAGTGGTGACATCAACTCCACATCAACTCCAACGCTAGTTGTTTCATTAGCTCAGAAGTCAATGATAACGTCACTGATGACATCAACGACAATGTCAGTGATACATCTACTCCGATGCCAGTGTGACATCAGTTCCGACGTTAGTGTGAGGACATATTAACTCGGACGACAATGGTGACATCAACTCCGGCGCCAATGATTACATATCAACTCCGACGCCACTGGTGGAATGAACTCCGATGCCCGTGGTGACATCAGCAATATCTAGCACTGGACTCGACGCCCAACTTCTTTTGAAGTTAGTTGTTATATCTTCAAATCCAAAAGCACCGGCTCCATCCTCACAGACTGCGAAGTGTGCGACCTCCCTCTCCGTTCTTGCTTGCCGAGATTCAGGTAATTTTTGGGTGAAACCTTGCCATATACCAGTCTGTCGAAAGCAATTGTGTACTCTGCTGTTTCTTCATACTTTGGACATATACTATAGAAATTGTATTCTGAAGATTATTCTCTTTTATTACCAAGGTATGCTACGAGAGTACAAGTTTACAAGGGTGGACATGCCATTGCACTCAGAAACGACAAGAGAAGATAATTATTCATCTCTGGCATTCGGATTTCCAACATTCAATTCGTGTTTGTGATATCGAAATCAGATGACTTTCTTCTCAATGCTTCGTTTCGACGCTGTTTGAGACGAATTTTCATCGCACCCTACCTCCTACAGAGGTGCTCTCAGATATCCATCAGGTATACTAAAAGAGTGATAGGTCCCATATTAATGAAACTGGTGTTGGAAATACTAGCAGTAACGAAGAATACAAGCTATAAAGGTGTACCGCCTGTAGGCTTTACCCTATATCAAAGTGACGCTTTCTGTTATGCACAGCTCAAATGTGTTGTATAATGCCTAACCCGTGAACAGATTTATTTTACACCGGTAATATTTCCCACGAGGAACTACTTTCTATTACACCGGCAGCGCACGTATATCACCTTACTCCACCGTATATGGTCGATACGTACCGTAACAGTAAACATTACTCTCGTTTCCTGACTTCAAGCATTTACAAAATCCATAATCGATTATCGACTCTACTATGTATATATTCATTTATTATCGATTAAAATAAATATAAACTCTGAACCAATAAAAAACTTGAGGTGTCGTTTGGGAAGCGACGTCGCTCGGACCCACTATACTTATGTCTCGCATAAAATCAACAGTCATTCAAAATATCTGAAATGCACATATCTACATAAAACATGTCTGCCCTCTCCAACATGTCCTAAGAAGATTATTGTGTCTTTTATGGATTACTGAATATGTAATAAACAATTTTTTAGAACGTAGAACCCATTAAGATCTGGCTTAGAATTGATTGACCCGTACACATCCGGGTTAGCATTAGTCTTCAGTAACCCATGCTTGTCGTTAGGGGCGACTAACATTTCTTTTCAGGCTCACTGATATGGTTTCCATATGACATCGACGTCATCGTATCCCAGAGACGAAAATCGATGCTCGTGAAGTCAATCACTGGCACTGGACTGTACGTCTTGTGAATACTCGATTATTGACATATCGCAGTCCAACGATTGGGCCGTTAAACGAGAACCAAGACTGAGGGGTTCCTATACCATTACGACAAAACAGCCGGGATGTATCGGCGATGCAAGACTCTTATCGTTAACCATGCTTACTCGTTTCCACGACCTAAGGGGCATAACTCTCATACCTATTACACAAATCATGCCGCTAAAAATATCATAGCACTGTGATATATTCATGTTCTAACATGTGAACAAATATTCCTATCGTCGCGTCTACATCGTGAAAGAACAGTGAAATTTGATTGGACAGTTAATTTTTATTCCTCGATCCCATGACCTAAGGGCCATAACTCTCATGCCTGTTACACAAATCATGCCGCTAAAAATATTGTCTCACTACAAATGATATATTCATGTGCTAAAATCAGAACAAATAATCCTATCACCCCGTATCCACCGTGAAAGAACAGTGGAATTTGATTGGACGGTTAATTTTTATTCCTCGCTCCCATGACCTAAGGGGCATAACTCTCATGCCTGTTACCCATAGCATATCGCTAAAAATACGAGCTCACTACATATGATATATAATAATATTAATGTTCTAACATGTGAACAAATAATCCAATCACCGTGTCTCCATTGTGAAAAAATAGTGAAATTTTATTGGACGGTTAATTGTTTCGTCATGTCCTGGCCTCGGGTTCAGGGTGGAGATCAGATCCAGGGTAATGGATCCAACTAAATGGAGATTAAATAGTACACTGGAAACCTAAATGCGGTGTACCAACTCACCCCGTCACAAATAATGATCAGTCGCGCTGCTTGAAAGTACACATGTCGAGCAAATGTCAAACCATGAAGCAAAATACCAAAGGCAGGTGAGGACTTGCAATGAAGGTCGGGTCGACATAATGTTATTTTATCTAAATCCGAAACAACATACAGTATTGACACTCGCCAGCATGCGAGAACGCACACAAAACATTTCTTCAACCGGAACTATAAAGGCCGCCAGTTTTTCGATTACATTACATCAGATTGTATTCAGTGTTAATATACACAGCAGACAACGTTAAAACATGAAGAGCGGAGAAGTACAATCTGCGTGGAGATTGTGTTCAAACGATAAATATTAAAAGAATACTGATGATCCGGTTGATTTACTTCTGACTGCCTGTTATTGAAAGTGTTGTGTATCCTGGTAGAACATCCGAGCCTTGACAAGATGTCATAATGGTTTGTCATTTTTTTCCGTGGTATGGACTACTTTTTTCCAACGCGGATGTAGCAATAAGGACTTTGTGTTGTCCGACTCATGTTATTTCAGTGTGATGTGAGTGATTACTGAGTGACGTTTTACGCCACTAACAAGGGACATTATAACGTGGGTTTTTCTAGTATTGCCACTCGAACCAAGGGAAGCAGGTTTCCATCACATTAGTACCGAGTGACCTTGTTCTTGAAAGGAGGTTACATTTTATCGAAAAGTCACAGTGACCCCTCTTTATGGACTGATCTTTGCATTTAAAAAAATTCTCTGTTTATAAAGTGTGAACAGTTACGTTAAAACCTTCATCAACGCAATCAATGCACACTGATGTCTAACAAGAAAAAATAATAACTTCAAAGGCTACATTTTAAAACTATTCAACCATTCATCGTGTACACACACGCACGCACGCACACACAATGCAATTACTTATATAACCAACACGTTGATAACGAACTGACGAATCTAAGGATATAGAAAAGCTTCTTTTGGTATAAGGAACACACTCACTCACGCACACATGTACGCACGCTCTCACTCACGCACTCACGTACGCACGCACGCCCACACATCGCGGTTCCACCAAGGACGTAAATATCTGCTATCTGCATCAATTTGGGATTCACTCTCGCATCAAGTTGACGCCTTGCTATATCCGGGTCTCCTTTCACGAAGCAACCTTTACTAAGGTTAACCGTAACTCCCATTCTTTAACACTGCACTAAGGTTACCTTATTGACTTACGATCACCTTAGTGAATCCCATTTCAGGCGTCCCCCACCGTGATATTGCCTGCCTTTTCCTTAAAACGGCGTAAAAACCCACACTCTCTCACTCCTGTATAAATGTCAACATTTACGTCTTTGCATGCACTTTATTCAGAACTTTAAGAGGACGTTAGTCCATTTTAACAGGGTACAAAGTGGAAGGATGGCCGTCCCAGCATTGGGTCAGTCCGTCACACTGTAGGATGCTGTAGTCGTCTTTGTAGGCTATCACCACCTGGTGGGTGTGACCGAGCGCTTCACCTGTGAACATCGTCTTGTGTTCACCTTTTTTCAGACTGTCCTGAACGTCGTGGGACAAGAAGAGATCATGGACGTGTGGACCTGGTGGGTTCTTTGTTGCCACGCCGGTTCTCAGGTGTAGCGTGGTCTGGATAATACAAAATTATCATTAAATGTTTTTGTTGACTACCCATGAAAAGTTTAGACTCACCTAAAGCACTCACTATATGCTATGTTTATATATAGTTACATTGAAGATGAATTTCTCTACTAACTTTGGGGAACCGACTGCAAACTTTATGCGGATGAATTGCACGAGGATCATGCATCAAATTACGAAAAGCATGTGCAAATATCGTTCGTGTGAACAGCTGCGTTTTTGTGTATTTTTTTTTAAAGAATTTGCCAATTTTCAATGATTTTCATGATTAACTGAACTCATGACAATAATCTTTTCAACGTAACGAGTTTGTTTTACAATACATTGGTTCATGCGTAAAGAGTACCTTTAAACTGATTGGAATATTTTGCAAATTCAAGTTTAGAACAGTTGACTGAAGTAAGTGGCTATATTTACACTAGTGAGTCTAAACTTTTGAGGGGTAGTATAGTAAAGATGTTCAGAAGATGCATCAATAAATATATTATTCATAATGAATGAAATACTAGTATGTCTTTTAAATATTTAATTGAACCGCACCTGCATACTAAATTACCGTTGTAATTATATTTGGTAATACTCACATCAACGGGTTTGGCAACGGTACCAGTGTCCTTGAGGGCGGGGGTTATCAAACAGTCCTTTGTACTTCTCGATGTCCATCATCATGTCCTTGAGAGCGTCAAGTTCCTTCCAGACGCCAGACCCCTCCCCATGGACGGGGACGACGTGGTACCGCATCCTGAGTCTCCCTATCCCCGGGATATTGGGAAGAACGATCCTAGTTCCCGATGCGGCCGTGTGATGGAGATTCCCTTGTTCGTCCAGTATCCCAACATTCGACTTGGTGGTGTCGGCAGGATCTGATGACACTTCTGTGCCTGTGAACATCTGAGATGGTGTGTGGTAGAAGTTAACGCCGCTTGTGCCATTGTATGCCGTTTCCTTCGTGAAGCCTCCCACCCTTAGTGGATCTTTTTGCTGTTTTCCCTTTGGCCAGAACTTCAGGTTGAATGGGTTCCAGCTGAACATGGGGGTACTCCAGATGATTTCTAAGGGAAGGGCGTAGGAGTAACGGCGAGTCCAAGACTGGCACGCCTAAACATGTAACAAGAACAGTTATTTCCTAGAATGTAAAGCTAACGTTTTATGCCGCATAAACAATACTCCGTCCATAATATGACTGACTGACTGAGTTTGGTTTTACGCCGCTTTTAGCAATATTCCAGCAACATCACGGCGGGGGACACCAGAAATGGGCTTCACACATTGTACCCATGTGGGGATTCGAACCCGGGTCTTCGGCATCCGTCCATATTATGACGGGCAAGGGTGGATACAGCTTTTTGAGAAGGGGTGGGTGGGGGTGGGAGTGCACACTATTGAGACAAGGAGGAGTGCAGACTTCATTTTCACCCGAGTTTCAATGGACTTTCAGGCCAAAAGGGGGGTGCGCACCCCTAAACCGCCAATGGACGGGGTACACCAAGAAGGGGATTCGAACATTGTACCTGCAACACCTGGGCTAACCAACCCCTAACTCCTAAAAACGTAGTCAACGTACGTAATTTATGGTAACGTAATTTGGGTTTCAATGATTATGGTCAATGACCATCACGTAATAGACTTCTAACTTTCAGATGAAAGTCGATATATCGGATAAACAAAAAGAAAGATACGCCCTTGTTTGCGGTGGCTAAACCAACAAGAAAGTGTATTTGAGTGAGTGAGTGAGTTGGGTTTTACGCCGTGTTTAGCAATATTCCGGCAATATCACAGCAGGGGAGACCAGAAATGGGCTTCACACATTGTGCCCATGTTGGGGAATCTAACCGGCCCTTCGGCGTGACGAGCGAACGCTTTAATCACTGGGCTACCCCACCCCGGTGTATTTGACCTTACACTTATGGTTGTGTTTTCCATCTTAAGTCTTTTTGATAAAGTTTGCAATTTTCTGGTTGAATTTAATTTTCAAGGTTTCATGTTTTCTTTGGAGGGCTTTTAGAATCCTTGAACCTAGTCCGGTTTCCACCTTCTTATTTGGGCAGCCTAAAGGTTAAAGGCAATGTCACACATTTTCGACAATATTTTGGCCTATACTTTATATATTGGGGGCATATACACTCACTTTAGCTTCCTATTGATGCAGTAAAAGACTTATTATCCCTCGAGACTTGCATGAAATCGATAACTGAAACTTCGAGGCGAACAGCTTCCAAACAGATAACAGTTGCCATAAATGGAATGTAAACGATTGCTCCGTACATCGAAAACTGACGCACGGGGTGTTGTCGGTGTTTGCTGAAATGGTTTCAGTCACAATTTGCGTTTTATGTTATAGGATATTCGTAAAGGGCGTGCCAAGGGACATAACTCTATGGGATTCGCTTGAAATAATGTTCGGCCGGTAGAGGGCGCAAGAGTCGATTTAATGCAATTTAATATTACAGTATAAATACGATTTTTTTTTAATAGATTATATGGTAGCTTCCCTGAGGGCTGATAGTATGATTGAGAGAAATGCATTATGTATTTTTAGAGAAATGTGGTGTGACATTGTGCCTTTAAAGAACAGTTTGATTCTCATATTTGGGACTTCTCTTGGTTGATGTATAGCTTACGCTGGCTTAAAACTGCACTCTCTTGTCCATTTAACTAATTGTGGCTTTTTTCAAACGACCTGAGCGGTAGTTAACTATTTCGGCTCTTCACGTGAGTGAGTGAGTGAGTGAGTGAGTGAGTGAGTGAGTGAGTGAGTGAGTGAGTGAGTGAGTGAGTGAGTGAGTGAGTGAGTGAGAGTGAGTGAGTGAGTGAGTGAGTGAGTGAGTGAGTGAGTGAGTGAGCGAGCCGATGCGGAAATATCACTGGATGGGACATATGTCATATGGGACTTCAGACACTGTATCCATGTGGGGATTCCACCCCGACCCCTTCAGTGTACATTTTCTGAAGTGCCACACCTGCTTGTTATTGACTGGGTCCTGTCTACACTGTTTCACGGTCATGGGGGCTATCATTGGTTGACTGGTCTGCGCCACCCACAGGTTCCTGTCCGAGAATCCACGGTGCGCCACCTCTTGTTTCGATCCAGGTTTCCCCACCTTGTACCACCGGTGGTAATAAGCTGGAAAAATAACAAATACGTTTATGTCGACCTGTCGGGAAAAGCGAACTGCTTTTTAGCCCCGCCCACCTGCTGTACATTTCAGTCTAAATGCGCATAACGAATTACGCATAACGAACTAACGGGCGGTGGGATAGCCTAGTGGTTAAAGCGTTTGCTCCTCACGCCGAAGGCCCGGGTTCATTTCCCCAAATAGGTACTATGTGTGAAGTCCATTTCTTGCGTCCCTGTAATGGATATTGCTGGAATATTGCTAAATGCGACATAAACTAAACTCACTCACTCACTCATAACGATCTAAACTTAGTGACGACCTTTGGCCACTGTTTCAACCGTAAATAACTGTAATATTGAACAAGTTTTATGGTTGTCACCGGCTTGACAACGGCACAAGAATCTGTATCGAAACGTAGCAACTCACTAAATAAAAGAAGTTGTTATCCATAAAGTTTGTTCAATATTGTACTTCCTAACTTCTAAAAGGCCACTCAAATAAGTTTATTGTAATGCCAAACAATTACATATTATGCACACGGAGTGCACAATTTGCTTTATCTCGAAGCGCCCTAAAACAAACTTTGCGTACACATACTGAGCGCTCCAGTTACTCCTGTGTAACAAGCAAAACATATGACAAAATCGAGTGATCTAATAAACACTGCCTCAGCTCTTCAACTGCATGTATCTATCTTGTTTACAGCGGGTGCCAGTCACAGACTGTTAGACAGCATCACCCCGTTTCACAAAGCATTCTTAGAACTACGACCGTCCTTAGTCTGTGTCCAAATCTGTGACTTTCGTGAACGGAGCACAGGTCAATTGCAGAAATGCAGCTGTACAAATTGATTGAAATATACATAGTGATAGTCATTAATAAACATATTGTATGATTGAAACGGAAATTCAAAATGGACTCTGCTTTTAAAGAAAAGCTTGTTGCTTTATTATTAATTCTTCATTTCTACAGGAGTGTAAAGGGGTAGTCTTGTGGGTAAAGTGTTCACACAGAAGACCGTGGTTCAATTCCCACATGGAAATAATGTGTGACATCTATTTTGTTATGAAAGCAATATAAACTCCTGAACGTACAGTGGATCATAGTTACTCACTATAAATTAGAATATGTTTAAAGAATACACTCGTTCACTGAAAAAATATGTTGGGTCCGAAAGAAATTCTGTTAAGGGTCCGAAAGAGATTCTGTTCCCTTCCTTTCCGAGAATAATGTAAACTGTCTAAAACATAAAATTTGAATTGAGGCATGAGTTCTTGGCTGATGAACAGGTAGGATGGACTTACCCGTGTTAAGGGGTACGTTGCCTGGCTTTGAGGCATCGTACAGGGTCTCACCGAAGACGTCCTCCGTCAGATGGGCATAGTAATTATCTTTGCCGGGAATTTCGCTCATCAATTCGTCCATGAGAGTGTAGGTATCATTCCTGATAGACAAACAAACAATATATGTAGAAAGATTGATGATGTACAAACATTCCTAGAAGGTGGGCAGAACATATACTATTCACACTTTGCTAAGGATCAAATAATTGATTCAACAGAAAGCTATGATGTGGGGTCAAATTTGGTTTAAATCTCTAAGCTTATTGTAAGCATGGATCCTAGGTTTCAGTATGTCACTGCATCTTGTGGATCCCATACCTGCTATTGACAGGTGTTGTGTACTTGTCAATGACTCGTTCCATGACATGCAAAATGGTTGATTGATGCCATGAAAACCATGTTTATGGTTACTGATGTATCAAGTGCATAAGGTTAGATTAAAGTGACTGTTTGCCTAAAGAGGGGTTACCATATCATTATTTATCCAGTTTTAAATGGATACAATTTCAAAATATAAATCTACGTTTAAGTAAAGTTGTGAATTTTTGTGATCCTTAGCAAAGTGTGAGTAGTATATCTTTAAAATGGAACCATAAATTCTGTTGGGCTCTATATTGTTGACAGTTTGTTAGGGACCCAAGCGTAGTTGTGTGATTTCTGGCAGAGTTATGTCCCTTACACGTGCTAAGATCCGATGATCGTGGGTTCGAGCACCATACGGATTGTCGCGAATATAAAAACATTAAACAAAATAGGGAGACCATTTGTAAACATTAAATAATGCCCTTCAAGATGGACCAGTCCAGTCAAACCAATGTTTACCTGTCGTCGTATATAGCAAATCTTGCTGATCGGTCCAGATAGAACTGCTCCATGCTCTGACCATGAGCAAATCTCACAGAGAGGTCATCTTGAAGATGGATGTTCTTCAAGGGAAGGTCGTTCTTCAGTGGATGGCACAGGATACGGTAGTTCCACTGGGCGAACTCGGGCTTGCCATCTTTCACATCCAAGATTTTGGTTGGGAGGAAGGCGAAGTTCTCCATGACGTTCTTTGTGCCGGAGTAGGACGTGAACCTGATCTTATCCTGAAGGTCATGCCAGCTGGTGGCGTCGATGGCGTGTCGTTCGCTGTGGAACGGCTCTCTGAAGTGATTAGTGTCAAGGGTCCAGGATCCTTCCATGTAACACAGGAGGGGTTTGAAGTACTTCCTGTAGTCTCGGACGCTGTGGTCTTGATCTTTCCAGGCTCGGTACCATTCTCTCATTTCCGCCACCTGTCACAGAAATAATGGTACTAACTAAAAGAGGAGTAAAATCGACAGAACCATTTCCAACGTCAGCAACTGACACTTAATATACTGAGAGAAACAAATAAAGGAACACGGGGAAATTCAAGCGTTCCTTTAATATTTTCCAGTTTTCATCACCAGCTTTGAATAGCGCTGTGGGAGGAAATCTGAGAATAAATATGGAACACTGCATGTAGTGGTGTTACCTTACTTGTTTCCCTCAGTATACATGGGACCCTATTTCTCTGTTTTTTGCACTTCACTAGCCATCACTGTTATTGTACGAGCCATTGTCTCTGGCCTCTCACGCATTTTGTATGTCAATTGTCACAGCTAATAATTGAAACAACGAGCAGGAACACACGTGAGTTGAAAATTATGGATTTTTGGTGTATGTGGTCTTTAACTTTTATAAAAACGAGAGAGAGAAAATGAAAACAATGGTTTTGTTTAGATTGTAAAACAGATAGAGGCAAACTTTCAAATCATTAAATGTGGCTTCAGTGTTTTAGGAAATAATACGGACAGAAGTTTATGAAATTAGCATTATAGATTCAACTCTACGTTAAAGATGTTTATCGCACACAGTCAAATCGTGTGACAAAAAGCACCCTAACCTCTCTCTCTCTCTCTCACTCACACACAAGCACACACACACACACACACACACACACACACACACACACACACACACACACACACACACACACTGAAAAGACTAAGGATTCCTTAATCACCTGTTCAACGAGTGTTTTCTTTGACGTCACTTCCTTAGGTACTTCTGGGAACGGAACGTCCTCAGAAAGCAGATACGTTGTACCATTCGTGGCGGGTCTACGTAGTTTGTAGTCGTTGTGCCTCGTTCTGAAGTCAATGCCGTTCATGACCATGTTTACTTCTCCCATTCCAACGGTGCTGTCGTAGTTAGAATGGTCGTGAGCAGCTGAAGCTCCCCTGAAAGAATACAATTTGTGCACACTTGCGAAAAGCTGGATTGCTTTGCGGGGTTACACGGAATGTGAAGTCTGTTTTATACTATTATCAAGTGTGAGTGAGTGAGTTTAGTTTTACGCCGCACTCAGCAATATTCCAAAGGCGGCGGTCTGTAAATAATCGAGTCTGGACCAGACAATCCAGTGATTGACATCATGAACATCGTTCTTCGTAATTGGGATATGATGACATATGTCAACCAAGTCAGCGAACCTGACCACCCAATCCCGTTAGTCGCCTCCTACGACAGGCATGGGTTACTGAAGACCAATTCTAACCCGGATCTTCACGGGTACCATTATCTAGTAAATAAATAGATACGGAAGAGATACCAACAAAAGGACTGAATGCAACACAAGCCCAGAAACCCAAGTCCCTCATTTGAAGTGGTCAGTTATATGTTAGTATCTTTGGAACAGAGTTGCTAAAGAAGTGTTTTGTTTGAGTGAGTGAGTGAGTGAGTGAGTGAGTGAGTGATTGAGTTTAGTTTTCGTAGGTGTAGGGACAACTCCTTAAGTCTGAGAGGAGGTGGGGTAGCCTAGTGGTTAAAGCGTTCGCCCGTCACGCCGAAGACCGGGGTTCGATTCCCCACATGGATACAATGCGTGAAGTCCATTTCTGGTGTCCCCTGCCGTGATATTGCTGGAATATTGCTAAAAGCGGCGTAAACCCAACTCACTCACTAACTCACCCTGACTAACTCACCTGTACGTGTGTGTCTCGGAATAATAGGGTCTTGTGCCGTCGTGGTATTGTCTGATCTGTTTGATACCGGACTGTCCATCAGATCGGATTCTTTCCTCTACAAACGTCTGCTGCATCATCAGCTGACGCAGGATCTTGTCCATCTGTACATAGAACTCATCAATCTGTTTCTGGTAGTCGGCCTGGGGGAAGGGTGTGGAATCACCCCACACAGTCAAGACCAACAGGGCGAAACTGGCGTAGCGGATCTGAAAACATGGAACATGCAATGAACTTAGCCTCTATTTTCAGCCTCATTAAAATCAGCACTGAACTAACGTTAATCGCCCAATCTGAAAGAGTCGCCTTGGGTTCATGGCGCAATCAGCTTTTTGAAACGATTAAACTGAATTTTCACCCCCTCAATTTACATTTTTCGCTTTGTACAACTGAAAACCCAAATGGAACACAACTGTTCTTGGGCGTAGATTCGATAACGCTCAGAAACGACATGATTCGTGAAATATACACCACCAATAATTTCAACTTTCAGAGTATCATTTTGTTTCGTTTTCGAGATAAAGAAATCGGATTGACTTCATTAAATGTTCGCTGACTCGTACCGAGAATTAGCAGGCCGATCAAATAGTTCCGGAGATGCAAGGATGTATCGTTATTGAGTAAAAGATCTGAATTTGCATATATTCTTCTTCTCCAAGAACGGCCACTGAATTATTAATCAAATATGTGGTTTATTTAGTTAATTGTGTTCAAATAATGCACTCCCGGTCATTATATTGTCTTATGTTTTGGTACATATTGCTATTCTAGGCATTTTATCGTCTGCGTGGCCCTGGTTAATGATCCTTGATTTGGTACATATTGTCGTCGGGGGAAATACCTACAACCTGCACCACTTCGGTATTACGACGTCGGACCGAACTCAGTCACTCAAATTTGCCTATAAGGCAACCGAGTAGTTTCTGCTTTCACTGATGACTGGGGTTCGAATTCCACATATATGTAGAATGCTTTGTCGCCTGTACTTACCATTGTTGAGTCGCTGGGCCAACTACTCTGACCAAGCTCAGTGGTCTTATATAACGTTGTTCTATCTAAAGACGTCCATTAAGAGATAGCCACCAGTTGGTTCCACAATTCCACCCAGCCTGTAGACCTTATCGCCGTCACGAGCACCTGCACGGCTCACAACTTCTTTACCATCATTACGCTTCCAGTTATCAAAAGACTTATCATTTTTTGATAGTGACAAGTTTGGGTTCTACTTCGGGACTTCTGATTCAAAACCTTGTCTTAAGAGATACGCAAACGGCGATATGTTGATAACAGATGATAAAACATTAACATACATGTTGACGAAATTAGAACCAAGGTCATGTGAGTTAAGACATTTGGAAATTCTTGAGATTCTTAAGTGTATGTTCTTTACGATAATACCCGTGAAAATCCGGGTTAGAATTGATCTTCAGTAACCCATGCTTGTCGTAAGAGGCGACTAACGGGATCGGGTGGTCAGGCTCGCTGACTTGGTTGACACATGTCATCGCATCCCAATTGCGCAGATCGATGCTCATGCAGTTGATCACTGGATAGTCTGATTCAGACTCGATTATTTACAGACCGCCGCCATATAAATTTAGCTGGAATATTGCTGAGTGCGGCGTAAAACTAAACTCACTCACTCACACTTTACGACAATACTCGAACTTGTAGGAAACCGTCGAGCTGTACCCAATGGACTTTAGCAACATATAATAAAGTAACCTTTATTTTCAATTTGATTAAAATCACATAGAAATGGCAGGTAACTACCAGTGGTCCAGCAGATAGCGCGTCAGTCCGGACAGCGGTATTATGGTTGTTCGATTCCCGACAGCGTCATACAATTAGACGTTAAAGATGATAGCCTTCATTTTCAGTTTTATCAGAGTGACATAGGGATCCATGGTAGGTAACTACCAGTAGGCGCTCCGTGGTACAGCAGATAGGGTGTCAGCCCGGACAGGGATGACATGGTTGTTCGATCCCCACAGGGAAAGCTATTTGTTCCTACCTGTCGTTTGGCATTAAGTGACTAAAGGACTGATCGGCCCGGGGCAGTGTCATGACTCTGAGCTTAATTATCCTTTTTCTCGAGACAAGGGAGTTAACAGACGATATATACATTGTACTGTTAGTAAGTACACTCTCTTGTCTTTGGGAGATGCATGTACCAGCAAATTTAAACGCATTGTGTTTACATCATCGCTAGTCCTTCAGATACATGGTCGAAACTCACGAATGGAGATTCTTTAGATACTTTCGTTTAATCTTGGTAGACCTCGTATAGTGAAAACAAAAATCCAAATTTACTATTGCGAGGCAGGAACTCCGACGTCAGCAATAACATCAACTCCAAAGCCTCCCCGATGACACCAGTTCAAATCCCAGTGATAACATCCGCCTCTAGTAAAGACCAAACGTAATTTAAATCATGTGACCTGGCACATGAACACACAATCTGAATCTGATAATGTGTCTACAGCCGCTCCCTTCACTTTTAAGTAGTGTATTCTGCATGGTGCGTCACTTGAGGCTCTTCTTCCACGTAAAGCTATCGGTAGGGTGGTTCAGCTTACATGCCAATAGTGGCAACAACGTCACGCAGTTTAATAACTTGACACACTAAAAAGTATAGTATTACTAACATTTACCTCCTTGTCTAACTCGGGACTGCGATTAATTGAGGGTTTCGTGCGTGCGTGCGTGCGTGCGTGCGTGCGTGCGTGCGTATGTGTGTAGTTAGTCGGTCTTAATTCCTTATAATTTAAAAAATAATTCGGCGTGTGTTTAATACTGCATCGAAACGGGATCTTCGATATTTGCAAAAGAAATCCTCCAGAAAAACACAAACCGTTGATACCACACAGGTTGAAGTATAGACTGACTGACTGAGTTTGGTTTTACGCCGCTTTTAGCAATATTCAAGCAACATCACGGCGTGGGACACCAGAAATGGGCTTCACACGTTGTACCCATGTGGGGATTCGAACCCGGGTCTTCGGCGTGACGAGCGAACGCTTTAACCACTAGACTACCCCACCGCCCCGTTGAAGCATAGAAGCAACATGATTTATAAGATATTAATGTGCTATCCAATCATATACTGTTAAATATGAAAGAGGTCCTGGGAATTAAATGTTAATATCGACGTGTTTGAGCAGGGGAAGGTGTTTACCTGAAACATCGTCTGCAGGAACGTTCGGGGCGGCGGTGTAGCCAAGTGGCCATGGTTAAAGCGTTCACACGTCACGCTGAAACACCGGGTTCGATTCCGTAAATGGGTACAATGCGTGTCCCCCGCAGTGATGCTGCTGTAATTCTTGGTATTAACACTGTGGAAAATTTTGTGTAAACCAATGTGTCTGTCACTGTTACTGATTCTGCCTACCACAGTTGGAATTTCATTCATGCATCGATCACAATCTGTGATAAGCAGACTATGGAGCAGGACCCCCCCCCAAAACAACAAAAATGTCAACGATTGACTTCGTTTAGCGCGTCCACGGTCAAGGGAAAGAGACTGCGAATCAAGTCACGGGCCAAGACGTGCTCGACGGTCACGTGGTGTGCCACCCCAGACAGATATAACTGGTGTGTGTACACAGCGTCGAAATTGGGGTAGTGGTCACGTGATTTCAGAAGAGTACCTATTCTTGGTCGTGTCTGGCGACGTCGAAGTGAACTCAAACCAATGTCAATCTGAGACCTCGTGACAGAGCTCGAGGTTGATGATTAACCGACACCCTCTCCATACTCACTAGAAGGGTCACTAGAGATCACTATTGGGACAATATATAGTCCATCAACCTTACTTTTGTCCCCAAGCTCTTACCGAGGTCATTCGCCTGTTTGAATGTGACGAAAATTTACTGTACCCTTTGAGCTAAAAATAAACACCTTAAGAGATCGTCATAAGAAATTAAAACCATCCTTTCATTGAAAGCGTATAATTTTTACGAAATGGATCGCGTTCCCGTCAAAGGCGAGATGGTTGTTCGGTGGGGATGGCGGAGTAAAGACTGAATGTTTCTCAACACTTAAAGAATTGTGTTTACCATGCTTCCCTACAAACGATCAGACCAATCTCGACACTCCCACCCAATTTGGTAACACCGTAGGTGGCGACTGGTTCCAATGTATGTGTCCTGATCGAACGGTAACGCGCTGGAAGATCTATATGTACCCAATCAACGCAGTCATTCAGACTCGATAAATCAATCACTTCTTGAAACGACAAAGGATGATGAACTGATAAACCTTGAAGCCAAGACCAACAGTACACCACACACTGGGATGAACTCTTGTTCTTGAAGACTTGATCTTTGTCCTAATCTGGGACACTTCAGACAGCATTGGTGACTAACGTCAATACAAAAGATTTCTTCAACCGAAAGCAAAGATCGCTAGGTCTTCGATTGCATCGACCCACAACTGTATATAGTCAATAACGGGTAGGTGAATATAACAAGATGAATTCATAGATTCATAAGAGATTGATTGATGGACTTCTGACTGCTAGGCTGCGTTTGTTTTGTTTGTTGTGTAACGCCGCGCTCAGCAGTATTCCAGCTATATGACGGCTATATGATCAACAGCATGAGCATCGATCTACGCAATTGGGATACGATGACATGTGTCAACCAAGTTAGCGGGCCTGACCACCTGATCCCGTTAGTCGCCTCTTACGAAAGCATGGGTTGCTGAAGATCATTTCTAACCCGGATCCTGAAAGGTACATACCGATGTCTTGTCGAGAAATATACAAAATAAGAATGACAAAACCAAATGTATGAGAAATCTCTGCTGAAATGAGAATCTAATATATCATGAGCTACAATCAGACCAATCAAGTTTATTTCTTACTTAATGACCATTGGCCATGTACAGATGCATTATCGTTTTACTGAATTATCATTATCATTTAAAAGAATGAAACACGACAACATGTACATGATCATGTACATAGATGTATGATTGGTTAGCTGCACTCAGCAGTATTGCACCTATGTCGCGGCGGTCTGTAAATATTCGAGTATGGCCTACACAATCCAGTGATCAACAGCATGAGCATCGATCTACGCAATTGGGATACGATGACATGTGTCAACCAAGTCAGCGAGCCTGACCACCCGATCCCGTTAGTCGCCTCTTACGACAAGCGTGGGTTACTGAAGATCAATTCTAACCTGGATCCTCACGGGTACATAGAAGTATGATTATATACATTTCAGTGAGTGAGTGAGTTTAATTTTACGCCGCACTCAGCAATATTCCAGCTATATGGCGGCGGTCTGTAACCAGACAATCCAGTGATCAACAACATGAGCATCGATCTGCGCAATTGGGAACCGATGACATGTGTCAACCAAGTCAGCGAGCCTGACCACCCGATCCCGTTAGTCGCCTCTTACGACAAGCGTGGGTTACTGAAGATCAATTCTAACCTGGATCCTCACGGGTACATAGAAGTATGATTATGATATATACTTCTATATCTTTAAAATACGGTGAGTAGGTATATATGGCTGTTTCTAGACATAAAGTCTGTTTGATTCATTTTGCACAATTTAGCAACAGCTCGTGCAATCTCAGTAAGCACAATATTCTTTATCGCTTCTCTATCGATGTGTCTGTATCAGTCTCTCTGTGATGAGGGGATTTTCTGTTTGTTTCTATACCTGTGTGTGTGCGTATGTGTAATAGTAGTTGCAGGTTATAAATAAAGTATCCAACAGTTCACATTTTACTTTTTATTCACAAGTGGATAAGTGAATAGGTCAGCGAATTTTGGTCCACATCTATCTCGGCATGTCAGCTCTATGTAGTAGAAGATCCAAAATGATGCAGTGATGGCTACACACGGCTACTGTTCCTGACAAGCCAAGAATCACAGTCAAAACAATTCTGCATTTTCGGTCATCGGATCCTGGTATGACTAAGGGCAGTAAGAGAACTAACTGTGAGGATAAAGACACCTGGCCCAATCCCGCATGGGAGCTCCATGAGAAGATAGCAACTTCCGTGTGTGCTGTTATTTTGAAGCCTTATTTCACCCAAACCTCGCCAGATATAATGGTTCCTGTAGGATTTGCTTCATATAAACTACAGGTGCCCGACAGGTATGTGAAAAGGACGCACTCAGACATCATTTCACAAAGAGCCGAGCAACTTGGTCTACTAGACAGTTGTCGTGAGTAGACATGCGAGAATGTGTTTACACTGTTCATCCTCTGGCGGAAACCGGAACTGACGTTCCGACAGGAAACTAGGAAATCAATCTTTGCTTGCTGAAATGCCGACAGGCTGGAGTTGGTTGGTGTAGCTGTTGTTGTTACTGTGGTTGAGGATGAGGATAGGGATGATGGAGAATACATGGGCTCACTTGTAGACGTTGAAGTCCAGGTTGTGGTCGGTTCAGCTGATGTTGAAGCTGAAGTTGATGTAGACGTTGAAGCGGTCGGCTCAGCTGATGTTGAAGCTGAAGCTGACGTTGACGTGGACGTTGAAGCTATCGGTTCACTTGATGTTGACGCTGAAGTTGATGTAGACGTGGAAGTGGTCGGTTCACCTGATGTTGAGGAAGAAGTTGATGCAGACGTTGAACTGGTCGGTTCAGCTGATGTTGACGCTGAAGTTGATGTAGACGTTGAAGTTGTCGGTTCACCTGATGTTGATGGTGAAGTTGGTGTAGACGTTGAAGTGGTCGGTTCACTTGATGTTGACGCTGAAGTTGATGTAGACGTTGAAGTTGTCGGTTCACTTGATGTTGACGCTGAAGTTGATGTAGACGTTGAAGTTGTCGGTTCACCTGATGTTGATGGTGAAGTTGGTGTAGACGTTGAAGTGGTCGGTTCACTTGATGTTGACGCTGAAGTTGATGTAGACGTTGAAGTTGTCGGCTCAGCTGATGTTGATGGTGAAGTTGATGTCGTTGAAGTTGTCGGTTCATTTGATGCTGACGCTGAAGTCGGCACGCTTGTAGTTGTAGCCGACACAGTAGCTGAAATAATTATATGATATACATGCTCAGATCATCACCACCACCATCATCATGAACATCCTCCCCCTCATCATCAACAACAATAACATTAGTCGAGAAGTGCTACGACACTACGACTGAGACCTATCTCTACGACCGCCTCCGTGGTGTAGTGGTAAGAGCGTCTGCCCGGAGTGCGGAAGGTCGCGGGTTCGATCCCCGACCGCGTCATACCAAAAGACGTTAAAATATGGTACTTGTTGGTCCCTTCCTGGCGCTCGGCATTAATGGGTACAACAAGGACTGGTCGGCTCGGAGTCAGTATAATGTGTCTGAGTGGGGTATTCATGCTTCACTGCGGCATGGTATCTCAGTGAGCTAGCACTATAAAACCAGCTTCAGTCTGGGCTAGTACAAGCAGCCACACATACACATACACACGCATGCACGTCGTCATATGAGCGAAATATTCTCAAGCACGACGTTAAACCCAATTCCACCACCACCACCACCACCACCTATCTCTACTGTCATCCCGGAAGACAGTATTCTGACCAGCTGCTAAACACGTATAAGGCACTGAAAAAGGTTAATCGAGAATTGTAGTTAAGATCAAAAGGATGAAATAAACGTAAGCCTATGCAAAGTCTTGACCACATTCCGTTCATCCCGGGATATTCAGAATATTCATATCCATTGACAACATAATGTAGAGCCGAGGCAGGTTTCCATGTAAGAGGCGACTAACGAGGTTGGGTGGTCAGGCTCACTGACTTGGTTGAAACTTGTCATCGTATCCTAATTGCGTAGATCGATGCTTATGTTGTTGATCACTGGATTGTCTGGTCCAGACGCGATCATTTACAGACAGCCACCAAATAGCTGGAATATTGCTGCGTGCATCATTAACCCAACCAACCAATCAACCAACCAACCAATCAATCAACCAACCAACCAATCAACCAACCAACGTGGACTGGTGCTCAACCTGTTAGACCGCCTGTATGTAGCTTGAATATTCTTGAGTGCGGTGATAAATATAAAAAAAGAAATATGATAATGTTCTACTTACTTTGGCCCGAGCCGCTACTCTCTGTGTCACCGGAACCTACAGAGGAAATATATATTATCACAACACTCCTCTATAAGAAAGTAGCTGCTATTTGTCTGGATGTAATAATCAGTGAAATTATTTATATGCTGTCATATTGGAAGAATCGTATGTCATAATTCTCTGCCAACTCAATAGACGTGCAGAGAACAACCAACAAACATGTTTGTTATGTAGTTGGAGTGCTCTTTAGTGCTGAGATAAACGAAGAAAGAAAGAAAAATATAAGCGTAATGTTTTCCGTTACTTCGACCCGAGTCGCTACTCTCTACGGGTGTAGTTGTCTCACCATAACCACTTGCTGAAGACCCGTGAAGGCCCGGGTTAGAATGAGCCTTCAGTAACCAATGCTTGTCGTAAGAGGCGACTAACGGGATCGGGTGGTCAGGCTCAATGACTTGGTTGACACATGTCATCGTATCGTAATTGCGTAGATCGATGCTCATGTTGTTGATCACTGGATTGTCTGGTCCAGACGCGATCATTTACAGACAGCCACCAAATAGCTGGTATATTGCTGCGTGCAGCGTTAACCCAACCAACCAATCAACCAACCAACCAACCAACGTGGACTGGTGCTCAACTTGTTAAACCGCCTGTATGTAGCTGGAATATTCTTGAGTGCGGTGATAAATAAAAAAGAAAGAAATATAATAATGTTTCTACTTACTTTGACCCGAACCGCTACTCCCTGTGTCACCGGAACCTACAGAGGAAATATATATATTATCACAACACTCCTCTATAAGAAAGTAGCTGCTATTTGTCTGGATGTAATAATCAGTGAAATTATTTATATGCTGTCATATTGGAAGAATCGTATGTCTTAATTCACTGCCAACTCAAAAGACGTGCAGAGGATAACCAACAAACATGTTTGTTATGTAGTTGGAGTGCTCTTTAGTGCTGAGATAAACGAAGAAAGAACGAAAAATATAAGCGTAATGTTTTCCGTTACTTCGACCCGTATTCGCTACTCTCTACGGGTGTAGTTGTCTCACCAGAACCACTGGCTGAAGACCCGTGAAGGCCCGGGTTCAGTAACCCGTGCTTGTTGTAAGAGGCGACTAACGGGATCGGGTGGTCAGGCTCACTGACTTGGTTGACACATGTCATCGGTTCCCAATTGCGCAGATCGATGCTCATGTTGTTGATCACTGGATTGTCTGGTTACAGACCGCCGCCATATAGCTGGAATATTGCTGAGTGCGGCGTAAAACTAAACTCACTCACTCGCTGAAATGTATACAATCACAACACGCGTTCATTAGTAAGTAGTTTACGTGCTTCGAGGAATTACGAGTTATTTATCCCGATGTAATAATTTAATTGTTAGTGACATTATTTATATGCTAATATATTTCAAGAATCTTAAACTAAATTCTGTGTGAACTCAAAAGACATGTAGAGAGTAACAACAAAAATGTTTGTGGTTTTAATGCCATTATCACGTGTGACCCTGTTTGGGATGCATGTCTGATGTCAAACGAGAGGCAGCGGTAGTGTTTAGGAGATACCAGATGACTAAAGACATGCTGTATCTTAGCTCATTGATTTGTTTGATGCATGTCATCGTATACAAATATACGTGGATCGATGCTCAATATGTCAATCACCGAATTGCCTGGTCGAGGCCCGATTACTGTCAGACCAGCGTTATGCGGAGAGTTCTTTACTGCAGAGATAAATGTAAAAAAACAAACAAATAATAATATTTCCACTTACTTTGACCAGAGCCGCTACCCTCTACGGGTGCAGTCGCGGTATCAGTATCAGCGGCTGAAATACATAATAACAACACTTATGCATCAAAATATACCTACGATGCTTCGCGTAATTACCACTTGTTTGTAATAAGATGTGAAATTACTCATATGCTATTACATTTGAAGAATCGTATGTTTAAAGTCTGCGTTAACTAAAAAAGGCGCAGAGAATAACAAACATTTGGGTTCAATAGATCAATGTCATTATCACGTATTTCGCTATTCGTGTTTGCAAAATAGCTATAGGGCACATGACGATAGTTTTCAGCAAGCCGTGAAGATCACATAAAGACTCGGTCTTCAGGGACCATGTTTGCCGTTAGTGTCAGCTAATGCCGTAAATTTTCTTGGCTGGCTGATTGGGTTTATGCATGCCATCGTATAGCAATATGCGTGTATCGATATGACTGGATTGCCTGATTCAGACCCGATTACATAGACAACCATTATGTATACTATAAGGGTAATGCTATTTTTGAGGGCATTATCATTTGCTGAAGCCCGAGGTGTTCCATTAACTGCCCGACGAAGGAGGGCAGTTGAAAAGACCGAGGGCTTCTGCAAATGATAATGCCCTCAAAAATAGCATTACCGCTCATAATTGCTAAAATACATGGAATTTGTGTTGAAAAGAAAAGGAAACAATGAAGGAATTTGACTGTAAGTTTACCAAAATCAACTTCTGACGGGCCTGACTGCCCGAATGCAATTACGTCATCGAACAATTCAAGTGACGTCACAACAGAAAGTGACGATATTCGACCTTGGCCTTTGACAAGACCATAGCCTGCAACATGTCAAGCTATGACAGTGTTCGGTTTTGGTCCATCAACAGTCTTAATAGTGCAATTGTTAAGGTTAGCACCAGCAAGAAAGCCAATATTACCGCTATTTGAAGCGGGAATTCGGGTTGCTTTGACTTGTTTGACCCAGAATATCTGCCAGTCGAAAGCAAATTAATGTCGAACTATGACGTCACTTGACAACAGAACTGATAGTGGCCCGTCGTTAAGGTTGAGCGGTCCAATATCATTTGCAGCGGACCGCAAATTTCTGATAATGGGAGGGCCGTTTCATGATAATTCCATGTATTTTAGCTATAATACTGGAATAAAGTAACTGTGCATTATTTGATGCTATTCCATTTTTAATGCAAAAATGATTTGTGGTGTTTTTCTTAATCACTGTTTAACTGTTGACAGGATAATATCGAAATCTATATGATTAGACACTAGGCATCGTGGCACGCCCTTGAACAGATGTGGTGTCAAAATTCAGTTCACAAATTCAGTATCGTGTGTGTCCACCATTGGTGTTGATGCAGGTTTGATAACGACGACGCATAGACGCCACTAAGCGATTGAAGAAAGCTTGGGAATATTGCTCCATGTCTGAACCAACGCTTGTCCCAATTCAGCTAACGTCAATGATTGATTCTTGGCTTGACGTAAACGGCGCTCCATTTCACCCCAAACGTGCTCGATAGGAGACAGGTCCAGAGAAAGAGCTGGCCAGGGGAGTACCGGAATGTTCTGCTGTCTCAGGCAATCTGTCACAACACGAGCAACATGTTGACGGGCATTATCTTGCTGAAGCGTGAAGTTACATCTTTGTCCTTGGATGGACGGCTGCACACGAGACCCAATGATCTTATCTCTGTATCGCAGTCAGATTGTCATTTACAATGACAAGTTGTGTCCCGCCATGAGATGTGATGACACCACATACCATTACGTTGTCGCCACCAAACTGTCGACGATGAACAACGCACACGTCAGCATACCGTTCACCTCGCCGTCTGTACCACCCTTACCCTGCCACCTGAGCTGTCCAGATGAAATCTCGTCTCGTCAGTGAACAAACCACCATCCCAGTCTTGTCCCTTGTACCATAGATGTCTTCACTAGGCAAGACGTGGATGTCGGTGACGTTGGAGCAAAATTGGGCCAACAGGGTCAGATGTTGTGCTCCCTCAGTCGGTTCTGTACAGTCCTGGGCCTAGATTTTCGAAGCTCTCTTAGCGCTAAGATAGTCGTAAGTTAATGTTAATGTATGGCACTTGCGACTATCTTAGCGCTAAGAGAGCTTCGAAAATCTAGGCCCTGGAACTGATTGGAGCTAAGCCAGGAATGGTCCCAGCACTCAAACTGGTAGTCTGGAATCGATTCCTTAGATGTGTCTTTCTGACGTAACGTCACGCGTGGGCGGCCGGTCCCATGCAAATCTCTCTCGTGTTCCCGTTATGTTGAAAACGTCTCCATAGAGATGAGATCGTGTTTCGATGGACACCAAAAAGTCTGGCCCCTTCATTATGGGCCATTCCAGTCTCCAGTATACCCACGACACGGAAACGCTGATTTTCTGTAAGCCATGACTTGACGTACGCGCAGTTTAGGTTGAACTTAACGTGTTTTCCACAACAGTCAGAGGCTAGAGAATAATCAGCCGTTCTTCAAATTTGAAAATCAGGTGTGTGAACTTCGGGTGTCAAAGTCACGATATGGCTGAAATATTGCCGATGTGACGTTAAATGATAACTCACTCACTCACTCGGGTGTTCATTGTGCACAAAAGTATTCCTGAGTGCGGAGGAGTGCAATCAATCAATCAATCAACATAGTGTTTCCACTTACTTTGACCCGAGCCGCTACTTTCTACGGGGGCAGCTACCGAACCGGAACCTTCAGCTGAAATATATGTAGTCACAACTCTCATTCATAACAAAGTACCATACGTGCTTCGGGGAAATGCCACCTATATACCCGGGTGCAATAACATATGTTATTATGATTGTAGTCCAATGATTGGTAATGAAAAGAAACAAAAACTAATCGAGCAAAACAGTGAAGATTAATTCAGCTGACCATGAAAGAAAGATGGAGTCAAATTGGAAAGTCAGTAACGTGTATGACCACCGTTAGCAGCATCACAAGTTGTGCAACGTCTCCTCATTGAACTGATAAATCTCTGAATAATGTTTTGAGGCAATGCATTCCACTCTTGTTGCAAGGCATTCTCAAGTTCCCCAAGATTGTTGATCTGTGGGCGACGTGAGAGGCGTTGGCCGATGTATTTGATGCTCGTGGTAGTCACACTAGATACTGAAGTCAAGAGTCTGAATGGTCTGCAAACGTTTACGTAATGTCTTGACATTGTGCTGAGTTATTTATTGATGTGTCAAGATATTGTACACAAAAATGTTTTTGCTCCGCTTATTATGTCAATTTCTGTAATGATTTGATTACAGTGCCTATCTAATTTTGAATTCGTACTGATATCTTTTATGCTGCTGAGTATATTTCAAGAATCTTAAAGTAAATTCTGTGTGAACTCAAAAGACATGTAGACAGTAACAACAAAAATGTTTGTGGTTTTAATGCCATTATCACGTGTGACCCTGTTTGGGGCTGATACAAGCGAGGCAGCGGTAGTGTTTAGGAGATACCAGATGACTAAAGACATGCTGGTCATTTATCTTGGCTCACTGATTTGTTTGATGCATGTCCTTAGATCTGTCTTTCTGACGTAACGTCACGCGTGGGCGCCCGGTCCCATGCAAATCTCTCGTGTTCCCGTTATGTTGAAAACGTCTCCATAGAGATGAGATCGTGTTTCGATGGACACCAAAAAGTCTGGCCACTTCATTAGGGGCCCATTCCAGTCTCCAGTATACGGAGACGCTGATTTTCTGTAAGCCGTGACTTGACGTGCGCGCAGTTTAGATTGAAATTAACGTGTTTTCCACAACAGTCAGAGGCTAGAGAATAATCAGCCGTTCTTCAATTTTCAATATCAGGTGTGTGAACTTCGGGTGTCAAAAAGCATGCAAAAATGAGTAAGTTCATTGTGCACAAAATGCACTTGCCATACTGATACATCAAATTTCATGCAAAGTGCTTTGCTACATGGCATTGTTTAATTAGGGTTATTGTAACTTTTCAAATGACTTTTATTTATGCAACTTTATGTTATGCACTTTTTTCCGTTAGTATGGTTGAAGTATTCCTGAGAGCGGAGGAGTGCAATCAATCAATCAACCTATCAATCAATCAATCAATCAACATAGTGTTTCCACTTACTTTGACCCGAGCCGCTACTTTCTACGGGGGCAGCTACCGAACCGGAAACTTCAGCTGAAATATATGTAGTCACAACTCTCATTCATAACAAAGTACCATACGTGCTTCGGGGAAATGCCACCTATATACCCGGGTTCAATAACATATGTTATTATATACTGAACATCACTGAACACGCACCACCTGTATTAGTTTGGATTTCCAAGAGCATAAATGAGCAATCGGTGTAAATTTTACATACCTTTGTAGTCCAATGATTGGTAAAGAAAGGAAACAAGAACTAATCCAGCAAAACAGTGCAGTTTTAATTCAGCTGACCATGAAAGAAAGATGGAGTCAAATTGGAAAGTCAGTAACGTGTATGACCACCGTTAGCAGCAACACAAGCTGTGCAACGTCTCCTCATTGAACTGATAAGTCTCTGAATAATGTTTTGAGGCAATGCATTCCACTCTTGTTGCAAGGCATTCTCAAGTTCCCCAAGACTGTTGAAATGTGGTCGACGTGAGAGGCGTTGGCCGATGTAATCCCACAAGTGTTCAATGGGAGACAAATCGGGTGACAATGCAGGCCATGGCAGTAGAGGAATGTTGTTGTTTGCCAGAAACTGTGTTGCAACACGTGCAGTGTGCGCACGAGCATTGTCCTGCTTGAATGTGTGCAGATCTTGATGTTGGTTAAAGAAGGGAACGACGTTGTCCTGAAGAATGGTGTCACGGTAGTAAAGGGCATTCACTCTGTCACGACAAACTACCAAAGCGGTTTTAGGATGATAACTGATTGCTCCCCACACCATAATGCTTGCTCCACCCCACCGATCTGTTTGCACAACACAGTCCTGATGGTAACGTTCTCCCCGTCGACGCCCGTCAGCATTTCGCAAGTGAAAACGTGACTCGTCGGAGAACACAACACCATGCCAACGTCGTAACAACCACAAACGATGCTGTCAACATTATGCAGTGGCCAGCCCTTAGTCCTGATTTAAACCCAATTGAACATCTTTGGGATGAAATTCAGTCACAACGATACTGAAGTCAAGAGTCTAATTGTTTAATTAGGGTTATTGTAACTTTTCAAATAACTTTTATTCATGCAACTTTATGTTATGCACTTTTTTCCGTTAGTATAGTTGGAGTATTCTTGCAATTGAGTGCGGAAATCAATCAATCAATCAATCAATCAATCAATCAATCAATCAATCAATCAATCAACATAGTGTTTCCACTTACTTTGACCCGAGCCGCTACTTTCTACGGGGGCAGCTACCGAACCGGAAACTTCAGCTGAAATATATGTAGTCACAACTCTCATTCATAACAAAGTACCATACGTGCTTCGGGGAAATGCCACCTATATACCCGGGTTCAATAACATATGTTATTATATACTGAACATCATTGAAAACGCACCACCTGTATTAGTTTGGATTTCCAAGAGCATAAATGAGCAATCGGTGTAAATTTTACATACCTTTGTAGTCCAGTGATTGGTAAAGAAAGGAAACAAGAACTAATCCAGCAAAACAGTGCAGTTTTAATTCAGCTGACCATGAAAGAAAGATGGAGTCAAATTGGAAAGTCAGTAACCTGTATGACCACCGTTAGCAGCAACACAAGCTGTGCAACGTCTCCTCATTGAACTGATAAGTCTCTGAATAATGTTTTGAGGCAATGCATTCCACTCTTGTTGCAAGGCATTCTCAAGTTCCCCAAGACTGTTGAAATGTGTGTTGGAGTATTCTTGCAATTGAGTGCGGAGATCAATCAATCAATCAATCAATCAATCAATCAATAAATAAATCAATCAATCAATCAACATAGTGTTTCCACTTACTTTGACCCGAGCCGCTACTTTCTACGGGGGCAGCTACCGAACCGGAACCTTCAGCTGAAATATATGTAGTCACAACTCTCATTCATAACAAAGTACCATACGTGCTTCGGGGAAATGCCACCTATATACCCGGGTGCAATAACATATGTTATTATATTTTAAGAATCTTATGTCTAAATTGTGTGACAACTCAAAAGGCGTGCAGAGAATAACCAACAAGCATGTTTGTTCTTTTATAAATCCATGTCATTATCACGTCTGGCCCATAGGCCCTCGTGTCTTTGCGAAGATTAAAGATTAAAAAAAATTAATTGAGATGACCCCCAACTCGAAATGCCTCACAGTACAATACATCATGACAAGGTCATAATGTATTGTACTGTGAAGCATTTCGAGTCGGGGGTCATCTCAAAAATTCTTTTTAAAATCTTTAATCCTCGCAAAGACACGAGGGCCTGTGGTGGGCCCTCTGTTGGGATGATACAGGCGAGGCAGCGGTAGTGTTTAGATGTTGACTAATGATATTCGGGGGCTCAAGGCCCGATTACCTTCTGACTGTCGTTATGCAGTTGGTATATTCTTGTATGTGGGGATAAATAAAACAAACAAACAAACAATAAGCGTATTAATGTTTCCGATTACTTTGACCCGAAAGGCTATTCTCTCCAGGGTCACTTATCGATCCGGAACTTTCAGCTGAAATGTATATAGTCACAACTCTCAGTCATAACAAAGTAGCTTACGTGCTTCGAGGAAAAACCAGCAGGCATGTCTGTGGTTCCATAGATCAATGTCATTATCACGTGTGGCCCTCTTTAGGGGACGTACAGGTGAGGTGATTGTAAGATACCAGATGACTAAAGACATCCTGGGGGATCGACGTTGTTCCAAATGTCAAATTAACATTGACCCAACTCAGTATGTGTTACGACTTGTTCTGGTCCTGTCGTAAGGGTCGGTCCATCTGATTCCAGATAATTGACTTGTGCTATGAAAACCGTTATGCTACTAATTTAAGAAGTGCCTCCAACGTCCCACATGAAAAGAGTCTAAGTGATTTAGATATTTCCATTTGTTGCTATCATCTTGAAGTTCATTTTATGTTTAAATGTCCTATTTCTTATGATGTGAGAGAGACATATTGCCATACATACAGTTTAAGATAAAAGACCCGCTTATGTACACACTCAATTCTGAAGATTCATCGGCCTCAGTAAGTGTTTAAAATATGCCAAAGAGGCTTTATCTATACGTTCCTCACTATTATGATAGTATACCCTTCATCTGTACAGCTTTTGAACCACCACCACCACGGTGTATGTATTTATTGTTTGTTATGTAATGTATACGGACTTGTGGCCTCTATACTGAATAAGCTTCTTCTTCAATGGCCTGTTCATCGCTGCTCACATCTATATGTGATTTTCAGATTTTACTTGGAAATTCGGGACTCAGACACATTGTTTTACTCGAACGTTTCACATGTTAAATGAGAGTCATGCTAAATTAAAGGACACCACACCACACCACACCACACCACACCACACCACACCACATCGAAGTTAAACCACACCACATGTAAAAGAATTTGTCCACTTACCTGGGCCGCCCAGGCTGTTTGTAGCTGCAAATTTCCCAAAACGTATTATAAAACCAATTATTCATAGTATACTTACATACAGTCTTTTCATAAATACATTTTGCCATCGAATGGTTTGACAAAACGGTTTTATGATATTAATGTCTGTGTCAGTTAGAATCAATGTCTAACAATACAAACATATGTGGCAACCTCAAATTTTAACGTTTCCAGTTTGGTCAAACTGGGTTCTTTCTTAAACCACGTGGTTTTAACATAACTGGATTGTCTGGTTTAGGCTTAACTGTTTGAAGGCCGCTGTCGTAAGTGACCGTTCATAATTTATGGCTGGGGGTTGTGGTGATGATTTTATATGGGGAAACATGTACAATGGGAATGACAAACACACACACACACACACACACACCCAATAAATTATGCACCCCCATGTCATCTACAAAATCCACCACCCCCGTGATTTTTAAGCATAATATGTTAATATTTTTATGTACAAAATTGCTGACACCCCCCACCCAACCCTCACCCCGTACATGTGTACAAAATTGATGACCCGCCCTATCTCCCCAGAACAAAATGGGTGACATACACACGCACTCACATACGCACGCACGCACACTCGCACACGCACACCTATTAAACTCATCATCACCCCACCCCACCCACCCCACCACCCCCAAGCCATAAATTATGAACGCTCCCTATGGCAGGAATATCCCTGGGTGCAGAGCTAAGCAGTAAAGACTTACACTTTTGGTAATTGCGTGTATAGTTACAGGATGTGCCTACTCTCTTCCCGAAACCGTGCGTCATCACTTATCTTCACTGATCCATTAATATGATCCTAATTACTGGTTTTATTATATTTATGTTCCATGGAATCTGTTCCGAGGTTGTCCTTTGGCGCTGATGTTTTATATACAGCTCAAAACAACATACAGAACATCCTCAATTGGGGTACAATATTCTTATTCGAAATATCATCGTAAGGATGCGAAAGTCACATTAACTTAGTGCGCCTAGTGGCTGCAAGAGATGTATACTCCCCAGGGAGTTGAGATTAAAAATACGATGTGCTGTTGAGATTGACATCCAATGATCGGGGCGGTGGGGTAGCCTAATGGTTAAAGCGTTGGCTCGTCACGCCGAAGACCCGGGTTCGAATCCCCACATGGGTACAATGTGTGAAGCCCATTTCTGGTGTCCCCCGCCGTGATGTTGCTGGAATATTGCTAAAAGCGGCGTACTCAGTCAGTCAGTCCAATGATCGAGGGAAAATATACCAGCGCCTTGAGCATGTACTAGTTGCGTGGATATGTGCGCTATATTAATATCCTGTAATTATAATTATAATATCATCATATCGTACGCAAACAAGGTAGCAACTAAACTAATTAGTTTGCCTGGTGTTTGACATTCAAATGAAGGTGTACACGTACCTCGAGCCTGTTTCCACAACAAAGCCATCGTCATCATCATAACCATCATCATCAAAAAGCGAACCATTGCCTCGGATTCTGTGATGTCCTTTACTTGAATTTCATAGACTGCTTCAAAGTTCTATCCTTAAATCCGACGAACGTTTTTCCTACGAAAAACAATCGAAGTCGAATCCAATGGCACCCACAATACCACGTTGTTCTTGTGTAATTCACATACACCATTAAACATTAATCAGGCACCTTTAGTACGTTTTGTTGGACATGGGTGTTAACGTGCTTTCCTTGCAGTCACCAAACTAAAATTTGATGCTAGCAGTGCCACCGCCTCCAATGGTATTTCTATACACGCAGTTCCATTCATAATCGATGATAAATCTCATCATTATTTACCTGTCATCGATTGAGTATGTGTCTTCAATAAACTCAAACATGGCTTTGTCACTGTGGCGTACTGCATATGGATTTATACGGTCATGTATCGTTCGATAAACTTTTAAAAGATTTATTTTCTATGAAGCGTACAAATCGACAGTTCAGCATGATTGCTACTGTCACCGCGTGAGACAGTGTTTCCACATGTTGGAACATCCCTGAGCAATGATAACGCAGCGCCTTTTTTCATACCTGAACGTTTTACTTTTATCAGTTGTAAACTGTCTGTCGTAATGATCTCTGATTGTGTTTTTAGGATCAATGCAAGCGTGTCCAATGCAGTTATCGGTTAAATATGTTACACATGTTACACATGTGCAACATCCACTTACAGGATCTACTTATGTCCTCCATACTGAGGCGCCTGTTAAAGCCCACGAGTGAGTGAGTTGGATTTACGCCGCTCTTAGTAATATTCCAGCAATATCACGGCGAATTAAAGCCCGCGACCTTCGCTCTGCTCAAGTGACACTATGACTTAGGACGTACATTGGGTTTACATTACACAACCACTGGTGATCTGCACTTAACTGAGGTGACACCATCACTTAGGACTTACTGTCTTCTGACGTGACACCATCACTCCTGACCTACGCTCGACTGACGTGACACCATCACTCTTGACCTACGCTCGACTGAAGTGACACTATCACTCATGACCGAAGTTCGACTGTCTTGACATCATCACTCATGACCCACACCTGACTGACATGACACCATCACTCATGGCGTACTACACTCGACTGACGTGACACAATCACTTTGGACCTACACACGACTGACGTGATACCATCTTCACTCAACTGACGTGATACAATCACTTAGGACCTACCCTCGACTGACGTCACATCATCACTCATGGCCTACACTCGACTGACTTGACACCATCACTCATGACCTAGACTCGACTGACTTGACACCATCACTCATGACCAAGACTCGACTGACGTAACACAATCACTCATGACCTACCCTCGACTAACGTGACACCATCACTCATGACCTACACTCGACTGACGTGCCACAATCACTCATGACCTACACTCGACTGACGTGACACAATCACTCATGACTTGCACTCGACTGACGTGACACAATCACTCATGACCTACACTCGACTGACGTGACACAATCACTCATGACCTACACTCGACTGACGTGACACAATCACTCATGACCTACACTCGACTGACGTGACACAATCACTCATGACTTGCACTCGACTGACATAACACGATGATAATCCCTGCAAGGAGTGACTTGTCCTTTGACATACTAAATTTGACCAGATAAAAGAGCAAGTAAACTTATTATTACTAAACGTTTATGTACTGTGAGGCAAAAATTATTGTGACATAAATTGTTTTCTATTTCCATCTTTTGAATGTAGTTTTGAATTTGAACCAGAGAAAGAGTGTGTTAAAATCTTCGATAAAAATGTAACCAAGCAGTTGTTGCTCGAATTGCACGAACTTTGCCAGAAGAATGACATATTCTAGAATAATGGCCAGAAGTGTTCACTTTAAAATGCCAGACAACCATACGCTTATACCTGGCCATTGGAGACAGAGAGACAGGCACAACTCAATACTGTCAGCGGCGGCGGTAAAACACCATAGTAGCAGCCTATGGAGTGTTGTACTAAAATCCAACTGACTTTCGGATCAGGCTTCGTCCTGATCCTGTCGTAAGTATCGACCCATCTCATCCCAAAAAATGTTATGTAGCTAAAAACGTATGTAACAAAGGGTGCTGAACGTGTCCACAGATATTGTGTTTCAATGAATATTAAAATGTTCGTTTTACACTTTCCGGGAGTGCAGCATACTGGTGGTTCTTTGACACTGATTTTCATTTAAGTAAGCAGGTGCATTTATATATTTGTGGCCCATGGGTTCAATATGTGAACAGGTGTAATTTGCTATGATTGCTAAAAGCGGCGCAAAACCATACTCACTGGCTACAGTATCGGCTACAGTATCGTTGTGAGCTGTTCAAATAAAAAGTTACTTCTGTATTATGCTTCAAACAACACAATAATTTTCAAAACGTAGAGGTGCATGGTCATGCACGTGCAAATGATGAATCACGACCTTATGGTGGAGGGAGTCCCTTGATGAATATGTGTTGAACAATACACTTTTAACATGGGAATACAATCATAGTGTGCATGTATGTGTGTGCGCGTGCGTGCGCATACTTGCGCTGTGTCGTTGCGGGAACTGACTGTAGGCCATTGGGGTGAGGTGAAATTGGGTTTAACGTCGTACTTGAGAATATTTCGCTCATATGACGAAGTGCATGCGTGTGTATGTGTATGTGCGGCTGCTTGTACTAGCCCAGACTTAAGCTGGTTTATAGTGCTAGCCCACTGAGATACCATGCCGCAGTGAAGCATGAATACCCCACTCAGACACATTATACTGACTCCGAGCCGATCAGTCCTTGTTGTACCCATTAATGCCGAGCGCCAGGCAGGGACCAACAAGTACCATATTTTAACGTCTTTTGGTATGACGCGGTCGGGGATCGAACCCGCGACCTTCCGCTCTCCGGGCGGACGCTCTAACCACTACACCACGGAGGCGGTCATAAGCCATTGGAAGATACCAGGACACTGATATCGTTCCTCCAGTGGGGCGGCTGGGTAGCCTAGTTGTTAAAGCGTTCGCCTGTCACGCTGAAGACCCAGGTTCGATACCCAACATGGGTACAATGTGTGATGTTCATGTCTGGCGTCCCCGCCGTGATATTGCTGGAATATTGCTAAAAGCGGCGTGAAACCATACTCACTCACTCGTTCCTCCAGACATAGCAAAATGAAACTAAACTTATATCACAAAGCATGATTTCTTTATTCTCTTGCAGATATATTTCAGTTTTGAGGTGTGTCGCACGTACTACTGATTACTAAGAACTAGACAACAAGGTTCTGGAAAATAAGGCACAAACAGCAGCAATTGCACTGAGGCAGAAGATGCATATTGTTTGTAACGAATAATCAAAAATATTATGCTATGTGACACTCACATAAATAAACCCCGCATTCCGAGACAAATGCAATGGTACTGTTCCTATGACAACAGATGGAGCGTATATACAACGATATATAAAGTATATAATTGTATTGAGGGAATATATACTAGCAACAAAAAGAAACTGTGCATATTGGAAATCACAGTGTATATTGGAACTACGTGTGTGTACACAAATACACATGTAAACAGTAAATAGTCAACTTTATTGAACACATGCAGGTACTAGGGCGATTCGGTATGGTCACGTGCAACACGGTTGTGCGCACATCATGGCATGACTCATGACTGCAGAAGGTCATGTAGCTATTGGGATGATACGTTGGGGCATGTCTCAACGTCAGGTGGTCGCGCATGCCCATTGTCATTGTTGATCGTGACGTTGCAATAATGAAGCTGCCAATAGGTCACGTGCAGGTCGTCCACGTGTTGTTGTTGCTTAGGTCCATTTGACAGGTGTGGTCTACAAAGATCAGATTATCGGACCAGTGACCATTACGTTTCTCACCCGTCATAGGCCAGGATTGACATTCCAAGAGGATAATGTCCGCCCTCATACGGATGAACGGTCGTGATTTGGCAGCAGAGTTGCAGAGGATATGGCATGCCATTCCACAGCCCTACCATTCCCATGCGTCGACGATGCCCTGCTGTTCTTGCTGCTCATGGTTGGCATACCGTTATTGAGTTGGCGAGATTGTTGCCCCCTGTGACGTCAATGTCATGAATATTAAACATGCTTGCTCTACCATCTTCTTATGATCTCAATATCCACCTATTAAATTTTCATGTAAACTTTTCATCGTAGTTATACTTTCAAATTTAGAAGAAATTTCATTTATGCACAGTTTCTTTTTCTGGCTAGTATATATGGTACTGGCTAAAATATTATGGTATTGCAAGACATATTTTATGGCATATTTAACAAACAGATGTTTACTAAAGACATGTCAGCAGTAACGTATAGGTAAAAACAAACAAATCATTTGGAAATTGTTTCAGATAAATGTAACGGTATTTACATAACAACTGAAGACTTACATATACCACTACCAACACAGTGTACAACAATTTGCAACATCGCCAGCATCGAAGAATTATGTATGGCACTGATTCAATGGCACTACAAGACATATTGGGTGGTGTAATGCACATACCAGGAATAACAAGTACAAATCAACATATAAATGTAAGCAATTCCTATTGAATAATTGATAAAATATATTGTGGAAAAGCCTTTAACAAATACATATTATACAGTTTTCGATGGAGAAATGTTCTCCGAAATGGCTTGGTTATTACTATACATCGATCATTATTAACAGTTCATTCTTGTAAGACAATAATAACATGGTAGCGGACACATGGGTGATTTATCACATAGTTATTACCAGTATCAGTATTCGCGATCACTTGTGTCATTCCGAAGGTTGTGGAGAGATGCGAGTCTTGTGAATGTCACGGCACTTTGGTCAAGGCCTGTAGAATAACAAGGCCACATTATTGAGGTTCCAGTTAACCTAGGCAGTGTAATTTCGGCAGTCAAGCATACGGATTGTCGAATATTCTAAGGCGCCGTCATTCGCCCTGAACATGATCCTCGGTAGGCTAGCACCAAACCAGTGGCCATGGGAATCACCAAGATGGTCCTTTGTGTAGAACTTGGAATTGGTCTTCAGCAGCACAGCAACCAAACAGGCGACTAACGGGATTTGGTGGTCAGGCTCTCTGAGATGGCTGATTGATGTCTTCGTATCCCATTTACGTAGATGCTCATGATTTCAATCACTGGATTGTCTGGCTCGATTCGACTATATACCGACTACCGTCTATTGGCCTATTGCTGATTGGGCGGTTACAAATTATCGGTAGGCCCACAGCTGTACATGATATCATTGGATTCTTATGCGATCCTTTAGTCTTTCCGGTATAGGTAGAGAGGGTAACGTGGACGGCAGTGATGGACCCAACACCTTCCGTATCACCACACAACTCAACTGCGCCAGCGTCAGTGGGTTAGTTGCATAAAATAATAACTGCCTCCTGAGGGCTTCCTTCTCAACAAATCCGTTATAGTGTCTATCGTCCATTATCCAAGCTAAATCGGGCTTGATATCATAACCGCCTGTGATTGTGATATCAATGGCCAGTTCCCTATCCGAGCAGGACATCATGGCCAGGTTATACAATGGAGTCTCCGCCAGAACACAACCCTCTCCGGTCATATAGAAGTTCTTGGACACGAGTAACGAAATTACAGTCATGTTCCTAAGTCTACTGGCTGCAAGGAACTCACAGTTTTTGCTCTTTGTCCAGAGGGAGACAGCACCTGCTTCAAGAAGGGTCATCACGTGTTCGAGAACGCCATCATCTCTGTGTATTGCATTATAAAGAGGAGATACGCCTCTACAAGTTCTGATGTTCACGGAAGCTCCAGCATCTATTAAAGCACGCACGTTGTGAACTGATCCATCCGAGGAAGCTATATGGAGCGCAGTCTCACCGAAACAGTTCTTGGAGTTGGGATCAATTCCTCTCTGCTTCAGATACTTTATCGCAAGGGAATTATCACCACTACTCTTTGCGGCGTAGTGTAAGTGCGTGAACCCATAGTCGTCGTTTGACGTTAAAGGAAGACCAAGCTGACTCAATCTCCTTATCATTTCTACGTGGCCATTTGTTGCAGCACACTTAACAAGACCGTCCCCAAAGAAAAACCCCGAAGCATCAAACCCGTACTCCAGCAGAGCATCCAGAATGGCAACACATCCAGTTTTTGCGGCAGTTTGAAGAGGCCAATGGGCATTTATATCCCAGAATTCTCTGGCGTTTGAACCTAAACCCCGAGTCTCGAACCAATCCCGTACGTTTTCAAAGCCACGGATTTTTATGAATTTGGTCAACTCGTTCCATTCGTTGAGGCTGGGTCGTTTGGGCTTCTTTTCGTTTTTGTGTGACTTACATCTGTTCTCTGTGTTCAGTCCCATGTCATGAGTTCGAAGTGTAAGAAGCTGAAGTTTGTCTGCACATGCTGATGATTTATCTCCAACATCCATTTGTGCTTCAGATTTGGCATCCTCCGGTGTATCCATGGCAACGACACTTACTATGCACCCTCCGATGTTTCCATGGCAACGACAATAACTATTTACCCTCTGATGTATCCATGGCAACGACACTAACTATTCGCCCTCTGATGTATCCATGGCAACGACACCAACTATTCACCCTCTGATGTATCCATGGCAACGACACTTACGATGCACCCTCTGATGTATCTATGACAATGCCACTTACTATTTTACATGCAGCTTAGCATATCATAATCAGACACACGGCTGTACAGGGCTCACTGTTCCAGGACCCTAAACCTCATTGTTTTTCACATCCCCGTAATGGAATGCAGATATATCCACTTCTGAAAATGCATTTCTCTGGCATGTAAATTTATGCCCTTATGTGCACAAGCCGTTTCTTGAGGTTTAGGTTTCAGGAGACCATTAAGAAATCATGTCCAGCTGAATCATACGATGGGTCTGTTTAAAACACATTCTTGACGATCAGGTGAACCAACTGCTTTGAAGGTATCATGTGAGATTTTACTTGAACAGTTTGACGAGAAACACCATAGACAGGCCTGTCTTGTCTTGAAACAACTGGGTAACATTGATCCCGTCACTGCCATGATCATGGCTCATCGTTTGCACTGCATTCCTTTATCAGACCTACGTTGTTTCCCTGTAACTTCATTATAGTCCGGCTGTCGCACGTTCTTGAACCCGTAGCACGCATTGTCATTTATATGTATGCTCCGGCTGTGGGAAAGTGGTGTAACGTACCAATGATCGTGGCGGGGATGTGAATGCCGAACAATTTACATGCTAAACATGTACCTGAAATATAATAAATAACCATAACTTGAGATTAATGTCACGTGATGAGCATAAAGCGTATATAGGGCTTTCGTAGGCTTAATGGTTTCTACAGAAACGAATATGTGTGAGCAATATTATATTCATTCGATATCACCATTAATACGTTAAACAATTACCAACTGATAATGAAACACTCCTATATGTATATCATTGAATGATATCGTTTATCATATTAATCCGGGGCGGTGGGGTAGCCTAATGGTTAAAGCGTTGGCTCGTCACGCCGAAGACCCGGGTTCGAATCCCCACATGGGCACAATGTGTGAAGCCCATTTCTGGTGTCCCCCGCCGTGATGTTGCTGGAATATTGCTAAAAGCGGCGTAAAACCGGCGTCAGTCAGTCAGTATCATATTAATTCAAACATTTTTCTTTGGTTCCGATCTCCGGAAAGGTTTTCTTGTTCCAATTTTCGGATGAGGAAATTTATCCCCCGGTGTTATGTATGTTTCCGAAGCAAATCGACCTGATCTACGTCATAACTCAACTTAAAGATTAATACAAAATGATCTGCATTTTACAATTTCATCAAAATAAGTTATACAATTAGAGAAAAACGTCTATTTCCATATTTTATGTTAATTTTGTGACTATGTGGTAAGAGGTGAATATGCTTGTGCTAAGAAGTGACTAAGCTTGTCGTAAGAGGCAACAATGCCTGTTTAAACAGGTGGACATGCTAGGCGGTGACCATGCTTGTCGGGTGATGTTTCGGTGTATAAGTGATAAACAAATACTAACTTTTGGAATGAAATCGAATGAAATTTCCTCAGCTTGTGTTTCAATCACAGTTACAGGGTCACTAACAGACTAACACTTACCCCGAAAATAGGTCATTTTGATAGAAACATAAACAACTACCGTACAAATAAAAATGAGTCCCAGTGAGATTCAGAGCCTGTGGAAAATCTAGACTAGCTTCATATAGACTGTTGCATTACAGTAACGGTTGGAAGGGAAGGTCAAATAACACCGTTTAGGGTCAGAGGGAGCAGATCGAGTCACTGACTACATGGTAATTTAAATAAATGCCGTATATTTACAATTAAGGGACCGACCAGTGTTTATTCTCACTGCCGTTATTTTTTGTTCCAAATAACATAATTGAGCACCGGATTCTTGAACAAATACAAGGTTTTGGTCTTCAATGCATGGTTTGATTATCCCTCAAAAATATATTTTTTGGATTGGAAGCAATATCCGAAAAGTTCAAATTCAGAATACAAAATTAGTAAATAACCTGTCCCTATGATACCGTTAATCTACCGATTAAAGCTATTGTTAGAAGCGCCAGTAAAATCCTTTCCCTCGCTAACTGGGTCAGTGACCCAGTGACCGAATTCCTGTTGCTGTCCCACATGAACATACCACTATACAGATTCACTTATTAATTGATAAAACTACTAACACAGGAATCGATGGATACATTCCCTAATATAATAACACAGATAAACACAGCAAAACCGAAACTGTGACCTCTAGATTACGTGTGGTTTAATTTTAGATATAATGAATCGATCCGGGATGAAGTAATGCGGTGTACTCCATTTCGTTTTTATATATTTGACAATATCCTCCAACATCCTACTTGGCTCTAAAGAAATTGAAGAGTGAAATTATTAACTTATTACCTTGCCGTGTGTCCCGGCCCAACTCGTGGCTGCACTGTGTCAATAGTGCAGGGGAGGTAACTCTGTCCACCTTATTCCCTATTAAGTAATCATAAAATGGTTGCGTACATGTGTGTGTGTGTCGTTACTGTCGCATATTGTAATCTATTCTCATCCATACAATTTCATACACGATCAAAGAATAGGTTATACATGTATTCTGTTTACTAATCGTTAAAGCAAATTAATCTGTGGGGAATTCCAGCGGTCGATAAGTAGATGTTCCCGCTGCTTACGCAACAGGCCAATTATAGCGCATCGGTTACTTGAACCACTGGGATACCTGGAGTTACGTCCCTTTGGTAATAATTTCCATTGTCAATGTTCGTCATGGGCGATATCCATGCTCTTTTGCTCAATCATATAAAGATCAACATCTTTTTATGATTTTTTTCCAAACTTATTTGTAGTCATATTTTAATTGCAAACATGCAATATGAGTTGGATTTACTCTTCCATGCCACAACCCTTCTTTATGCAGCTCTGAAGCTGTTCCAGAAACCTGTAAGCGAGGGTTTGAATCCCGTTTCGCCTTTGTTTTGTTTCTGGTTTTGTCATACCCGTGTTCGTTGGTCTTACTAGTGTGGTCTTACCAGCTGCAGTCTGCATCACTTCAAGAGAACGGACAGAACATTTTGGCAGCAAATGCCGTGTACGATATATGGTACATTTAGCTTTGTTATTAAAGACACTGCAATATTTCAGCTATTATTTTGCGGAATGTGATTAATCGAGTCTGAACCAGACCAGCCAGTGATTGATATTATGAGCATTTTACATATTTGATTTCATATAAATCATTAAAATAATTTAATTGTGTATACGAAACTTTTTTCATTTCAATTACGGACGTTTTAATTCGTCAATGATTATTTTAATATGGATTTCAGGTAAAAAACTAGCATTAGTAACTTTCACTTGAAACCTGCGTTGTGTTGTAATTGCATCAGTTAAGCAAGGGATGTACAGAGTATGGATAGAGAGGCATGTATGTAAAAGCTGGGAAGTGTACAGTTGATTGGATTAGGGTAGAGTGTAAAGTACAGATTTTAAAAAAAGACTTAACTTGATCATGACTTTTACACACCTCCATCTTACCATCAACTCATCAAAGATTCTCAACAGTCATGATCCTTTGCTGCGGTGGGGTAGCCTAGTGGTTAAAGCCGGAGGCCCGGGCAACCCACAAGATATCGTTCCTCCAGTGGGGCGGCTGGGTAGCCTAGTGGTTAAAGCGTTCGCCTGTCACGCTGAAGATCCAGGTTCGATACCCAACAAGGGTACAGTGTGTGAAGCCCATTCTGGTGTCCCCCGGAGTGACAGTGCTGGAATACTGCTAAAAACGGCGTAAAACCATACTCACTCACTCATGATCCTTTTGTTTTTTGTACAGGCTTCACCTGTTAGTGTTTTACACTGATCTCACCCTATTGTGTGGTCTAGCGGAGTCCTAATCCAATGATCTGTAAAGCCATATCCTCATATTTGTAAAAATGTCTCTCTATCCATGCTCTCCTCATCACTAGCTTGATAACGGAGTTAGACCCCAAACCGAAACGTCGCTCTTATTGTAATAAAGAACGTGATCATTTATATATCTTAACTTTCCTCATCCTCGATAATCTCCAGGGTATACGTTACGATAACCCTCCACTATATGGAACTTTCCCTAGTACGCCAACTTCTAAATGACTCTCCTAGAAGGAATTTAGAGGACAGAATTTCAAAAGGATAGCACATGGTAAAGCGGTCATCACTCTTTTGTAATGGACACTGGTCCCATATATAGAATAAACCTCATTTATTTTAGACGGTGAATATGTAATGATGTCATCGTCTTTATTATGAAGAACACTACGTTTTGAATATATTTTTACTCCTTATCAGGTGAATGGTTATGGAAGACTGACTGACTGAGTTTTGGTTTTACGCCGCTTTTAGCAATATTCCAGCAACAGCACGGCGGGGGACACCAGAAATGGGCTTCACACATTGTAACCATGTGGGGATTCGAACCCGGGTCTTCGGCGTGACGAGCCAACGCTTTAACCATTAGGCTACCCCACCGCCCCGGTTATGGAAGATAGTGAAGGAGTAAGAATATACTCCGAAACGTCGTGTTACTCACAATTAAGAAGTTGATATCTGTACATGTTCACCACTTATGTGTGTCACCTCTGGTGGAGTAGCCTAGTGATTAAGCGTCCGCTCGTCACGCCGAAGACCCGGGTTTGATTCCCCACATGGGTACAAAGTGTGAAGCCCATTTCTGGTGTCCCCCGCCGTGATATTGCTGGAATATTGCTAAAAGCGGCGTAAAACCATACTTACTCATTCACTCTTAATTCCGTTCAAATACTTTAACATGTATTTGATTGAATTTGACTGAATTATAATTTATCGTCGGATTGTTTGTCATATTTAGTGTGTCAAGGATCACCAAAAGCTGTTTATTCCTATTAACGGCCTTAGAATTAAGTACGCACCCCCAATTCGTATCCGTCAGTTCCATATAAGCGTGTTCGTTAGAAAAACTGTATTGTTATTCGTTAATTTCTACAATGGTATATCTTGAACAACTTAGCGGTTTGATTGTTTAACGAGAACATCGATACAACAGTGCAGAAACAACAGCTATCGTTTATCTATCAACGCAATAAGTATGCGATGGAGCCAGTGTAGATATTGTCCAAAACAGACGTTGTAATTACCTGCCCATTATTATGGCTTGTCAATGCGTTTGAATGGGTGATCGATAAAAGCCTCGTCAGGCAAGAAACTGGAGTTACCTCCCTTAGTGCGTCGAAGCTTTTCGTGACAATGACAATTTTCGTGACAAACAAAGTAACGACGCATTGAATCACTTATTGAACTAGATGCTATCTTCGAAAAATGAGGATATATTTAAAAGCAAAACGGGTGCGGAACAAAATGATTAACAAGAACAGGGACGTAAACCGAAAGCGACACACGGCTATATATACTAGCCACATAAAGAAACTGTGCACTGTCAAAATATTATCCCAGTTGATAAGTACGATAAAAATGTCAAAGGTACATATAAACTTTAATGGAGGGATCATGAGACCATAACAAGTCGGGAGAATTTCAATTGAAAAGTCAATCACAATGACGTCACGAGTCCACAAGCGGGACAGGGGTCAAAGGACCATTTCACAAGCTCACTAACGAGTATGTCCACCATCGGCATTGAGAAAAGCAGTGCAGCGACGACGCATAGAGCCTATTAAACGTGCAAGGAAGGCTTGTGGGATGTCACGCCAGATTCTCTCAAGTTCTGTTGCAAGGTCAAGGACGTTATCTGGCGGATGAGGAAGACGGCGTAGACGTCGATCCATCTCGTCCCAAACATGCTCTATCGGGGAGAGATCCGGTGAATTTGCAGGCCAAGGCAGTAAGTCAACGTTGTGGTGTTGCAAGAAATCCATAGCAATCCTTGCCGTATGAGGGCGGGCATTGTCCTGTTGGAATGTTAACCCAGGGCCATGACGTTGCAGAAAAGGAATTGCCACAGGTCGAAGAATCTGATCCCTGAAGCCCACACCAGTTCAGTTGCCCTGAACAATCACCAAAGGAGTTCTTTGGCGTGCTGTTATTCCACCCCAAATCATCACGGAACCACCACCAAAGCGATTCCTCTCCAAGACACAGGCCTGTGAATAACGTTCTCCCACGCGTCTATAGGCACGTTGACATCCATCACTATGGGAAATGTTAAACCTGGACTCATCTGTGAAAATAACATTTCTCCACCAAAAGAAGGGTCTGCGGACATGATTTCGGCACCACATTCGGCGAGCTTGTCGATGACGTTGTGTCAGGATAGGCCATATGGCGGGACGTCGTGGTCTGATCCCGTGATGACGTAAACGTTGTCGAACTGTGTTGGGATGGATACGGCGAAGTCCTGGGATGGTTCGGGCAGTCATCACTGGAGTCTGAAACCTGTGGCGCAGATGGGTCACCCTTATCCATCTGTCCTGTCTTGGCGTTGTTACACGTGGCCGATCGATGACGTCATTTGTGTTCTGGTAGCGTCTCACCGGTGCAGAAATGGTGTTCCGGTGGCAGTGGAAATGTGCAGCCACTTGTCGTTGAGACATTCCCCCCACGGGCCATCCCAATGGCCTCATGACGTTGTGCAGACGTGAGCCTTGGCATGCTATGCGTTTCAATAGCCGTTTAATTTTTGAACGATCGCAAGGGCAGGGGTTGAGCTTTCCAAAGTGACAGTATTGTGTGGCATTCATTTGCTCTGTTTCTCTTTCCCGGAATGCACGTGCAACAACGTATTGCACGTCTCAAGGATGAACCCACTGACGTCAGGGACGTGGCACGTGCATGTGCATCCTTATGTGTCTACACAGGTTTGATAAATTTATATTTTAAATTTCTGAATGCACAGTTTCTTTATGTGCCTAGTATATATATATATATCCATAGCCGATCTTCTTATACATGCATATAATTATGCATATGCATATGTGTGTGAGGTTTACCAAGTTTGATGAGATCCAGGACGGACACATTCTCGATAATCTCCAGGGTATACGTTCCGATAAATCTCCACTAAACCCTGGATGCATCTTCGGCTCGGCCCCTTTTTATCTAATCAGGTGTCTACGCTGGCAAGTTGAGCGTACCAATCACAACTCACTTTCGCTTCTTTTTATCAACCGATCAAACCGAAACATAAGTCTCATTAACCTATTCAGACAATGACCTACTTTTCAGCCGATCTGAATTTTCTCGTGTGAAAGTGAAAAGAGACACCACAAACAACTATGGTTACACTAAATTCCAATTCCTTCTTTCATAAGAAAATGGTTTTTACAAGTTAATTTTAATTTCAAACTTTAATAACATCGTATTTCTATATTTTATGGCGAGGTGTAGGCAGCATGACCTTAACTAAGACGTCACAGACTGCCCCTGTTTGACGAGGTCGTAAAATGATTCATAATTCATCTGGCTCACGTGTGTTCCTTGTGCTTATTCAGTGTAGTTTTGTAACGCACAATGTGATTGATATTATATCAAGTCCGTACCAGACCGCCAAACTTTTCTAGCGGCAGAGCCTCGTTTTGAGATTTTCACGATTTCCGTCTGTCAGAGGACGCTGTACGACAGAGCACGCTACACGACGAGTTTGTAAGGATTAGAAGGAGCGTAGTGTTGCAATATACAAGTGCTTAGATGTATCCAATATTTATGTATCCAGTTGAATGAATTGGTCTCAAAACTCTGGACTGGTTATTGTACTATGTTGCGCAATAGGACGAAACCTAGTCAGCAGGAAACGAGACTGTTGTGCAATCAATGTTTTGACTTGAAACTTGGCAACATAATAGTTGCAGAGGTACTCTGAAAGTGGTAGAAAGAGTTCTTGCATATATTTTTCAAGGTTTCAGACCTGCCAGTGTGTCTGTATGAATCCCCCCCCAAAATCTAAGTCGCACTGCAAACAAACCTTCGCGGCTGCGACCGTTATCTTTGTTGACACTGGCAAGCTTGGTTGTAACGGCGTCTTAGCTGATTGGCTACTGTGAGAATGCGGAGCCAGCAAAGGGAGGTAATACAATTATCGGCTCGAGCCGTAAATGCATCCAGGGTATAGTGGAGTTTTATCGTAACGTAAACCCTTGAGATTATAGAGGATGGGACGGACACGTATCCTGTTAAACCACACCTGTCGTTAAAAAGAAAGGATTCACATGAAAACCTCATTTTACTACAACATTAAAACCGTTATCAAAACGTTTCTAGACTGAAAACAGTCGCCTAGACATTGCAAACGTAAGTTCCAAACCTTTAATAACTGCATCGAATAAACATTTCTAAAATGTCCTATTTTCGCCAGCGTCTAACGTGGGCGTGTCCTTTCATAATTATAATATTTATGACGAACGTAGGATTCAACTTGAATGGTTAAAGATAACACTGGACATTAAATACAACATTCTGAAAATAAATTAAAATATGTAAAACAAAAAGACATATGACGTTTCCTAATGTTTTATTCAATAACATTTACATCATGGACCGTTAGTATACAAAACATACATACATTACAGAAACAGATTCTCCATCATCGATTCACCTTCATTATAAAGAACATGTAATTGTAATATTTAAGCTCAATTACCTAAAACACTGTTACAGAAGATGGACCTCCACAACATTTTCTTCTTTCAATGAAATTATGAAAGCAGCGGGTTTACAAAAAAGCATTTCCACACAGCACTGCTTGCTAAGTTAACTGTTTCACATTGGCCTTTTGGCCAGTCGCAATCGGTAAAAAATATACTTAATTTTAAAAAAAATTAATTATAGATACGACACATATTACATATCGGCTGTGTTGTTTTGTCTAATGATAACCAAATTAATGAGGGTAAATTCATGTGTAAAAATATTTTTCTTATATAATGCATTAGCAACATCACATTCCTAAAAGAATTTTCAAAAACACAAAGAAGCAATTTACGCATATGAAGCATATCAGGCATCCAATTTCATGAATAATGTTAAATCATTGTTTCCACAAAATTCCATCCCACGTAAGGTAACCTTATCTGTGACTTAAGGGCGGATAGATAGTGCATATTACATATGATCGGTTTATACACTGTAATACCTCCAAGTGAGTATATACAAAATGCCATTGTATACATAGAGAGACGAAGGTCGTCCAGTGAAATTTAAAGGCACCATATCATTTGTACATACATCAGGAAGTAGGAAACAATGTCAATGAGTATTAAATATTTCAAACATTACCGTTATCGTCAAATCGCCATTGGCAACCATTATAACGGTACTCATAGTGCCATTAGTGAGATCAGAAAGAACTTAATATCAGGGACGTGCTCTACTGCTTTAACTTGTTAAGAAAACGTAAGTAATGCTCCTTCGCAACTCTGGCTTAATCATATTCTTATGTAATATATGTATACCATCATATACCCGTGTTTCTGTCTAAGTGTGGATGCTGTTGTATTTTGCTGTACATAGCGGAGTCAAAATATATGGAAGACCCCTTGTGCCATTTTCAACGCGCCTATGGATATTTTGGCAATGGCGGTTCTTCCATATTATCGTCCCAATGCAACTAAGTGGAGGTGTATACCTGTCGCCCATGTTTGGCCACGTATATTACCAGTTGATTAATGGTTCCTATGGATTGTCTCAGATTCTTTAAGCCCTAAAACTATCCGGTCAGCGTTGTTGGAATCAATAAATTCTGTATAGGTAATCCATGGATACAGTATCCGGGATAAACTGTTGCCTTTTCAAATATATTTTATCGTGGAATTAGGGATTAAACCTACTCACCAGATCGTCCAATGGATGAAGGAAAACCCAGGACTTCACTCCTAAGAGAGACGAAATTCAACATTGTGGACCATTTGCACAAAGTGACCTGAGGCTTAATGTGGTAACACTCCCTCCTGTGGCCCTAACACTAAGATCGTTTTGTGTACGTGGGTCTTTTACGTACAATCCTGAAATATTGTCACGATAATATCAATATTTTTGCCTCTATGTATGCTTTAGCAAGAATGCTTAGCAACCGATCCCTAGCAACACCAGGTGTCCATCCACCGTCAGTCAACTGCAGTACGAGAAAGTCCAATAGCATGGGCTTAAGACCTGACTACCTACCATTCAGATACAGAAGCATATATTTAGAGGCAAAAAAAATCTTGATTTCTTTATCCAAGATTGTAAAGGATCTTCAGATTTTTTTCAAAGATTGTACCTCACAGACGTGGGCCTCGTTCTACAAGACCATCTTACCGCTAACTCTCACTCTTTAACACGGACAATCTTATCAGAATCTACCGGGCGACCAACACTCCGGGAACCTCATGGTCTGAATGTATAGTTCTTACAAAAGACTTTACGACTTCGGATGAGTTATATATACCCAGCGCTTTATCACATCAAATTTCAAAATGAAAATAAGATAGATTTTAGATCGTTAGAATTTTAGAAAAAGCAACAGCACCAGTCCTTTACAAAACAACAGCATGTTTCGCGACTGCCACACTTTGCACTGACAATGTGATGGACGAAGGAGAGTTACGAATGCGTTTACACTCACAATAATGATAACATCAGTCTCAAAGGAAAATATTTCAAATTTCCACGCCCAAGGACGCCATGTTACAGCTTCCCACGTTGGCTTGTGCCCACTGAGACGAGTTGTTGACACCTTTAAGAACCAGTGCCCCGTTCCTCAAAGCGATCGTACCGCTACGACAGTCGTACGTCTATGTTAACGTATGGAGTTACGATCATCTTCGCGCTACTATCGCTTTGTGGAACGGGGCCCTGGGTCACGATCCACAAAGCGTTCGTAACTTTACGACCTGTCGTAACTATATAGTTTATCATGGGCTAACGATTGTCATAGCGCTACGAACTCTTTGTGGTTCCGTACCGAGGAAGATATGTTCTGTATCCGGAACCTTTGATAGGTACCAGGAACATTAGATCGGCATCAGGAACATTACATGGGTATCAGGAACATTTGAGCGGCACTAAGAAACTGTTATTGACGTCAGGAACATTCGATGGGCACTAGGAACCTGTTAACATCAGGAACAGGTGATGGTCAACATGAACATTTGATCAGTACCAAGAATAGTTGAACAGGTTTCTTCTGGACATTTCAGAGAGCTTTCTTTTCCATGGATCATATGCAATATGTCAACTGACTGGGTCTCGCTCCCAAACACGGTGTCTCCAAGCTCCGTGTCCGCAGAACAAGTACGTTTTGCACCCTAGCATGTGTGTTGTCATAGCAACACTCATGACTCGGTAAGATTTACAAAAAATAATTTGAGGATGACATCTTTTAATGCAAATAGAATACTATTTTGGTAGGACTTGTAATTCCCAAGTATAATGACTGAAGGCCTACATTCAGTGCCAAACTTCTGTACATGCATGTACACATTGCCTTAATCCCGTTTAATATGAAGAACACAAACTTCATAACAGTAATCGAGTCCCTCCTCCCACAGTATTTTTATCTGCCTCTATCTGTCTACATCTGTTCTCACTAAAACCCTACCCACAGTAATGTCATTTTAGTGAGTGAGTGAGTGAGTTTAGTTTAAGCCACTTTTAGCAATATTCCAACAATATCCGGGGACACCGGAAATGGGCTTCAAACATTGTACCTATGTGGGGAATCGAACCTGGGTTCTCGGCGTGACGAGCGAACGCTTAACCACAAGGCTACCCCACCGCCCTTAATGTCATTTTAATGTCGAACATGATATTAGGTGACTTCACAGGTCAGTCTGAACAACATAAAATAACCATATTCTCAGATGAAAAAACAGAGATTAGTAAACATGTCTTGAATAATTCAGTTTGCCTTGTGCTAACTGACTGGAAACATTTCCTACAAGTTCATCTTCGTCAGATCTCTGCAGTCGTGTGTACGTGCACTCTACCGACGTGTGAGCTTCGGTTCCAAATGTGGTACACTTTCTTCAGGCAATACCTCTGTCATTTTCATGTCCGATGACGTCATGATGACGTCATGATGATGTCATTTCACGATCACTTACAACCAGAATGAATGTAGAGTTTCTTTCAGAGTTTGGCATCTTTCATTTCTTCTTTTATATGCTCCATGGGATCACGTGATCCTGTGTTTGAGTCCTTTAACGAATCACTGAACACGCCACCCGATGACGTCACACACGGGGTCATCAAGGGCTTCAGTTGACCTGTGACCTTGTCCCGCACGAGCTGAGCCCCCTTTGCCCTTTTCCACTTCATCCGTCGATTTTGAAACCACACCTTCACCTAGAATACAATGAAACAACAGTTTTCACCCTTTTAGGCCACTTCATCCGTCGATTTTGAAACCACACCTTCACCTAGAATACAATGAAACAACAGTTATGTGGTTGTGTGAGTGAGTGACTTTAGTTTTACGCCGCACTCAGCAATATTCCAGCTATATGGCGGCTGTCTTCAAATAATCGAGTCTGGACCAGACAATCCAGTGATCAACAGCATGAACATCCATCTACGCAACTGGGATACGATGTGTCAACCGATTCAGCGAGCCTCACCACCCGTTAGTTGCCTCTTAAGACAAGCTTGGGTTACTGAAGATATATTCTAACCCTGATCTTCATGGGTGTGGACACAAGAAATGGCTCCACAACAAAACTAGCGCAAGACAACAAAAATAGGTGTGCCAAATATATAATAGGTCTAAACCCCTTTTCGCCTAAATTAATATTTATCATGTATGTTAGTTTTACCTGTCTGTTGTTTAAGGCCACACTCTGCAATATTACAAGTATGTGATCCAGTGATCAACAGCATGAACATCTGGGATACGATGACATGTGCCACCCATTAGTGAGTGAGTGAGTTTAGTATTACGCCGCACTCAGCAATATTCCAGCTATATGGCGGCGGTCTGTAAATAATCGAGTCTGGACCAGACAATCCAGTGATCAACAGCATGAGCATCATCTGCGCAATTGGGAACCGATGACACGCGTCAACCAAGTCAGCGAGCCTGACCACCCGATCCCGTTAGTCGCCTCTTACGACAAGCATGGGTTACTGAAGATCAATATTCTAACCCGGACCGCCTCCCATCAGTAGCCTCTCACACATAAAATACGGATATTCTTCAGTCCTGGAGATGAGAGAAGCCAATGACAACATGAACATCAATAATGGCAGTCGTGATACTATGACATGCTTCAACCAAGTCAACAACCCGGGGCTGATGAAGATCAGTTCTACCTCGATTCGCGGGGAGATACGTTAGAATCTACCAGTTGGTGGATGCCCCGTTTGCAGTGTCTCAGGTTCACTGGTGAGGTTTAATTAAAATGTCTAGAACTACAAATAACATACTTTAACACAGACTTAAAAGGTCATAGCGCTAAGATCGTTTTATGCAAACTGGCACGAAAACCAACACGTTGCTTATTCGACACCATCAGCCTGATATACAGACCCTGAAACAAATATATCCACAAAAGCCAATGCAAGTCTAGCTTACTGAAAATGAAGAAAGTCCCTGGGCTCCTTTCCTTTATATTTTATGATTATACTTGTCAGGGGCGGATACAGCTTTTTGAAAAAGGGGGGGTGCACACTATTGAGGAAAGGAGGGGTGCACACTGCATTTTCACCTGAGTTGCATTGGTCATTTAACAAACTTTCAGCACAAAAGGGGGGTGCGCACCCCTGCACACCCCCTCTGGATCCCCCTATGCTTGTGACCCGTTTTGTTTCTGTAAAATATGATCATTTCAGAGACTAGATGTTAGTCTTACCATCACCCTGTTCTCAGAAGTAGACTAAGCAAGGGAGACAATGCTCTTCGGCCCAGTTAAAGAGAAGGCTTGAGTCTTACCTTAGAACCATCTCACCATGATGCGTGGAACGTTCACATCGTCCACGTTTAGTTATATGTGTACAGGCCTAGGTCATGTAGAACCGCCACAAACCAAACAAAAATAGTCCTGTGCATAAGCGGATCCAGAGGGGGGTGCAGGGTTGCGCGCGTATCTGCCCCTGCCTGTGATTACCGCCATGCACCGGCGGGTGAGCGTCAAGTATACGTAGCGCATATACTGTTAGAATCGCTCGTAAAATAACCTCCTCGCAAACAAACCGCGATTAAGAGACCAGGGCCTAGATTTTCGAAGCTCTCTTAGAGCTAAGACAGTCGTAAGTACCATACATTAACTTACGACCCTCTTAGCGCTAAGAGAGCTTCTAAAATCTAGGCCCTGGGTCTAGATTTCGAAGCGCTAAGATAGCCGGAAGTGCCATACATTAACATTAACTTACGACTATCTTAGCGCTAAGAGAGCTTCGAAAATCTAGACCCAGGGCCCCGATCCACAAAGCGTTCGAAACGTTACGACCTGTCGTAACTCTATAGTTTATCATAGGCATACGGATGTCGTAGCGCTATGAACGTTTTGTGGATCGGGGACAAACTATAGCTCAGTTTGATTATTATATAATTTTGATCGGTAACAAATGATATCATTTAAACTGAAAAGAAGCCCTATTGAGATGCAAGTGGAAAATCTGCAATTGCTTCATTTACAGTAGGACTGGTGGAAGCGAATGTACCGCGGTTCAGGGTCGGTGAGACTACCAGAGACAACTGTTGGATGTCCAAATGTGTCACTGGATATTCCTGATTAGGGGAATAACTCGCTGCTTAAAGTTTTTATCCGCAGTAATCATTATTAGCAAAACGATACTTCACTAGCAGCAACCCATTAAAGCGAATATTATATTCGGATTTCAAGGATTGTAGATATCGCAATGAATGGATCCCACTTCGGTCGGGCAATGCATATGGTAAACGACACTTGAAGTTGGTTTTATTTGTTCGAAGAAAGTGCGTGTGAGGAATGAACCTATTAAACATTTATTTCAATCTAAATTAAGATATACTTTCAAAATGTGTCTGATCGTCAACACATCATTTAAAGTAGGCGGTGGGGTAGCCCAATGGTTAAAGTGTTCGCTCGTCACGTCGAAGACCCAGGTTCGAATCCCCACATGGGTACAATGTGTGAAGCCCATTTCTGGTGTCCCCCGCCCCCCGCCGTGATGTTGCTGGAATATTGCTTAAAGTGGCGTAAAACCCAACTCACTCACTCACTCATTTAAAGTAAATCTTCTGATAGGATTGGTTGTTTCCGTTTGAATAATTAAACACGTTTCACATTTTATACTTTCCAATACTCATTTTATCATATTCACATGCAAACTATATTCTCTATATTTCCCTGAAATCAACCACTTCTGTCGTGAAACATCACAAACTACTGAAGACAATTATCTTTTGAAAAGATTGTTCGTAAACTACATTTTTTAACAAGTATAGTTTTAAAGGAACATTACTTCTAGGATCGGGGGGTCCGACATGTCATCGTATCCAAGTTGTGTAGATGGATGCTCATGCTGTTGACCACTGGATTGTCTGGACGAGACTTGATTATTTACAGACCGCCGCCGGAATATTGCTGAGTGTGGCGTTAAACAACAAACCAACCCAAAACTTGAAACAAAACGGGAATCTAAAGTTGGGACAAAACAATGAAACTGTTTCCCGTTTTAAAACCAACCGGCCGTGTCTAAAACATTTGTTACAAGAGAAGTTACACGGTAGCTGATAATCTGAACAGCCAGGTGAACTAGCAAGCCTCCCCCCCCCCCCAAGTTCAGGTATCAATAACTAAGTGACAAATCATCAGAGTTGGTCTGTCGATTTTGTGTGACTGAACAAAATTTGGTTTTGTTGGATTAATTAGATTTTGAGTCGGTGAGCAATTCATCGGTCTCAAATGAAATTAAACGGACTGTAAGAGTTATGTGTGGACATATAAGTGTTTCATTGCAAAACAGATCTGAACAAATGTTGTACTATGTGTGTTGAGTCGGACACGAAAGGTTACTCAAAACACTTTATTTCAGCGTCATGATGTCTATACAAAAGTTGTAGAGTGCAGAGTACAGTCCGAGGTTTTTAGCATCGTAGCTTAGTGTATAACCGCAAGAAGTAACCACGGGTCTTACATAATCTAAACTAGGCGAGGGTTCGGCTCATTAAACAACCGAATTGGCGTCACTCTATCGAATTTGTTCCGAATTTATCTCTCAAATTACGATAAGATAGCAATGATTAATTAAAACAACTGTATCGCAAGATAGAAATAAAAGCAGGATACTGAATCAGGGTTACGCCAACAGATAGGAACGACAAATTACGATCTGCTTCAATATTACTTAAGGGGAAGGTATATTCTCTCGCCACATAAACAGATAATCACATATAGAGATTGCAGCGTAATTGCGATGAGATTTTAACCTAGAGAGTTCTTTGTAGACGCGAACAAGTCGCGCTTTAGTTCAGTGAACTAGGACGGTCAGTGAACTAGGATCGGTATACGTTGAAGCTGTGCAATATTCTTCATGTGGTTTATCGAGATATGCGTGATATCGAACCCGTAAGTGAGTGAGTTTAACCTCTAGAGTTGTGAACCTTTTGCAATATTCCTCAATATCACCAACTTTTTTGGGGACACCAACGACGTAATGGTCAATGCTTCAAGCATTTCAGTTTTCGTACCCAAAACCCGGGTTCGATTCTCCACATTCATCAACAATATCATCATATATAAATAGAACCCGGTGAGTCTTCGGCGTGACGAGCGAACGCTTTTAACCCATCAAGGCTAAAAATCTATATAATACAAAACACATAAATTAACACATATGAAGGTAAGTGAAGACTGTAGTCTGTTTTTAATCCCTTGAATATACAATCCTAAATTATTTGTAAAATCAATTTAAAACAGATTCAAACGGCTGACGTATGTTATTCATTACTTCAAAGAAATATAGTTTGCCGGGAAGAATCCCATTGCATTTTAATGTGTGTCTACAGTTAAAGGATGCTGGGTCAGATGTGACTATTTACCATCTGCCAACATCCAGCAGCGGTTGTATTCTCCTCGGGGAGCTGAGAACAATCAGGCGAGAGCAGGGGGCGGTGGGGTAGCCTAGTAGTTAAGGCGTTCCGGGTTCGATTCCCCATATAAGCACAATGTGTGAAGCCCATTTCTGGCGTCCCCCGCCGTGATGTTGCTGAAAGGCGGCGAAAAACTAAACTCACTCACTCGAGAGCACGCTCCTTAACTGACCGTGGTAATAATAATGCAGCACTTCGAGCATACATTGCATATGGCGTTGTGGCTTTTCAACTGGATTATTGTTATTATTTGTAGTACTTTGCTATTTTGGGATTTGGAGTGTACACCGTTTGAGTATGAATGTTAAGATCGAAAGTAATACATTTAACCCAAAGAAACGTTACCCTCCTTCCTTAGTGACGGAGGTACCTATCTTCAGCTGGCGTTATGGTGCGTGGACGTCACTTCTTGTTTTGTCTACGGTGACCTCAGTCTGTCTGTAGCCCTGAATAAGTCTTATAACCGTGATAGGGTGGCATCAGCGGGCGTTGGCAACTGCATTTTATGTCGACCCCATCTGCACCATCCCAATGGCTCTTTCTTACTCTTCAGCTGTTAATCATGGCATATTTCTCGTTCTTGTGTATCATATGTATTCTAGGCTCTCTTTATACCCTATAGAATCATTCTACATGTGAAATGGAGGCAAATACTGCTTGAATATTGCTGCGTTTTGGCGATTGATATTGCTATGTGTAAACAGAAAATGATGTTACTTTGTAAGCAAATATGTGAAGAAAGATAATTTAAGATGTTTCTAAACATTTTTTCACATTATCAAAGACACGTTTTACTTGTTTGCACTAATGCAAATCAGCAGAAAATGTTTTAAAAGACTGAAATCATAGGAATGATTATTTTACAATTTTACACACTCTACAACAGTTGTTTCTTGTTTTAATAGTTGAAAAATGGTAATTTAAATGGTTTATCTTTGTCTCAAAGCAGAATTTTATTTCAAACCTTTCTTTTGGACATCTGAATCACTGTTATTGGTTGATTTCGGCATGGACGAAAATAGGACAATTTAACTTTTCTGAAAACGATGCATTTCACCGAAATATGAATGCATTTGAGAATTCTTTTTTCGTGATTTACATAAAGCTGTGTTGTAAAGCTTTCTTGTAAACTAATCCATTCTAACATATCTTTGATAGTTTTTAAGCAATTCATAAAGGTAGGAGGGGAACGTTTCTTTTGTCGTTTATTGTATATTAATTTCGTTTAAATTTGACAAGTGATCACGTTCTCTTCCAACTCACGCGTATTATTTTAGATGCTTTGTTTGGATTTGTTTGTCAAGTCAACCTATGACACTGGAATATGGCGAGAGACGTTAAAAACAAGAATACGAAACAGTCGGTTTATTTGTTCTATTTTACGAATGTTTTCGTTATAAAAATCAACCAATAAAAACTAAGCCTCACTATTTTTGACCGGTGCCCTTTCCCTCACGCGGATATCATTAGTTCCGGATGCCCTGTGTCGGCCATGTTGGCGGAAGTTCATCCCGCAGTCAGCGGTAGACGTCAAAATAAACTTTTCGGCGTCAAAATGCCATAAGTAATTCAGGGTTAGACTGTGTATGACAGAACATATGTAGGAAGCATCAACGTTTACAGTATATCTACGTTGTATATTTGGAAAGCTGATGAATTTTTAACACAACGTGTATAACGTTCCTGAACGTTACGTAAGCCACCCAGGTGAAGACGGCTTTTGTTAACCGGTGACGTGTGTTGGACATAACTTGTTATTAACAACTGGATAAGCTGCCGAACAAAAGAAAATATACATTTGAAAGCTAGATTTGACTAAAAAATATATAAAGTTAGTAAAACAGGTTTAAAAACAGTCGCCAAAACACTGCAAACATTCGAACGAGAACACAACGATAATACCCGTATCAAATACAGCGCTCCATAATAACCACACCTTGTCTGTTTCGTTTCGGTAAAATTGGCATGTACTTTCATTTACCCAGGCGGGGCAGTGGGGTAGTCTAGTGGCTAAAACGTTCGCTCGTTCGGGTTCGATTCTCCCCATGTGTACAATGTGTGAAGCCCATTTTTGGTGTCCCCCGCCGTGATATTGCGGGAAGATTGCTAAAAGCGGCGTAAAACTAAACTCACTCACTTACTCACTCACTCATTTACCCAGGCATGTTAAAATTACAATATATCCTGTCATCATCGCTTAACATTCATCTAAAAATATATATTCTTGTTAATGGCAATATGAAAAAATTATTGTCATCTTTTACAATCTCTCGTTTCTCATGCTGGTACCATCATTAACACTCCCACATCTTTTCCCCAATTACAAAAAAATTTCATTTTTTCCCAGATATTCTTTCGTAAGTAGATATGAAACGTATATATATTCCGAAAGTACGGGTGAATATTTCCGCATCAGTAGTGCTATGCTTTTTGCGCGGTGTCGTGTTCGATGCCTATTTGGAATTCAAAAGCTGGAGCTGTAGCTGGCGTCTTTGTAATATTATATATCCAAAAAATATTGATGTGTGAAATATAAGTACGTCTTTACGGAAGAACTGTAATTACAACACCATTGTCAGCAGTACGGGTGTGTGAGTCCCGCATCCTCGCGGAATGTCATATGTCATCACTCTGCTGAACCTTCCATCAGAAGTAACAGAATAATCCAGTTTCAACTAATGTCATCATGGCGTTCAATATCTTGTTTGACAATTGGGAGGATGAAAACACTGAAAGTCAAAATCACATGTCTTCATTGTGCATGGCTGTAATTTCAGTGTCGAGGCCGTCGATCAAATGCGTACTTCCTTGTACTTACCTATTGACATGTTTGATGAGAATCGACCGAAATGAGCACCGTGTGTTTATGCTGGGGAATTTTGTTGCCGTGTTCATCGTTTTTCTCGATTACGATGGCTATTTTAACAAGCCCATTCTCGAAATTTCTGCATAGTATTGATCTTTTTTTTAGTTCAATTCGCAGAGTAGTCTCACGCTTAAGAAATCAACACTAAGATAATTTCAATCGGAAACAAGGAATGTATGATAAAGGACAAATCTATAACATAGAAATACCTCAAAGATATTTACTTGGGAAAATGCGCAAAAATAAAACGGCAACAAAACATAAAACTTTATCTTTTATAAGATATCAGAGGAAAAACAAGGGTTAAGAAGGAAAGAAATGTAAGATTATGGAATCGTGAAATACACCCGACCCAACATAGCAATTGCAATCAAGAAATGATGAAAAATAATACAACGTAGATTTGTAATGAATGATTTTCACCTAGGATTAGATGGTTGAAAAGAGTTATGTTGCTAACGGAATACACGTCTGTGACCATGCGTCGATTGCCCGCATGTTCACCCACGGGCTGGAGTGAGTGAGTGAGCTTAGTTTTACGCCGCTTTTAGCAATATTCCAGCAATATCACGGCGGGGAACACACTGGACCCATGTGGGGAATCGAACCCGGGTCTTTGGCGTGACGAGCGAACGCTTTAACCACGAGGCTACCCCACGGGCTGGATATGGGGCGTATCTGTTGTATTGAACATTCTAAATGAAGCTCAGTAGTCATTCATGCGCATGTCGGATGAAAATGCGGAGAAAAGTTCAAAGTTCTCGACAGACTCAGGATCATAATCAGGGTGAGAGTTTAGATCCCAAATGACTATATGTGGAGCCTACCACATCTAAGGGACGCAACTCTGCGTTATTTTGAAGGCCACAAGCGGTATTATTCTGTAAAATGCGCCAAGGTGGAAAGAACCGAAACGTGCCAAAATGTACATGTAAATATACACTGATATATATCCGTTATCTCAATAGAGGTATAACATCGTGTCCGTCTGTGTTCCAAATCAATACTTCTGCAGATATTGTATTTATGCACATACGAACGTTCAAAGGCCTTCACTTAATATCATTCAGTGTAATTATGGAAAGAAATGAGCTTATTCCAAAATGTTTTTAAAACTTCCCATAAACAATAAACAGCCTCTTTCTCAAAGCATGTCATTATAGAGGCGAAACTTCAAAATTTGAAAATTGTCTAAAACATTGTGAACTAATAGCAATTTAAAACCTGCCGCTAAAAGGCGTAAAAAACTATTTGACTGTGCCTTAAAACTCAGATTTCTATACACTGCATATTTATTTCAGGCACTCGTGTTTTCAGCTGTTTTAACATATTTATGTAACGGGTGGATTAAAACAGTATTTCTACAGCTGCTGTTGGTATTTGAAAATTAATCTTTATTAATATAGAGATTAATTTTCTGGCCTTTCTCTGCAACATTTCAGGCAAGCTGTAAGAATACACAAAAGCGACTCGACGAGACTATTTTTAACTAACAATGGTATACTTAACTTCACGAGGGGGAATATAACTTTAAAAAACATAATTAACAAGAAAATATCACGTATGTGTAAATACTACCACGAATGTGGTAAAGTCATTCAAGATGGCTGCAAGCCAGGAGGAAATAGATTAGGCCACGTGTTTCATCAGAAAAAGACAAATTTCTCGCACGTGCTGGCCATTCCCAAGAGGTTTTACTCCCCCCTGCTTGAAATCCACGGGGTATTCCTCCAACTGATGCACGCACACTGTGGGAAATTGGAATATTTTTTTAAAGCTTGGGACAATATTATTCTAATTTTAAGTCAACTGCCAACATCGACTGCGTGCTAGTATTTAGATCTGACAGGTGTAATAAATTCCAAATGAAGAACACCAGCACAGGCCGATTTCAGTTTTATCGCGTAAGTTTTTAACGAAACCTTTAACAATAAAACAATTCTATTACCTCAAATATTTTTTTTCTGAATTATTTGACCTTAAATGATAATAATATATTACATATGACCCGGCGAACTTAGCATAAATATCATGTATGTTAGTAGTTTAACAAAGAAGACATGCATTGAGTATGCATAAATCCAACATTCCACCTGTACTGTGCTGAAACTATTTTAATGATGTAAACAAACAAACAGAAAAATTGAAAATAATTAAACATATCAATTTTCAGTAATAATATTAAAACAGGTTTTTTTCATAATATTGATAAACTACGTATAAACTGGGACATCAGCTATCTTACCAGCCACTAAAACAACACGTACAACACTGAATACAAAACGTTAAATATTTCAACAAAATACCGATAAAAAAGAGACAATTCTTTCTTTCTGACATAATAAGATCACCATTTACGCATCTCAATAATTTTGTCAAAAAAGCTTAGCTTTTTGATTTTCCAGATAGTTCTGATTGACAGGTTGTCGGTAGCCCTTACACAGGTAAGGTTAAACAGAATATATACTGTTGATGACAATGATCGGTTACACAGTATAATCAATATTTAGGAACCCAACCCTTTTCCTGCTTATTCTCTGCATATTTGTCTTCATGATTAATATATCTTTCAACGCGGAAATATGGGACTTTCGCGTCAATTGATATTCGTTCTCTCGACGCCTAAACAAGGCGCAGTGATATTTGTTGTTTCACTGACATTATCCCTGCACTAAACAAATAGTTCCTGACAGGATATAGATATGTTAGGCTAATGATCCTTGAAATATGCATTCATTTGTAGATTTTCGCTCATCAATCACCCCAGAGGTCGTGGACACGGAAATGGAGGACAGATATTACTGTCTTTATCCACGAGTACTCGTCGTGTCGGTAGCCGGTTCACACCGCGTGGCCATTTGTCAATTTCATCGCCATTGAAATACGCACCGAATCGTGTTGGTTATATAAACACAATATAGACACAAGGTGGATATGAGCATGTGTTAACAACCTGAATGTCAATCAACGAAAACATGTTTCATTTTTATTTGTTTTGTTTTCTTTCATTTTGCTGTTATGTTGTTTAATGTTGTTGACTTTATTCTTTTCTCATCTTTTAGACGAGATGTACGAATAATGGAATCGACCTATTAGCTTTATAGGCATATCATTACAAATGACATTAACAAAACAATATTTTCAACACATGTTTATAAATCATTGATTATATAGAGGAATAGGGTGTCACATTACACGGCAAACTGTGTTAGTGATCACCCATGTTGAATATTTAGATTGTACCTATCTTTCCTTCCAGTTTAGTACTTGCCTTGTTGGATGTTTTACGAACACCGGGTGTCATCACTGGCTAGTTTCATATTTAAAACGGGGCAGTGGGGTATCCTCGTGGTCATGGCGTTCGCTCGTCACACTGAAGACCCGAGTTCGATTCCCCATGGGTACAATGTGTGAAGCCCATTTCTGGTGTCCCCCGCCGTGATATTGCTGGAATATTGCTAAACGCGGCGTAAAACCAAACTCACTCACTCATATTTAACACGCTATATGTTACCTTTCACCCAATGTGACCTGTTTCAGAAGATAGTGGAGATGAGCTATTCACGTTATAGGCTTACTTGTACATTAATCAAAATGGGCCGCTATCCCTCTATCCCCCTCCCCGTCGCCCCCAACTCCCCATCGGCCCACCGCTACGGTACAGACACCCAGCTGCCTCCGTCCCATATTGTGTCTCTTTCCTCCCTAGTGGTCGTGATGGAGTAAGGGCGACTTGGACCAGAAATATATCTGTTTGTGCCAACTCGTTCCCTCTGTCCATTGTCATCAATTACATGCCATTTTCGTCATCATTCCATTCTTCACTTCTACTTCTGAACCCCCTCAGCAGAATTTTGCTCATCTCTCAATTGTCCATTCGTCGCCCTTATAAGAATTGACATAAAGGCCCTGCCAAAATATTCTGTATAATGTTAAATCCGATCGGTACCTTGTGTGTGAAAGCGTACAAGTCTCTCAATAGCAAGATGATATCGGATGCTGGGAGCGGGGAATGGCATGTCATTGCAATGGGGTTTTAGTTATTATTATGTGGTCTGGTGTCAGTAGGAAATACTACCCCTTCTTCTTTATCTTACCCCTCCCTTAACTCACTCGCTCTAGACTTTGTTCCCCTGCACATGCAACATCTTTCTCTAATCTCTATATCTGTTTCTTCCATCTCGCCTTCTTCTGTCCCCACCTCTTACACCTTCCCTCCTGAAATATCTCACTCCAGCGGGGAATGGCATGTCATTGCAATGGGGTTTTAGTTATTATTATGTGGTCTGCTGTCAGTAGGAAATACTACCCCTTCTTCTTTATCTTACCCCCTCCCTAAATGAAAATATAGCATCGAGTTTTACTTCCCCTTAAATCACATCGCACCATTTCTCGTCAATTCCCCAATTAACCCATGACTATGGTTGTGCTGTTATATGTTTGACAAGGTAGCTGTAAATACATCTTTATGCATCTACATGCATGCGTGCAGGTATTTGATCTTATGGTTAAATAATGCCGACGCGGTGATAAATCTTAACTCACTCGCTCTAGACTTTGTTCCCCCTGCACAACATCTTTTCTACAATCTCTGTTCTGTTACATCGTTCTGCTACACCTCAACATCCCTCTCTCCCATCTTACAACTTCTGCTACACCTCTCCATCCTCTCATCCCTGTATCTGAAACGCCCTTCTACTCCTCCTCAACATCCCTATCTCCTTTTCTGAAACGTTCTTCTGTCCCACCTCAATCCCTCTCTCCCCCGTTCTTACAACGTTCTGCTACACCTCAACATCCCTCTCTCCTCGTGTCTTACAACGTTCTGCTACACCTCAACATCCCTCTCTCCTGTTCTTACAACGTTCTGCTACACCTCAACATCCCTCTCTCCCGGTTCTTACAACGTTCTGCTACACCTCAACATCCCTCTCTCCTGTTCTTACAACGTTCTGCTACACCTCAACATCCCTCTCTCCCGTGTCTTACAACGTTCTGCTACACCTCAACATCCCTCTCTCCCTCAACATGTTCTTACAACGTTCTGCTACACCTCAACATCCCTCTCCCGTGTTCTTACAACGTTCTGCTACACCTCAACATCCCTCTCTCCCGTGTCTTACAACGTTCTTGCTACACCTCAACATCCCTCTCTCCTGTTCTTACAACGTTCTGCTACACCTCAACATCCCTCTCTCCTGTTCTTACAACGTTCTGCTACACCTCAACATCCCTCTCCCGTGTTCTTACAACGTTCTGCTACACCTCAACATCCCTCTCCTGTGTCTTTACAACGTTCTGCTACACCTCAACATCCCTCTCTCCCGTGTCTTACAACGTTCTGCTACACCTCAACATCCCTCTCTCTCCTGTTCTTACAACGTTCTGCTACACCTCAACATCCCTCTCTCCTGTTCTTACAACGTTCTGCTACACCTCAACATCCCTCTCCCCTGTCTTTACAACGTTCTGCTACACCCTCAACATCCCTCTCTCCTGTTCTTACAACGTTCTGCTACACCTCAACATCCCTCTCCCCTTCTACAACGTTCTGCTACACCCTCAACATCCATCCCTCTCCTGTTCTCCCAACGTTCTGCTCAACATCCATCGTAAAGGCGTCCCTCTTTCTGATATCCCTTCCCTCTCTCCCGTTCTTACAACGTTCTGCTACACCCTCCACATCCCTCTCTCCCCTTCTTACAACGTTCTGCTACACCCTCAACATCCATCGTACAGACATCCCTCTTTCTGATATCCCTTCCCTCTCTCCTGTTCTTACAACGTTCTGCTACACCTCAACATCCATCGTACAGACGTCCCTCTTTCTGATACCCCTTCCCTCTCTCCTGTTCTTACAATGTTCTGCTACACCCTCAACATCCCTCGTACCAGACGTCCCTCTTCTGATATCCCTTCCTCTCTCCTGTTCTACAAACGTTCTTACAACGTCCCTCTCTCCCCTTCTACACGTACTTCTACACCTCTTTCTACCCTCCTCTCCTGTTCTTACAACGTTCTGCTACACTCCCTCAACATCCATCGTACCCGACGTCCCTCGTTTTATTATATTCCCAACATCCCTCTCTATCCTGTTCTTACAATGTTCTGCTACATCCCCAACATCTCCTCCCTTCTTACAACGTTCTGATACACCTCAACATCCCTCTCCTCTGTTCTTACAACGTTCTGCTACACCTCCAACATTCCTCGTACAGACGTCCTCTTCTGATACCCCTTCCCTCTCTCCTGTTCTTACAACGTTCTGCTACACCTCAGCATCCTCTCTCCAGTGTCGTACTGACTTTCTCTACATATCAACATCCCTCTCGCCATTGATGTTTTGGCGTCCTGCTGCACCTCGGCATTCGCTCTTCACAGACTTCCCTGGTTTCTTGCTGATATCGGCGTCGCTCAACCGCTGTTTCTGTTAATGTTCTGTTACGCCTCCTCAGCATCCTCTCCTGTTCTTACAATGTTCTGCTACACCTCAACATCCATCGTACAGACGTCCTCTTTCTGATACCCCCATTCCCTCTACCCTGTTCTTATAACGTTCTGCTACACCTCAACATCCCTCCTCCGTTCTTACAGCGTTCTGCTATACCTCAAACATCCCTCTCTCTCTCCTGTTCTTGCAACGTTCTGCTGCCAGCACCTCAACATCCCTATCTCCTGTACTTGTAGCCGTTCCGCTGCCAATCTCTGACACCCATTCCTCTCTCCTGTTCTACAACGTTCTGCTACACCCTCAACATTCCTCATGTTCTCCTAGACGTCCTGCTTATCCGATCTTTCTGTGTCTCACAACCCTTCACACCTCAACATCCACTCTCCTGTTCTTACAACGTTCTGCTACACCTCAACATCCCTCCCGTGTCTTACAACCGTTCTGCTACACCTCAACATCCTACGTAACTCCCATATACCCATGTTCTTACAACGTCGGTACAGACGTCCCTCTTTCTGATACCCCTTCCCTCTCCTGTTCTTACAACGTTCCAAACGTGCTACACCTCAACATCCCTCGTACAGACGTCCCTCTTCTGATACCCTTCCTCAACAACGTTCTGCTACACCCAACATCCCTCGTACAGACGTCCCTCTTCTGATATCCTTCCCTCCTCTTCTTACGTTCCCAAAGTTCTGCTACCCTCAACATCCCTCGTACAGACTCCCTCTTTCTGATATCCCTTCCTCTCTCTCCTGTTCTTACAATGTTCTGCTACACCCCCAACATCCCTCGTACAGACGTCCCTCTTTCTGATAACCCTTCCCTCTCTCCTGTTCTTACAACGTTCTGCTACACCTCAACATCCCTCGTACAGACGTCCCTCTTTCTGATACCCCTTCCCTCTCTCCTGTTCTTACAATGTTCTGCTACACCTCAACATCCCTCGTACAGACGTCCCTCTTTCTGATATCCCTTCCCTCTCTCCTGTTCTTACAACGTTCTGCTACACCTCAACATCCCTCGTACAGACGTCCCTCTTTCTGATATCCCTTCCCTCTCTCCTGTTCTTACAACGTTCTGCTACACCTCAACATCCCTCGTACAGACGTCCCTCTTTCTGATACCCCTTCCCTCTCTCCTGTTCTTACAATGTTCTGCTACACCTCAACATCCCTCGTACAGACGTCCCTCTTTCTGACACCCATTCCCTCTCTCCTGTTCTTACAACGTTCTGCTACACCCTCAACATTCCTCGTACAGACGTCCCTCTTTCTGATACCCCTTCCCTCTCTCCTGTTCTTACAACGTTCTGCTACACCTCAACATCCCTCGTACAGACGTCCCTCTTTCTGATACCCATTCCCTCTCTCCTGTTCTAACAATGTTCTGCTACACCTCAACATCCCTCGTACAGACGTCCCTCTTTCTGATAACCCTACCCTCTCTCCTGTTCTTACAACGTTCTGCTACACCCTCAACATCCCTCGTACAGACGTCCCTCTTTCTGATATCCCTTCCCTCTCTCCTGTTCTTACAACGTTCTGCTACACCTCAACATCCCTCGTACAGACGTCCCTCTTTCTGATATCCCTTCCCTCGCTCCTGTTCTTACAACGTTCTGCTACTACAACCTCAACATCCCTCGTTCAGGCGTCCTCTTTCTGATAGACCCTACCCTCTCTCCTGTTCTTACAACGTTCTGCTACACCTCAACATCCCTCGTACAGACGTCCCTCTTTCTGATATCCCTTCCCTCGCTCCTGTTCTTACAACGTTCTGCTACACCCTCAACATCCTTCATTCAGGCGTCCCTCTTTCTGATACCCCTTCCCTCTCTTCTGTTCGTACAACGTTCTGCTACACCCACAACATCCCTCGTTCAGGCGTCCCTCTTTCTGATATCCCTTCCCTCGCTCCTGTTCTTACAATTTTCTGCTACAACCTCAACATCCATTGTGCAGACGTAATCTTTCTGATACCCCTTCCCTCTCTCCTGTTCTTACAATGTTCTGCTACACCCTCAACATCCATCGTGCAGACGTCCCTCTTTCTGATATCCCTTCCCTCGCTCCTGTTCTTACAATTTTCTGCTACAACCTCAACATCCATCGTACAGACGTCCCTCTTTCTGATACCCCTTCCCTCTCTCCTGTTCTTACAATGTTCTGCTACACCCTCAACATCCATCGTACAGACGTCCCTCTTTCTGATATCCCTTCCCTCTCTCCTGTTCTTACAATGTTCTGCAGCACCCTCAACATCCCTCGTACAGACGTCCCCCTTTTTGCTACCCCTCCCCCCCTCCTGCCACCATCCAGGTGGAACCACGCTCCATCTGTTCAGCAGACCTCCTGCCGTAAAAAACTCTAATCTTAACGACCCATTCTTACACGAGGTTTTCTCATTCTGTGCATGTGGGGCTGGGGAAAAATGCAGGAGATGTTTTTACCATCGGAATCACCTAACACGAACGGGAAGAGCGGAGTGGTACTGAAATAGAACCCCGGATAATATCACCCAATCCTGTGCTCAAATGTATCAGGTTTAATGACCACAAAGTTTACGACCTGATGAGGGTTTTCAATGAGGAAATCACCGTTTGAAATCGTATCCTACTTCTGAAGAACGAGTCAGTTCTTGGGCGATAATTGTACATTTTCCCCGTCTCTACCACTAGGAAATGTCGGTTTTGAAAAAAATCTGTCCATATCTCCGTTGTTTATTGTGAGATGTCATTCATGACATGCTTTAATCAAAATATACATACACGTGCCGACCAGAACAATCAAACCGAAGCTTGTTGTCTTGCCAGTAGTACCGGAGCATCGTGACATTTCCTTCCGCCGAAAATAGTTTTTTGACACATCGCAAGATATTCGTAAATAAGAAAATCAGAACAAAAAAAACCTCTGGAATACATTTATCATTAAGAACGTCTTTTCATATGCAAGCCATATATCTGAAGAGAAAATATTTCAACGTCATGAATCTTCACCGGACATTGTGCTATTGTTAAACATAGAACCAAAGGTCAAATGCCGTTAAAAGATCAATTGACAAAGTTACCAACAAAGGTTGTGTCCACGAACTGGCGTTTCTTTATTTTTTGTTAAAACTTGAATTTCTATATTATTATATGTCTTTCTGATAAGTGAGGGTATGCAATTCACAGATGGAATACATGTATTGCCCTTTTACTCTCAGTGATGTTACAATTTTCGAAAATCCTCGTGAAAGTCTGGAATAGTTCGGCAAATCTATATCTGAGCACTGATCTTTCTTCTGACCTCGGCTTTTTTCTATTACACGTTAAAAGGTATATACATTTTTCATGGGAATTACGGATAAGAGTACAGGTGCGCATCAACCTTTGCTTGTCGTGAGAGGTGAATTAACTGATTGGATGGTCAGGCTCGATGGCTTCGTTGATTGTCAATCACTGGATTGTCTGAACCAGACTCGACCGTTTACAGAGTTTGCATTACAAAACTAAAACAAACCATAAACAAAAAAACAAAAAAATTAAATTTCTTTGAGTGGATGAGTGAGTGAGTTTGGTTAACATCGCTTTGAAAAACATTTCAGCTATATCACGGCGTGTTACCTTAATGTGTGAGGAGGGGCGGTGGGGTAGTCGAGTGGTTAAAGCGTTCGCTCGTCACGCCGAAGACCCGGGTTCGATTCCCCACATGGGTACAATGTGTGAAACCCATTTCTGGTGTCCCCCGCCTTGATATTGCTTGAATATTGCTAAAGCGGCGTAAAACCATACTCACTCACTCACTAAGGTGTGTGGGAAACCAGAGGTGATGTATTGGAGAAACCTACCAGCACGAATTTCTGCGAAACCTAGTAACATAATTAGGACGAACCTGGTACTGGAACCGACGATAACAGGTTTCTGACTCGACTAAGGGACATAACTCTGCATAGCAAAATAAGTGTTAAAAGACGACGAGGCCACGATGACCTCTATTTTCATTTCAGAGATGTTAGTGTAATTGGATTTTTAAGGTGAAATAAAATTTTCAATTGTCATTAGAACTTTCAAACCTCAGAAACGTTACGGCGTTGAGATGGCGACGACATACGCCCCACGCAAAGTTAAGATAACGAAGATAATTGCCCCAATAGATGTTGGGCTAACTGAATATATGTGGTAAACTCTGTTTCTTCAATCGACATTAAATCTTAACCGTTAAAACTTTACGACGTTTAGATTGCGGCGGCAAACGCCCAAGATTCCTCGACAAGCAAAGGTAAGATAACGGAGATTTAATAATCAATGTTGACAGCTACTGCTATCTCATATATCACCAGAGGTTATGGACTATATCGTATGTAGTGTATATCGTACCTGTCTCTCAGTGAGGTTGAGAGCCATTGCTATCTCATATATCATCAGAGGTTATGGAATACATCGTATGTAGTGTATATAGTTATTGCCTCTCGGTAAGGTTGAGAGCCACTGCTATCTCATATATCATCAGGGGTTATAGAATATATCGTATGTAGTTTATACCGTACCTGTCTCTCAGTGAGGTTGAGAGCCACTGCTATCTCATATATCATCAGGGGTTATAGAATATATCGTATGTAGTTTATACCGTACCTGTCTCTCTGTGAGGTTGAGAGCCACTGCTATCTCATATATCATAGTTATAGGTTATATAATATATCGTATGTAGTTTATACTGCTATCTGTCTCTCTGTGAGGTTCGAGTGTAGTTTATACCACCTGTCTTTCAGCTATCTCATATATCATATCAGGGGTTATAGAATATATCGTATGTAGTTTATACCGTACCTGTCTCTCTGTGAGGTTGAGAGCCACTGCTATCTCATATATCATCAGGGGTTATAGAATATATCGTATGTAGTTTATACCGTACCTGTCTCTCTGTGAGGTTGAGAGCCACTGCTATCTCATATATCATCAGGGGTTATAGAATATATCGTATGTAGTTTATACCGTACCTGTCTCAGTGAGGTTGAGAGCCACTGCTATCTCATATATCATCAGGGGTTATAGAATATATCGTATGTAGTTTATACTGCACCTGTCTCTGTGTGGTTGGTTGAGAGCCATTGCTATCGCATATATCATCAGGGGTTATAGAATATATCGTATGTAGTTTATACCGTACCTGTCTCTGTGAGGTTGAGAGCCACTGCTATCTCATATATCATCAGGGGTTATAGAATATATCGTATGTAGTTTATACCGTACCTGTCTCTCTGTGAGGTTGAGAGCCATTGCTATCTCATATATCATCAGGGGTTATAGAATATATCGTATGTAGTTTATACCGTACCTGTCTCTCAGTGAGGTTGAGAGCCATTGCTATCTCATATATCATCAGGGGTTATAGAATATATCGTATGTAGTTTATACCGTACCTGTCTCTCTGTGAGGTTGAGAGCCACTGCTATCTCATATATCATCAGGGGTTATAGAATATATCGTATCTAGTGTATACCGTACCTGTCTCTCAGTGAGGTTGAGAGCCACTGCTATCTCATATATCATCAGGGGTTATAGAATATATCGTGTGTAGTTTATACCGTACCTGTCTCTCAGTGAGGTTGAGAGCCACTGCTATCTCATATATCATCAGGGGTTATAGAATATATCGTGTGTAGTTTATACCGTACCTGTCTCTCAGTGAGGTTGAGAGCCACTGCTATCTCAAATATCATCAGGGTTATAGAATATATCGTGTGTAGTTTATACCGCACCTGTCTCAGTGAGGTTGAGAGCCACTGCTATCTCATATATCATCAGGGGTTATAGAATATATCGTATGTAGTTTATACCGTACCTGTCTCTCAGTGAGGTTGAGAGCCACTGCTATCTCATATATCATCAGAGGTTATAGAATATATCGTATGTAGTTTATACCGTACCTGTCTCTCAGTGAGGTTGAGAGCCACTGCTATCTCATATCGCCGTAACCGGGTGAGGTAGTTGTGAACTGCAAACTCCTTCTCTAGTTCCCGGATCTGATGTTTGGTGAACGCCGTCCGCTCTTTTCGGGGTTTTGTGGAAAGATCGAGTTTGTAGGATGGACTTGTGGCTGAATCTGAAACCATATGACAATTATGTTAACACCAGAAAAGTCAATATTTTGAGTAAAATTCTTAAACTATAATCGACAAATCTATTACTCACAATCTCACAGGAAACATCAGCGACTGACTGAATGAGACTCATGGTTTGAATATGTAGTCAATAATTAATACAGGTTTCTTTACTATATTTATAGTTTCAATAAAATACATATCATCTTAGGCTGTAAACATCATGGATCTTCCTCATGATGGTTATTATGAACATTAGGATGATCACTAGAAAACTTTGAATAGTTTATGTAGGAAGATTTATATCAACAGGTAGAGGACTCAGGGATGGTGTTATCACAATGTATTTAAAGGAAGTCTGTCGGCAGTTCAGTAGGCCTACTTGGAAGTTGTACGTTCTGGCCAAAATGGCTCATTATTTCTGATGGGTTGTACTAACTTTGCAAGTTAATAGCCATAGGCTGATCCAGGAATTTTCATTCAAAGGGAAGTGTGTGTGTGTGTGTGTGTGTGTGTGTGTGTTTTGTAGGGGGACCTTAAAACACCCACCCGCCCACCCACCTCTCTGATCCGCCAATGATAGGTGCAAAAGAAACCCAATCCTCAGAAACCAAATCCGTTTTGTCATAATTCAAACTTGCTCAGATCGCCAATTTCGCCTTTAGAGGTAAATACATCAATTGCGTAGAAATAAAAGCAACAAAACCCTTTTCATTATCAAAAGCAAACCTTTCTTACGGCAGAATTAACCTTGTGCGATTCCTTCCATCATAAGCACATCAGTTTCCCGAACCAATAATGCAATGACGTATTTTAGGGATTCATTCACATAATGTTCAAGCCTCTTTTGCGAATAAAACTGATTTCGGGACTTATGATTATTTTCTGGCGTTGGCGTTGACGTTGATGTTAATGTTGACGTCTCTTGTGCATAGATAAAGAGACAGAACAACGTTGTTCCCGTTGTATCGAAGAGATCGATATGTCATCGACACAACCCGCTATGATACCAACAACCAATACTTATCGAAAGGGTCACTGACTTGGTTGATGCATGTCATCATATCCAAATTACGTAGATCGATGCTCATGATATCAATCACTGTTTTATCTGGTCGAGACTGATTGTGTAGAGACCACCGTGCAAGACCACGGAACAGATTGCGGCGTTCAACAACATGCAAATATACATACACGCACTCAGTATTTTTCAATTATCAATTTGGTTATAATAAGTAGAATGTTTTTAGAAGAAATGATAAAATATCAATACAACTTACTTGAGGGCATGATCACGATATTAAACAAGATCGAAATTCATCGGTCAAAGAATGAAAGAATTACTTATCTTATATGAAGTGAATTTAGAAAGACCTTTTGGGTCAGAACATAACGGTTTTGTATTTGTCAAGGAGCAAAATCGTCTATCCTCGGAAATTGCCAGTCATTAAATCCTACGGATCAGCGCAGCGATTGCAGTCAAACAAAGCGTAAGGTTTTGAAATTTGAAGACTTACTTGAATAAACAATAACGGTATTGCAGATAATTGGGAACATATGATATGATGAGATTACATTGTCTTTTTCCTATGAAACTACAGAAGAAAATTATCCGAATATCTAATAACAAAGATTGCTTAATGCATCAAGACTGATATGATCCTCACGGGTCCTATGACACAGACAGTGGCGTGTTTGTGTATATTACAAAAGATCCAGGTATTTTATTTCAGACATATGTGTAAGTTGGATGATATTGTTAGCACACAGCTATATAACTGATAAAAGTGCCGAAACCTGCGACACAACTCGAACAATCTAAACAGTAAAAAAACTGACGTAAAAACGTACGGAATTTTGGGATTCTTTTCCAAAATAACGTAACTATATGAAGTGTGTACAAGTCACAAAGATCGTGTACGTGTTGCCAACGCAGTGAGTGTGTAGTTTCTTTTGTTCGTCAGTTCACAAAACGTCAAGGCCTGAAAACAACCGATTATACGACGAACAGATTCCGCTGTGCGTAAAATGCAGAAGAGCAGTGAAAATTATATGAATGGATTACTCAAAATGGGTTTCTCCTGAAAATAAACACACAAGACATTTTCGATCTAAACATGCGATGGAATGTGTTTATAAGTTCGATTTGTCATATCTAAACATGTTTACGTTCAAAACACCCTAAACATCATCTAAACACTGCATTCCTAAAATCCTAAGATATTTAGATTTTTTATATGTGTACGGCAAAGTGCTGTTATTCAAACAATCTGAACATGTTTACGACGAAGTGAATATCATTGTATATTATCCTAATAATAATTTTAGACACAATGCTAAACATGTTCAGAAAATTAAACGTTTCAAAATAAAGAGACAAGGCACCGCGTAAGTTTGTGTTTAAAATCTAAAAACATTTTACAGTGTAAAAGCAAACAGTATCTATTGTACAATTTGTTTGTGAATCCCAGGTGGTACACGAGACAAACACATGTAGAGGCAAGTCAATTGGGCAATTCATAAAGCAATACATATGACAAGGACCCATTTGTCCTTACGCAACATACTCAAATCTGGGAAATCACAGTGGGGAAAATCGCTCTTGACGGACAAAACGTTAAATAAAAACAAACGATATTTCAGTCGAGAGTGACTGTGATAGGGTTCACAACATTCAGATTAAATAGCGAATTTTCAGCCGAGAGTGAATATCGTTTGGCTTAACAACCTTTTGAGTAAACCAAAATAATTTTCAGTCGAGAATGAATATCGCAGGCTTACAACCTTCAGAGTGAAACAAGCGATATCTCGGCGAAGTTGTGAATGTTGTAGGGCTTAAAACCTTTTGAGAAACACAACAAATTGAACTTGAACTCGAGAATGAACTTCGTGGGGCTCATAACAATAAATAGTTTAGTCATTGTATTATTTATAAAGTCAATGAAGAACCTACGAATGTCTTGAAGTTCCTTGCAGAGAAACTGCATTGCGGTGTATTGTTATCAACATTATCAACGTTTGGCCCCATGAGGAACTATGACGTCATATCTCACTATTCTCAACAATGAAGCAATTGAAGAAACACGTCATAATCGATGATCACTTACTTGCGCTTATCCAAATATCGGATAGTTAATCATTGTACCTCTACATCAATTATGCCCTGACCAATTCATAGCCTGTACCGACGTCAGCTCATGTCGAAGATATGCTCTACCCATAACCCTTTCCACAAAACCTCTAAAATACACTTTATCTATTTGCGAGTATTGAAATCAAAACAAACTTCAGTTGTCAACGAATACAGACTTAGGATGAAGTTTCTTCCGAAGTTTGAGTTTTTCGTGCTTGCAAAGACTGCATTCAAAAGTCTTTCTTAACCCAATTTAAAAATGTGACTTAAATATGTTTTGTCACGCAATTTGATACACACATTCATGGATTGTCCGGAACTTATTACATTAGGTTGGCTGTTACAGAAAGTAACCATTTACGTCAGCTCACATTCACATAATATAAACTTGTTTAATTATATCATCTAATGAAACCTAAGTTCTGCTACACCAATCGCCTCGCATGTTGGGCGTTTTCATAAAATATTTCGTGGAGGGCGAATCACAGAAATGGATTAACCAGCCTTTCAGCCATATTTCGGAAGTGGCACTATTTTACGGCCATGACAACTGTACGTATCCCTCCGCGACACAAGGAAGCAATCTGATTGGTAGTTCGGCCAAACGGAGGAGCGTTGCATAAAAGTTATGGTGTCGGTGTACAACACTTGTCAAGAGCGTGTTCAAAACTAATTATGGGACAAATTGAACACAGATATGGCGTGTGCCTCAACCTGAAAGTCCCGTTTTAGTTCAAATCTGGCTTTTATCAATACCACATTCGTGGCCCGGTATGGCATAAGCGACCCCTTCGTTCCGTTAACAGCAAGACGTAGGCGATGGAGTCAAGCCTACCGGGTATTGCCACACACTGAATGGAACATATAAAATACTCGTTTTATGCCACTGGAGGCCACGGTTGTTCTCTTTGTGAAATAATTTCGCAATTTGGAAGCCACTTTTTACCTCGTCTGAGTTGCATTATTTAGGATACATTGTCAGTGTTGAAAGACTGCCCCCTTGAATTAGTGTCAGACTTGTATATATTTTTTCTTAAAAGTAGAAAACCAACACTGTTTATGTTTTTGAACTGAATTCTAGAAGCTGATTATAGTTGTATATATGTGAGTGAAAAACAAACACTTGCTTTTGATCAGAGGTTTTTAACAACAAAAATCACATGTTTTATCGAGGCCAAGTATGAACTGTGCACTTGTATTTTTCTAAAAAGCATATCTCAATGAATGTTAACCAGATTATCACTCGAAAACATGATACATTTGATGAATAACATCTTCTTGGTTGTTTTAAACAACGGTTAGTTCTTCCCCATTCATCATTTGTAAATGTTAGGATTTAAAAACAGAAGTTTTAATTGCAAAGTAAATATTTCAACGCTATCTTCAGAAAGAGGATTTATATAAATATGGATACAAATGTGACACAACTGAACCAGGTGATCAGATTTTACTCCATAAATGACCAAATCTTTTCATCGTACAAAAACCGAATTTAAGAATGAATGGTCGTATTATTTGAATTCTACCGGATATGTGTTCCTCACATGGCGCAGGAAAGAACCTGCTATATTTATTTTAAAATACATATTTCATGTTGATATCTGCATTGCATTTTCGCAGCGTTTCATTTACGCTAAACATGAATCATGAGCGAGTAGAAGGCCGGTTGAGAAATAGAACCAGTCCCTATGACAAAGTAGCACGCACTCGTTAACACTGACTTCGGAAATGTTTCTCTGGGCGTTTTTCATGGCTCCCAACAACTCGTCAGTTTGGGGCGAAGGCAAGCTGTGGTGGCAAAAAATGTGTTTTTTGGCGTAAATTCTGAAAATACTACTTCATATACATATTTGATGTGGCTTATAAAATATGAGAAGAACCACGTCAGTTTCGCTTTGATTCTCGCCCCCGAACCCTGTCAACTCGGGGGCAAACCGAAACTATGCAGTAAGAGCTGAACGTCAATTTGGTGTATTTCTGCCTGTTTTGTGATGTTATTTATCCAGTTGGTTTGGTTAATTTCAGCTAAGGTGTCCCCCCCACAGGTGACATTCCTTCCCCAACTAGAGGAAATGAGAAAACTCGGACCACATATAGTATGTTTGGCTACTGCAGAGTCGCCCCTGTTGGAAAGTTGTCTGGAACTTGGGTGTATTGTCCTAATCAGATCCATCGTGGGTAGAACACTTGCTTTGAATTTGGGCGACACGTATTTGGTACACAAAAAATAAACACATTAATAACATCCATTTAGTAATAATCCTGTAAAAGTGATCATTGTGTGTCAGGGCTGTTTGTGAATCATTGGATAATAAATTTTGAGAATATTTAAACTATGCATTCAACTACAGTGTCTTCAGCTGGTTCGACCCGTTGACACCACACACAATGATGCCCTGTCGTAAGTTTTGATGTTTCTGTAAATCGTTCCACGGATTCAGGAGAGATTCCTAATGATTTTGCGAATGGTTTTGTCTATCATATACTTTTTAATAATAAAAGAAAACAAAACCTGTTACTACCTTTTCATTCTCATCCTAGAGAATTTATCCATTGTTTTATTGCATTTTTGTATTATTTTTTTAAAAGACATAACTTCAAATTGGGACTAAAACGTTTTGATCTACACTGATCTCAGAACGAGGAAACAATACTTAAGTTCAACTCCCTGGTCACATGACATACGGTGAAAACACACTTACTTACTATTCAATAATATATCGATATATTAATCAACCCAGATCAAATAGATTATGTTTTGTATGTAAAGATAACTTTATTGAAAATGAATTTCATTTTATTTTGGTATGTAAATGTTATCAAAATCTGAGATGTTTGTATTTACCACATAACTTTTATTCGAATCCCACTATTCATAAGTTCAATATGCTCATGTCAACTGGCAATCCATATATTGTAAAAAACCTAGCTATTTATATACACAATGCAATGAAACTTAGAGATTCACTTCTATGCCAATAATATTATATTTCCTTTTGTATACTTTGTAAATTAACTTATTGTCTTCTGAACTATATATCCACATATGTACCGCTCTGAAATCCTGAAGTGTAGCCTGGGCCTATGGCCTCCACTACAAAGAAAATAAAGATTGATGAACACAATAATATATACATATATCTATTTACCCTCAAAATAATTACTGTTATATTCAGGTAAACCATATTATATGGAAACATTCTGACTTTAGCAAACAACTACAATCATATAAAATCAAATAAGATTTTGATAACGATGATACTCCAGGTCATCCGGTACGTCCTAGGTTTCTACAGAACAGTTACTGACTCGGTACAAATACCCAAAATGCATCAGGGTTTGGGAGGAGGCCTTGGTGCAATACATATGTAATTAAGTTTAACTCTAATCTACATGATGCATTAGCGCTCACTGCCTGAAACATGCTTTAAAAAACGTGACGTAAAAAGCAATCAGCCAGATTTAACATAACATAAACCGACGCCTAGAAACATTACTACCACAAACATATATTCTGCAAGCCAACTGCATCGAGATCTCGGCTTTGATAGACGCAATAACCTTTCAATGTGTCACTTGTAAAATAAATCTGAAAGGTATTGGCCTTCAAAATACAGGAAGAATCGTTGGTTCGACATGTCAAGTAAGGTGTGTATATTTTGGTTGGAAGGAAGGCGACTCCTGTCATTTACGTAATTAGTCACTCATTTCGTCAGGAAAATAGTATATTTTGATATCTATGGCAGCTCGGTCCTGACACATTTGACATGTTTGATATATATTAAACTTAATTCCTGTCACATTTTTTGTAAGAGTATAGAAAATGCAAATTTAGAAAATGGACTTTATTAGTGGAGCAAATATCGTGATGAATCGAAATACCCAGTCCCAACAGTTTAAGCAATACGTATGTATTATTCAATTAATGAAATTTTCCGCCCGTGCTTGTTTGCATGGTTATGTTGGGAAGCCAGAGGGGGAGCGTATAAAAGGGCTAGTCTCGCATAAAAATTCTCACGTTCGTCACAATCCGGTTCTTGTTCTTGATACTTTTTCATATTCTTTACCATGTTTTCTTTGCGACTAGTTCCCACAATCGCCACTGACCGTCACCCAGACCTCAAAGTAATGTGATCTTGAGGTCACAAGGAACTTTCCCCTCAAATAAACCCCACAAGTTTCTCCTGTGACCACCTACCGAATCTAAACAAACCCGAGATCTAAGAAATATTGAGTTTGTAGTTGGCAATGTTTTTGGACGATACTCTTGTTTTTGTAATCTTGGGTAAGTAGCACTAATCAAAATGGCCGCAAGCAAGATGGCGTCGGATGTCTCATGGACGGTGCTGTTTATAATCCCCTTTAAGTTAGTTATATGGAAGCTACCGTTTCCGCAGGGTTTCACATATCTTCTTAGAAACTCCATGCACACAGCCCCATATGTGTAACAGATTGACTAGATGTATGTATAATTGTCCTTGTATTCGGGTTTCAAAATTGTGCATGTCTTGTAACTGAGATACGTTGGACTTAGGCCTAGGGGACTCAGGAAATAAAGGGAATGTTTTGTGGTTGGTCATTTAGCACGGAGAAAGGTGTGTGTTGGTCGTGTGTGTTGCATTAATGTACTGAACATAATGTACTCCCCTATTGCTTGAGATATTGTGTGTTGACCTTCTCCATAACCGTACAGTTTTTCATAACCCTTCTCGAAAATACAAAATACAAAGCACTTAACATTTTTTTCATAAAATATCCAATTATTCATGACCCAGGCGAAATATGTGTATTATTTTTTATGACACTCCTCTACAAAAAGAATACATCTAGTATTTAGTAGTTTTTCAATGTTTCCAAAATGATTTGTGATGCAAATGAAGGAAATTCATCATGAGCTTAACTTATAACATCATATAATAGTTTAAATATTACGTTTGTAAATGGAAGGGTCAACGTGGGTGACATTATACTTCGTACCAAACATTGCAGAAAGTTTTGTAATGCACACAGAACTAAGAAAGGCATCGTGAAATATATTTCAGTAATATCACATAGCATCAACTTCGGATGGTTGGAAAGCTTGACGGAGTTCTCGTTTATCAGGTATTGCATCGCACAAAATTACTGTGAATTCAGACTAAAAATATAATTCACAAAATAACCTGTGATTGTGGTAAAAGGAAACGTTGGGTTGATTGGGTGGCTAGGTTAGGAGAGATGGTTGAGTCCGATTACACCGGTGGTGCTCTTAATACCCATCACTTGGTTTTTTGGCCCTGTGTATGTTTAAAAACCGATTTTGCTTGAAAATTGTTGACTACCGTATAAACCGAAAAACAAGGGAATACACTCAACTATAATTAACCGAGCATCCATTCAAGTGATATATATATGTAGTGAGTGAGTGAGTATGGTTTATAATATCACGACGGGGAACGCCAGAAATGAGCTTCACACATTGTACCCATGTGGGGAATCGAACCCGGGTCTTCGGCGTGACGAGCGAACGCTTTAACCACTAGGCTACCCCACCGCCTCTCAAGTGATATAGAGGACGTATTTAAAATACAAATGCCTCAGAAACGACATATTTCTTAACATATTTAAACCGAGACAAATACTAAAGAGATCGACAAAAGCACACCCAGTTGTAGAATACGAGTGCAGTGATATAGATGCGTATCTCATTACCTTGTAATCTCACTTGTAATCACACTGTATGAAGTTATAACTACTATTTTATCACTATAAATTAGCTTTAGTCTCATGTAACATAGACGCATTATATTTTTATTGAACTATCAAGTTTCTACATTCATCGTTTATTGTTATATATCATTACATTTTAGTTATTTATCTATCTTCGATGGAGACTTAAAGATAACTTCTAAAAAACGTTTGATGTTTACAGTTTATTCTTATTTGATATGTCATCTGTTGGGACACATTTTTCCAACATACAATGTTTACATTCGCGAAGCTGCTATACGATAACATGGCCTCATGTAAACAGTTTACGATAAACGATGCTTGTAAAGATAAAAATGTTGAAATTTACTTATAGGCTTGCTTTTTCCATTACAGTCAGCTGGAGTCTATCTCATATTTACATATGTAGATTTCAGTCATGGTTAGACGCAGATAACGGTGGAGCAGAATGGAAGCGCGTCATATATCTGTCAGTCATATTTACTTAGCATTAAACTACCGAGTTTGCGTGGCTCTGGAAGCACTGACGTATGAACACTAACATTAGTTTTTAAATAAGATGCTACTTTTTACATATAAAACGAGCGAATATTTACAAATCAACAATATTGTGAATACTTGTGTAATTACGAACCAAATAGGTGAAAATGAAAAACGAGAAATTGAATCTGTCACTAATTAACTTGATAGCTTTGAATGTGTTTGCTTATCGAAGATAAAACCTTAGAACAAAAAGAGAAAATGAAAAAAATACACGCACGAACCGATTTAATTAATAAATCATGATAATTGTTCAAGACGATACGGAACACTCTCTCGCTGACGTTGGCCGTCTTTCCTAACTAGAACTGGTGTACATACATCCAGCTTCTATAACGGTTCACGCCGAGAGCCTAATTGCTGCCCGATATTAAATGTTTTTCCATATGGGTAACACACACCATTTTAACAAATTTGATCCTGTCAGTTCAAACAAAAAACATTTGCCACCAATAATCATAATAAATTTAATGGCACCCCATGTCCATAGTGTTTGTTTTGGCCAATTCATCCTCCACACTGATTGGCTGAGGACGTGGCCCCCTGCGTGGAATAACATCCCTGCGACCTCTGGCGGTCATAACTAATGCATGAAGCGTCAGATAGAACGAGGACACTTTGCATGTGAAAACGTGCCCATACACCAAGGATAAATATCCCCGACCGAGTATACTGTAGTACAAAGTCATTTTCTTCATATTTTTTTCACGATTCGCGAAGGCAAGTTTCAAAGCATAATCATACATTTCATGAACACTTGATACATCTAAAAAATACATTAAGTATCAATTTTCTGCATTAAGTGTTCCCATGGCAATAGCAAATGTAGGAATAAAACAAAAAATGTGGCAAGCTGTCGGTAATTTGGGAGTTCAGGAAGTGTGCTACTGACGTACATGTTGTAATTGCTCTGACGTCTAAAATCCGTTTTCCAGTCACAATCTTTAAATGAGAAAGGTTTAATGTCATTTAAACTGAAAAATCTCACCTACGTTTTGTTATTTTGTTGTTTAACGCCGCACTCAGCAATATTCCAGCTATGTGGCGGCTTCACCTATGTAGGTAAATCAATAAACATAACTGATTTATCTTGTAAATCAGAATCAGTCGAGTTTTGAATACTTCTGTTCTCTGAAGTACCCCCACTCGCCCGAATGAGCATCTCCGCCACAATACAAGTGTTATACACAGAGCCAAATATAACTGACAAAGCCCTTTCAACACCCATAAGAAACCTCTGCTGGAACAGAGTCGAATGTACATTTACGACTATATCATGAACATGTTTTTTTTTATGAATAACTATTAAAATAGTGATGACACCACGTGTCCGAGAAAAGGTAAGCGTATCCTGCTCCCCCGGTGGCACCTAAACACTGACTAAATTATCTTCACTTTTAATTTTAAGTTGTTTTCGTTTTTCTTCACAAAATTAGTCCCTCCTTTCACATGTACAATAGTTTTGAGGTCACCATTTGTCATGTTCAAATGCTTAAACAGAGTGAGTGAGTGAGTTACGTTTTACGCCGCTTTAAACAATATTCCAGCTATATCACGGCGGGGGTGGGTTGGGGGTGGGGGGCACCAGAAATGGGCTTCAAACATTGTACACATGGGGAGAATCGAACCCGGGTCTTCGGCGTGACGAGCGAACGCTTTAACCACTAGGCTACCCCACCGCCCGCTTAAACAGAGGATGCAAAGTGCATAATGAACATCTGATTGTCAATGACATGGTATAATGGCATCCTATAACAGCTGTAACGAGTGTTGTGAGGCAGTCTGTTGAATGAATTGAACTGAATAGAGTACGAAGTATATTTCAGCCTCTGGAACAAATTAAAGGACAAGGAGTGATAAGAATCAATTTTGAGCCCTGAAGATGGTCTCAGATGATAAAAAATGGTTTTGCATATATTTTACTTATAATTATGAATGGATAAATGAGGCTAAAATGTAACCCCAAAAAGAAAGAAATTATTTACATGTGTTCAGGAAGAGTTTCCCAAACATATGATCAAGCCATTGACAATCGACCAAAGCCTTCTTTCGTCAGAGATGGAGAAAAAGACAGTACAAACATATGCTAAAATAAACACCGAATCCCTCATGTTCAAATCAAATGGAATAATATTTTGCTTATGTAAATCCAAACCTTGAAAAGTTAGGAATAAAATATGCAAATCATCACCCATTTGACCATGTATGATTCGTTTCATACCATTATTGCCATGGCCTCCTTGACTTGATAATTCGACATTTTCAAAGGCCAAAGCGTGACCCTTCTAATATTAATCATTCATTTCCAGTTTTAAAATACTGCAGCAATACACTTCCAATGGGCATTGCTTCGAACGTATCCTACTGGAGTGGGCATGTGTTCCAACCTCTTGGTAGTTTGGGCAACTATTTCCTATTGGCTATTGTACAAAGATAAAGCCTACAATATGTTTCTCATCCAAAATCATTTTCCAACCTTTCGTTTTAGTAATATTCAGTGTAAAAGGTACAGATAAGTGGCAGAGAGATTAGTCATATCCTTTGCGATATCGCTGAATGTAATGAACAGTGTATAACACATGCAATTGAGGTTCTTGAGAGACATACTTGTAATGTTATTGGAAGCGGTCGTCTATTTGAATATAAGTGACCAAGTGCTCACACAATCATTGGCAATCTCTAATAAAAGCAAGAGCCCATTAAACGATTCCTTGTGTATCCAAAGAATGCATTTGTACATCAATATCAAACAATCAAAAATAAGAAAAACAACAAAATTATCACATCTTCTATTATCGTAAATAATTCCTTACACAGATAACTCCTATTATGGAATGTACGCGATTAAGCTCTCGCTTGTCATAACGCAGTGTATGGGATTTAATAACGTGTAAACATACGTTGCCTAACACGATCGTGCAGGAATTATGTTAAAGATTTCTTAGCGAAATGAATTCCTTGTAAAGCAATTCTAGATTTCCGACACGAAACGGAACACCAGACTACCCGCATACATTGTGTTAAAGCTAGGAATGCATCGCGCGAGTTAATTTGCTATCTTTCCGGAAACGTCTGTAGTCACACTGGCCTCATATAGACTAAGGAAAGTGAAATGAAGCCAATTTGTAAACATAATAGCTATTTAGCATTAAAGTGAGATTGAGACAAATGCCTATGGCTTTTCAGGGTTGTTAATTGGATCAATCATTGTCGACGAACGCTGGGGTATTTGACAGACATATTTTCACCTCACATGAAACCGTTACACCCAAAGACCGTGGTCATGTCAACAAGACCTCCCTCTTGGAATGAAGTATTGAACATTTTTTGAAGCACAGCTGAAGGCTCTTGTCCATTGAAGGATCACCATGTGATCATGTGGACTCGGGGCGGTGGGGTAGCCTAGTGGTTAAAGCGTTCGCTCGTCACGCCGAAGACCTGGGTTTGATTCCCCACATGGGTACACTGTGTGAAGGCCATTTCTGGTGTCCCCCGCCGTGATATTGCTGGAAATATTGCTAAAAGCGGCGTAAAACTAAACTCACTCACTCACTCATGTGGACTCGGTATATATCCCGATGAACGTACATCAGGGACCATAGTTAGACGATGTGTGCTGCACGTGCCTTTCGTGAAAAACGTGATATTTAGCTTCGATTTAAATCCTAATGAATGTGCAACAGCTCCTGCAGTTAAAGGAAAGCTTCTTGCATGAGTTATGCATGCGATAGGTAGTTTGTAGCTTTGCTTTTAGCGCCAAGAGAGGTTAACTACAGAAACTGGCTCAATGAACTTAAAGGGGCCACATTTGGTTCGTTATAACAGTAGTTCGTTATACACATTTCGGCTAAACCATACATCAAGTGGCCGAAAACCCTCGAGTTATAGCAGTCAGTTCCTTATAAGCGTGTTCGTTTCAAACGTAGACAAATATGAATGAATCGCGTTATGCGTAGCTTGTTTTCGGTGGCATATGCTGGTATTGAGGACACGGCTGGCAGTGTTTCTTAACATGTATTTGTCACGGGGGCTGACTTGTTAAGGAGGGATGGAACATGGGCTTGGTTTAAAAGTAAAACTGTTCCATCTGGAAGGATTTCGTGTAAACGTGTCGGAATGGCTAAATATCGGTCATAGTCGTATCCGTTTCTGATCCTAATGAACTTTGTTGTTAATAAATAACGAATTTGGGATATTGCAAAATGGAAGTGGAAATGTTCATATTTACATGTTCTCTAGTCTGTTGTAAAGCATATTATTTGATTCGACGAATTCTTATGATTCTTTCTTTCTAAACATAAAGACATAACTATGGCCTTCTGCTATATTATACTTTGGGTAAAGTGTTTTTCTGTGAATGAGGAAATTGCTTGTATTTAATATAATGTCTACGTTTGATAGAACACGTTTGCCTACACCCCTACATTTTGTGCTTGTGTCGAACTCGGATAACTCGAAGGACTAACATAGCTCAACACATCACACTTTAATTTAACAATCCCATTCGAAGACATTAAAATTACTTCACTAGGCTAAACATTTGAAGTTTGCATGGGTGATGACGTGAGAGATGACGTCAGACAGCGGTGTAATAAAGCAGTGACGTCATAAACAGGCACAAAGGGAATCTGGTGACTTACACATTTGCCAGAGGGAGTAAGGGGCATTAAATATCATATCAATACATTAATTATGTGAGATATCATGTTTTTATTTAAAGCGTTATTTTCCATTTCCATTTGGACGAGAGCAATTGGACAGTCAGATGACAACTAAACTGACGTTCATATGCGCACGAACAACAGAAATGTGACATTCATCGGTTTTAAAAAACAACAACAACCGTGTTGTAAAATCACGAAGCTCTTCCATATTTTTCCGGAAACCTTATTTAATCACTTAATCCTGTATTCGTTTTTCATTTTGTTAGCATTTGTTAGCAATATTCTGTATGAAAGCGCTCTGTCAATGATCGGGCGGTGGGATAGCCTAATGGTTAAAGCGTCCGCTCGACATCCTGAAGACACGGGTTCGATTCCCAACAGGGGTGCAATGTGTGAAGCCCATTTCTGGTGTCCCCACCGTGATATTGCTGGAATATTGCTAAAAGCGGCGTAAAACCATACTCACTCACTCACTGTCAATGATCACGTCTTGACCAGAAATCCACAATGATTGACTCATGAGCATCATTGTTTTCTTCTCACATGCATGACTGTACAGCTAGTATAAACTAGACATTTCGACTTTCATTGGGATTTTGGAATACGGGTGATGACACCCCTTTTCATATTTAAAGACATTTCATTCTTAGTTGATACATTTTTAACGAATCTATAAATCCATATTTTTAATTCTTTCCAATTTTTTTTAAAGAAATCAATAGGAAATCCATCAGTCCCGATTACTTGCTGTATATCGACACTAACGAACTGTGGTTATAAAGTTTTCATGGTTTATGGTCGCTCTTCGTTCGTTAATCGTTGTTAACTGTACAACAGCATTCTGCTGCTATCATCAAAATCTAACGATTATGGGCACCGTTATTTTTTCCGATGTTTTTGCCGTTCGGTCTTCATGACAGCGCAGAGAGAGTGAGTGAGTGTGGTGGGTTTCGCGCCGTATTTCACGATACTCCGGCAATATCACGACAGGGGACACCAGAAATGGGCTTCACACATTGTACCCATGTGTGTAATCGAACACGTCCCCAAACCCGAACCCTGGCCCCATTTCACAAAGTTCTCGTAAGCCTAAGATCTCGTTACTTTGCATGTAGCATTCCTACCTCCTATACAGTAACATTGACTTACGATGGTCGTAGCGCTACGAGAGCTTTGTGAAACGGGGCCCAGGTCTCCAGCGAGCGAACGCTTTAACCACTGGCCCCCTGATATTGTTGGGATTCCGGGTTAGAATAGATCCCCAGCAGCCAGTTTTGGTCGTAAATGGTCGACCAAACTGATGGAGTGAGTACTGACTTGGTCAGTTGCATGTCAGTGTTCCCACGTGGCATGCATCGATGCTCATACTATCGATCATTGGTTAGTCTGGTCCAGGCGCTGTCAGGCTCTGTCATATAGCTGAGATAAGTTAAATAACATACAAACTAAACAAATACTTGAAGTCTTATATTCGATGACATTTTCTTCTGGAGTTATTCTCCACTGAACCGCTTAATATCAGCAATCTACACACTAGGAAGAAGAATCCTATACTAATTCCACTTGCCCAGTGACCAGAAGATATCGATAATCCTGTTTTGTGAAACGGGAACCAGTATGTCTGGTTTCAGACGCAAACAGTCTTAATTAATCATGTCATTACATTTCATGCAAATGTATACTGTTGAAATTACATGCCGAACAGTTCCGTTTCGATCTAAGTGTTCCACGCAACTAGTGTAAATATGATCGGCATACCAAGTTACGTCTTAATTGTCTGGCAACCAAAACAGAATCAGAACTATCAGCTCTAGAAGCTCACGGTGTCGTCTTTGACTACACAATTTACAATCAAAGCGAGAACACTACAGAGAACGACATTTAAACACAGCATGCGGCATTGTAGTCGTCTCACAGTCCCTGAACCACATTATTTTCCGTACTGCCTAGTGGTGTTGGGAATTGGTTGAAATCTCATAATTGATGATTGCTTCATTACCAACGAACAATCATCGATAAAAATTGGTTAGCGTCAATTTACAGATTTTCTTATCCAGGTTGTTATTGCAGATATGTATAACATGATGCACCTTGCTACTTTAAAGTGATGTTGATATATCATGAACATAAACCTTCTGGGGTCTTCAAGAAATATTCAGTCATGGCTTTTCAGTTAGTGAAGTGAGCTTTCTAAGAATTAAACAAGTTTTCAGGCCCTGACAACTTCAAAGTTATGTTCCATCGTCGATTGTTTCAAAGACTAAAACAGCAGTTCCAAAATCGTTTGTGTTCGATTATGAGAAAATGTGATCGATTGCTTGGTCGTTTGGTCACTTCAACCAATCTTCGATTATTTCAATTAATCGGAACACCACTACTGCCTAGCCCTCCCTGCAATGCTGAAGCAAGTCTAGATTTCCTTAAGTTCTGAATTTCCCATCTCACTGGGTTTCTTTGTTACTATCAAAATTATATACATTTAGAGACTAAGCGTAGCTATAGTCTACATTAATTGTTTTTAGGATTTTAATGAAATCAAAGTTGATTGTGGAGTAAAACTTCCCCAGTCAAAATGTAAATCGGTAACGCATTTTATGATATTTTTTAAATGTAGACATAAATCATTTTTATCTACATTTGTAAAAAGGTATATACGCATGCGCAACTACAACCGGTTTTGTTACAGATTTATCCCGCTGTTGAACAAAGCGCGAGGCTTGCTGCGTAAACACAGGGAACAGTTTACATTCGGCTACTTGTTTCGTACGCATGCGCACTTCAATCATGTCCCAAATCCCCGTGCGTATATACACAATCCCGTGCGTCCTCAATTAAGCTTGTTAAGTTCAGGTTTGCTACATCTGAAATTAAATATTGTGATACATCGGAAGTATCCCCCTTTGAAATGTGACCGGGATCAAACGTGTCTGGTGTCAGTGTTGCGTTGCGTTCCAGGTCGTTTTCGGACTAATTAACCGGATGACACCATTGATGTATTTATACATCTTCCACGGGAACTATTTCCAGAATTCTACATGGAGAACAACGTACGTTTCTCACAATCAATACACAATACTCCTACTTGAAAATAATATCAGTTTTGGAACGTAATACGTTCGTTTGTTTGTGGGCATGGTGAGAACATCAAACCACAACGCCAGAGAGCTGCTAGTCTCAAGTTTTCAGAAAAAACAGATTTCAATGATCGTATAGGGAAAACAGTATGTGGTGTTAGAAATCACAATTATAAAATTATTGTTGGGTTTTCCTCTATGATAAGGCTGTCATACCCTGATATAACTGAATTACTGGTCAAAGGGTATTTACACTTAATTTACTCACCGTTACTTAAAAATTGAAATCAGAGTAAAACATATTAAAGACAAATCTACGCGCAGTACCACAATGAAGATATTCAGTCAGATTACCATAATTATGTTCTATCGATGTTATTTCCAGATAATGGGGTATTGTGGTCAAAACATGCAATGTTTATCATAATATTATAAAATATATAACTGATATGCTTTAAACGATTAAAAATGCATTTTTAATTTTGTTTTGTGGTCTTACATGAATACGCTGCATCTTGTTAAGACATTTACTTTGAATGATTGAACTTTTTGTAAATATATACAGAATGTTACTTTCATATTTCTATAACATGCAATCTTTAAACTTATAATATGATTAGGTATAATCTATAATATGGTTAGGTACCAAGGGTACAGACCAAACACTCCAGTGATTGATGTTATGATACTATGACACGTCTAGGAGCTGAGTCACCTTTTACGACAGCGTTGGTAGCTGGGGACCATTTCTTACCTGGAATTCCCGCGTGCGTATAGATTATCAGGAACCACGGTTACCTCACTGGACACCGTGGGGTATTATTCAGATTAGTCACTAAATGATTGATTGAATGCTCAGATATATATGGATACTATTGCTCACATTATCGACCATTGTACATTTCAGGTGTTCCCACGTCCTCTGCTGTAATTGGGGCGGTTGGGTAGCCTAGTAGTTAAAGCGTTGGCTCGTCACGCCGAAGGCCCGGGTTCGATTCCCCACATGGGCACAATGTGTTAAGCCCATTTCTGGTGTCCCCCGCCGTGATATTGCTGGAATATTGCTAAAAGCGGCGTAAAACTAAACTCAGTCAGTCAGTCTGCTGTAATTGCTAACAACCATCGTAGGATTTTGTGAAAATATGACAGTTACAATAATCTGTAGAGCGGGTACCAGGTTTTACTGTCATTGTCAGTTCGGGAGTGATAACAATGGATGATGTTAGTGGGGTCAGTGTGTGTGTGTGTACATGTGTGTGTTTGTGTGATGTGCTTACAAATTAGGGTGGTGTGTGTGGGAGTGTGTGTGTGTGTGTGTGTGTGTGTGAGTGTGAGTGTGTGTGTGAGAGTGTGTGAGACCAATTTTGTGGGGGTGGGGCCATTGATTTTGTACAATTTTGTACAACATGCATGAAGGCAGGGGGGCACTTATTTTGTACATAAATCTTAGGAGGGTTCATTCACATTGTACATGCATCTCCATTAAAATCATCTTCACCCCTTCTAGCCATAAATTATGAACGGTCCCAAGGGTTGTTAGCCCCATACCCGCGCTCGCAGATTTCACAAAAGGCGAAATCGTTTCGGACCTGGAATACTTACTCTTTAAAATGAAACTAGCAGGCCTCCCTTGCTTACAGACTGTAGCTATGGTCATTGCGTGACAAGGGTGACTGCTTTTATAGAATACGTTCATGACAGAAAACTATCAAACGTTCAACCGTCTCTTCAATCACCGAGAACAACAGTGATATTCAATTGTTGTTTAATGTTTTCAATGGATGGATCATAGAGGAAAACGTGGAAAAGAATGACATAGTTTGGATCGCGTTTCTGTGTACACACATTGTGTGGCATTATGAACAGTTTCAGCTGCTCGTTTTATCATTTTCTTATCCTTATTCTGTGCCATAAAATGGATATTTTGTTGAATATTCAAACCGTTGTGTGGTAAAATGAAACTTGAGTGCAGTCAACCTTGCAAAGTAAATACAATGTAAACACAAGATTTACCAGGAAAATATTGCTGCCGCTTTTTGAGATTTGTATACCATTGTATACACAGTACTGACGTTTCCATATGCAATGGCGTACATGTTGAAGCAAGCACCTACCCTCTTTTTTATATGAACCTATCCGACACATCCGGTTGGTATTGTGGAAGCTCGGGATGTCGGAAGGCGTGTGTTTGTGAAGGAATATGATGCATTTTCGAGCTGTGCGAGACGCGCATGTGTCGCGGTTGGACTATTTCCCAAGGCGGAGGGATTTTGGAACAGGTGCGTGTGGGCCGATTAATATATGATTCCGCAATTCCTTGGAGACAATGCATATCACGAACCTGTCCGAATCACTCATAGTAGATGTGAAGCTTTTGCGGAAGGGTTTGACAGAAAATATGAAAAAAGTATGTTTTATTTAATAGATCCCAATAGGAACAGGCCGCTACTTCAGATTTGAGGATCCAATTCAACTGTATGCATTTCATGAGACCTAAAGTGCCTTCACCCTAAGTTTGAAATGTGCGCCAGCTAACATGTGTTTTTCAGCATCCTGCACTTACTATATTAAGTACAGGCTGAACCAAACAGCAGTGACGCCTGTATCACCATCAATACTTGAATTAAAGATGATTTCTGTTCATCTGATATTGAAATCATGTCACCAAAGTAATAAGTAAACATTCAAGATAGCAGCAACTAACTTCGTCAGTTATTAGAGACACAATGAACAAACGTTCATTTTTATGTGTTTGTTGAACGCTCCACTATATTCCAGCAATATCACAGAGGTATGTGAATCGAGTCTGAGGCAGAAATCAACCAAGTCATCAAACGTGACAACCCGATCCAGTAAAAACACAAATTATTGGCGGGACCAACGGGATCATATTTACAAAATAGGAAAAGTTAGCATTTAAATAAGACCAGGAGCATGAAGCAGGGGCTAGTTAAAGATGATGCTATGTATGTTACTATCAATATAGCCGGTTGGTTGGGGAAGCATGAATCTGGCAATGATAAAGAGACTGTGTACCAGTTCTGTGAGTCACTGTGTGAGAGAGCGAATGGTGGGCATGTGGACATTTCCAGTTGACGCATCTATGACAGAAATTATGTCAAAAATATTATTCTTGAACATGCTCGTGATATATTCGGACTCCTGCACTGGGAACTGCACATATTTCTTGTGTTTACGGATATGTGTTTTGTTTATTTCTGCTACATCTCGGCGTGTCACCTTAATGCGGGAGGAAGTGATGAAGGTCAGAAACGTGTACTTCTCTGTGACAAACACAGAACCCAAATCGGCGAATTCAGGATGTCTGTATGTACGTGTGTATGTACGTTTGTATGTACGTAGGTAGGTAGGTACGTAGGTTTGTATGTATGTGTGTATGTACGTACGTGTGTATGTACATGTGTACGTATGTATGTATGTACGTAGGTAGGTACGTAGGTATGTACGTATGTATGTCTGTATGTACGTGTGTATGTACGTATGTATGTACGTGTGTATGTATGTAGGTAGGTACGTATGTATGTATGTATGTATGTATGCATGTTGGTAGGTAGGTACGTGCATGTGGGTATGTATGTATGTACATACGTACGTACGTACGTTTGTGTATGTACGTAGGCGTGTGTGTGCATGTATGTATGTATGTATGTATGTATGTATGTATGTATGTATGTATGTATGTATGTATGTATGGATGTATGTATGCATGTATGTATGTCTGTCTGTCTGTGTGTATGTATGTATGTATGTATGTATGTATTGTGTTGTTTTGTTTGCGTGTGTGTTGTGTGTGTGTGCGCGCGTGCACGTATGTCTGTTGTGGTGTGTAGTGTTGTGTTGTGTTGTGTGTGGTAAACACTTTCTTTTCGAGCGACATATGTCTTGTATATTATCTTGTTCTTTCATGTATTCGTTACACCTTTAAGTAACTGTAAGAAACTGCGCCAGAACCCTGGAAAATTGCACACTCTGCCATGAAATTGAAAAGTACTCTTTCTTAACATATCAGCTTCAACTCCAAGCAGCGTCAATCCTCATATCAGAATATTGTTTATCCTCAACTCTGATTCACAATTTATCTTGTGTAAAATATCAGCCCATTAGCTAAGGTCATTTGTTTTATCAGAATGTTCATGTGTCAAAAATAATTTGTAACGTAATATAACTCATCCCTAGCCTTTTGAGATACTTATATCGCAATGCCGCTGGTACTGCTATTACATATTGGACGACTGTGACTATTAATCTTCTAAAACGGTTAGCAGTGAAACAGTTATCTCTTAAAGAATTACTGAAAATCTGTAAAAAAAAAGAATCGATGCAGGCGTTCATTGCTTGCGTTTTCATAGGCAAAGTACATCGTTAGGATGATATCTATTCAGAAAAAAACGTCGTGCAAGTTGCTGTTTCCAGGGGTAGCTCAACTGGCTTGAGAAAAGTTAAGAACTTGAACACTAACTTTAAAGACACACAAACCCCCACTCGATATCATTTCACAGAATCTAATGTTGTCAGCTGACTTTGCTTAGAGATAATAAAAATTTCAATTTTCTTTTGACACTTTTTCAAAACGTTCATTTGATTGTACGATAACCTTTCATTGACGTTTTTGACGAAGTATCACTGTTTATTACTGAATGGTTTACACTGGCTTATTTAACAGCTCCTTCTGTAAGTATTTTATGACGTCAAAGCTCTCTAAGTTGGTGGGACATGCCATATAACCCCTTAAACGTAAATAGGTTAAACTATTTAGCAAACATCCTCATGCCAAACTATTTGAAAAAATATCAACTCATCCCATATCATTTGTACTGAATCACACTGTGTAGCATCGATCAAAAGAAGCCCGAAAACATTATCATTTCGCTCAGCCATAAAAATAACCACTTTTACAAAATGCAATATCACTTCATAGCCTAACCAATAGAATTTTGACCTCAGGCTGTAAAAGTTTTATTCCTCCCAATCTGGTCTTATCCTAGCGTTGTAGGAGAGACGAACGCACGTCTGGCAATTTGGTGGATCTGTCTGATAGGCGACTTGTACAATTAAAACTTAATTAACTCCCTTGCTATAAAGAAACAGTTGACACCAGAGGGCGTATGCCAGTGACCCATGATCCCTCAGGGCAAGGGAAAATGTGATCCCATTTTGAAAAACCGTAAGAGATAAGATGTACGGAAATGAAGATGTTATTTTTTCACTGTTTAAAGACCTTTACGCTCTCGTAACTGATCAAAATGCCCCGACAAATTACATTAGCTTCCATTTAAGAATATATGTTAATGTATAAATAACATAAACAAACAATGAATTGAAAATGGTGACTTAGTGCATATCAAGTATAATTTTGTTCATAATTTTACACAAAATACGATACATCTGGTATTTACGAAATTACGAATGAACAAAGCAGAACATATATGTATTAGAAAATGAATTTGTTTTATCATTATAATCATTACACGAACATTTGTATGTTAGGATAATCTTCAAAACCATAATTGATGGTATGTACGTTTAGCAATGGAGACACGCAGATGCTTCCGAACAATATAAAAATGTCACTGAAGCGATCTCTTCAAGGAAGGCATGAAATGTGAAAGGTATCATCTTTACGTTGCTATAGCTCTTAACACCAATTCTGACAATTTACAGGAGAATCTGTTGATAAACACCGAGACATATGGAACCACCAGGGGAACGACCGTTATCATTTGTCAACACATAATGATGTTATTATACTAAACTTTGAAAACACTGGGAATTCACTACCTAATCTTAACCCCATTCATACCGACTGTCATCGGCATTCCTGCCTACCAACGACCCCTCTTCGCCTCTTTTCCATGAAAACCATATGGTATGATTTGTATACACACTCGCGAAGAGAACCGTGTGTGAGCCTACAGAAAAGAATTCATCAACCGATGGTACAGAGGTATCTGTCCAAGAGACAAGGAACTGTGCGATATCAATCGTAGACTTCAGTCGCCTTTATGACGAACTGTGCGATTTCACTCATGGATTTCAGACGACCTTCCTCGACGAACTGTGAGATTTTACTCGTGGATTTCACGAAGACGCTACAGCGGTTTACAATACTACTTCCAATCTACCTTGGTTCATGAGGCACACAATACTACCAGAGACGATAGTATATGGTCTCTGATACTACGCACAGAGAAACAGAGCATTAAGAAAATATGATAGATCCGGATTTTTCAAAAAGAAATATCTGCTGGTAATAGAGAAAGCATCGATAATCATATGACGGATGATACCGAAAATGATATACAACCTTTGTCGATGAATAAAATATACTCCGTGTGGAACAGAAGAAGAGTACGCGATACTCTCTACACTAAATACTCGTATCATATGAGCAGTCAATGCTTCTAGAGAACAGGTCACATGCGACGAACGACCTAATTGTTAATTACGATACCAGTACGGCTAAGAACGATCCTCGCTACCTGCTTGAGATAGCGAACATTAAAGGGGATATCACTTGTTGCTCGTGTCTGGACGTATTGGAACAATATCCAGAAGTCTGGGATGTAAGGTGTCAGATTCTATTAAATGAAATTGATGTGGGAATGATTTAATTTCACTCTTACTATTTATTTGAAAAATTAGATTTTGGATTGGGAATGATATGGAGCGGTTGTCTAATTTAATATTAGTTTTTATCTTTACAATCGGTTTTATTCTTCGTATAGGTTTAATGAAGACTTTAGTTCATGTTATGTTAATTGATTACTGGAGGTATATTGTTTGTTTTGTTTGAATGTTCAGAAAGTAGGAAAGCTCTTTACACAACAGGGTTTTTAATATTTAATACTGCGCTTCCCAATGTCAATTAAAATCACTTGTTCATTTTGACTTATTCTTATATAAATCATTACCAATCCTCAGAAAATCAATAAGTATGGTTGTTCTCATAATCAAACTGTGAGATTGTTATCTCCCTACAAACACATTGAACATTCATTTACAATGTTTGTTCAATTTACAAGGTTTGTTAACATACTCAGTATTTTATCAACATACATAAATATTTCTATTCATCACAAACCTGCAAAAGTAACCCTAATCCTTTACATATTTTCAACGGTGTTCTTGAATATTAAACACTTGAACACAATGCTCGTCGGAATTCCCAAATGGATTCCTGTGTCGTCTTTTCTGTAGCTAAGATGTTTAGGATTTGTCTTTTATCGTGCCTTTTACCATGATAAGAATCAGGAAAACAAAGCCTCGCAGTTACCGAAACGTCAACAGATATTCTCTTCATTTTCGTATCGTCGGCGATTGTTTGTAATGCCCGAACGCTTTTATGAATTATTGGACTTTGTGTTGGCATCGGAACACCCGATGGCTCAATTTACAGAATGAAGTTTTACAAAAGGATTACCATTTTTATGATTAATATGTGCAAAAGTTTTACAATGAATACTTAAAGTATATCCCCTTACGAAACTAAATAATACTTTTGAATTCATTTATATAAGCATATATTTCATATATGGTACTTAAAGGTTTTCAAAATTAAAAGAATTGCAACGTAAGATCTATTAATTTAAGCTTAATCCCGATGAAACACTGGCTTAATTATATTTTTGTAGTTTCAGTTCATCATTATTATACGTGCATTTCTCACAACGTCATTTTTATGATCACAAGAAAGTAAAAAAATAATAAGGTTTTACCTTTTGGTTCAAGGAGTATTAAAATGGAATATTGGTTTTCCAAAAATTTACCTTTCTAACCTAAGCAGATATAGATACACATAATACTACCTTCATTCACTCGTTTCATACCTTCATTATATACATGTAGAGACATACATTTGCCTGCAAGATCGTTAATCGTACCGAAGGAACTTTTGTCCTTTCTTTTAAGAGAAAACCAGAGGAATTCAAGCAATCTCCGGGGATCCATTACAACAATATGACGAAAATGAATTTATAGAGGCTGAGTTTTAACCAAGAAATTGCCGCTTCAATTGCCGCTGATAGTGTAAAGTCGTTATTTTAACAAGCACGTTTTATGTGAATATTACACCATGCTCTGTTTGACATTTCTTTGCAATTTATTAATAGCTATCTATATTGGTTATAACCTGATAGGAAACACTTTCATAGACTATCATATTATATAGCAAGCTATCTATATTGGTTATAACCTGATAGGAAACACTTTCATAGACTATGATATTATATAGCAAGCTATCTATATTGGTTATAACCTGATAGGAAACACTTTCATAGACTGATATTATATAGCATAATGCTTTCGGGTAATGAATTTCAGTGTTTTTCATTTTACCTACTTTTGGTAATTGACAATCCTTTCTATCAATCCAGAGATCCAAAATCTAACTATAAATGTACACCATCAAGTGCCGTCACTGATATCCAGTGATCTATTCATATCTATTCATATCATTTTCCACTGTCCAAGTGGAATGATTATCAATTTCGGCGGATAATCGAGATTGGTTAATCTTTTGCATTATCTGTTTACGTAGGATCCGTTGACATAATTAATTAATAATAATATATTGGATATAAAACCGCTTACTTATTTTGTGCATGAATTTAAAACTCGTTAAACTTGATATTGTTATCTTACAACTTAATATTTAAATGTGCTAAGAGAACACGTGAAGTGCTGCCTATGCTAGATTAGCATTTGTTAACACATCCTTCATTTAAATGTATTCGTTTTAATCCTCATTAAATTTTTAAGACGGTGATGAAGTATGGAATTCTTGTCGATTTGATAATTAAAATATAATGTCACACCTGTGACGAAATATTTCCAATGAAGCACAGTAACTTATAAACTTCTGGAAGACAACTATCGGACATAATGACGGTTTGATCATACAGTTAACCTTGCTATATATGTTAAACCAACATCATGTAGGCTGTTGTTTAATGCCGCACTTCCAACAATATTCCAGCTATATGATGGTTGTCCGTAACTCATCACGGACCAAACAATCCAGTGAGTGTCATCATGGGCGTCTATAAACGAAACTAGGATACGATGACAGGCATCAACCAAGTCTTGACCGCCCGATCAAGTTAGTCGCATGTTACGATGTCATCGGTTGACAACACCAGATCTAACCAGGGTCTACACGGGATAACAGTGACGTTTGTCGAGTTGAACATGTCTTAAAATTTGAAATGAAATTATATGTATGTCCATATATATGATGAAAAATGAAAACTTCAGAAAATTTAATTAAAGTCAAGATAGACTTGGTGAACAATATTTAGCTATCTGGAATTTAGTAGGCGACTTTTCATTACTTCGGATGGGGCCAATATAGCCTGACCAGAGCTGTTGTATTTAAAGGTTTCTAACCGACGTTAAAGCAGTTCGAATAACGAAGTTCAATCATCCAGTACATTTGTGCATTATTGAGATTATAGTTGTGGTTGTACTTTTTAAATTGTTTTTTCAAATATATGATATTATTTTTGCATTGTTGTTTTAAAGTTGATGTTGTGTCATCTGTTACACAGTATGGATATATCAATACAGATGATTCCTCTTCAGAAGTGACATTTCATTCCGAGAACGAGTTAAACGTTAACACCAGTAAATTATTATCAATATAACTACAATCAGTTAATTTATGAATCTGAGGCCGACAAAAAAACTTAGCACTTGGTTTTGGTCGAATTATTCAAATATAATTCTATGTTTTGTTGTATATTTTACACAATATTTACATAAAAATATTTATTGTGACAAAATTATACCTTATCAAACGATATGTGTTGTATGGTACCAGTCCCCAATGCTCGCATATTTATGGTATATTAATCTTACCTGAACACCTCGTCTTGTCACTGGAATCTGTAGACCCGGGTGAAGAGCTGACACTTTGGGAGGGTGACGAAGAAAAGGGGGGACTGTAGGAGTTGGCCACTTCACAGTACGGTGACCCCCCGGGCATTAAACCTCGGGACCCCGACATACCCCCTATTCCCCCGGACACCTGCACCCCACCCTGGTAGAAGTAGTCCCCAGTGTCCCGACTTGATAACAAATTCGATGCAGCACTGCTCAATGGTCCGTTCATACCAAAATTTGAAGACGGGGACGAGAACCCCCACTCCGATGACTGGGAGGGGTAGGTGAATCCACCCCCAGAGAAATTCCCAGTCCCGTACATCGATGAGAATGCAGTTTGTCTAGGAAATGTCTGAGAGAGTCCATAAGACCCTGGGAAGTTATGAGAATAGTGGTGCAAAGCTGGTGCATTCATTCCATAGACTCGTTGCTCCATCGCTCTAGTATTTTGATTCAGCTTTCTGTCTCGGCCGATACCCCCTTAGGGAAATTATACACAAGTCGAGAATTTGCTTCCGAAGATCACAGTTCAGCCTCTCCTGGCACGAACAATCAGTTCACAGATACCTTGAAGAACCCCACAGGTACTGGTGCAGAGAGCTCATGTATGCATACCGGCAATGCAAAAATATGACATCGTTGCAGTTATAATCCTTCACCGTATTATTATGATTACATAATAATAACAATCAGCACTGCCAAGAAGCGCTCAAGTCAGTGTTAATGATGTGCACCCTTTGGCCGATGAATATAAACACTTTACGCCGCTTCTGAAAGTTCCTTCAGAAGGATCCGAAAGCCTGTCCTCAGAGACAATTGGTTGTCCAAATTATAAATCAAAAATCAAATTATGCGTATCCAAATTCACTGATATCCAACGATAGCACTGCTATATTGAACGTACATAAACAAATGTCTGTGTTGCCACATCAAAACATAAGTCGATAACAAGCCGCTCACAGACTAGCAGACGACACGTTGTAAACATCCATCCAAAAGGTAGATTAGCATTTACTGCCGCCAGTCTCACTGATGCGACACCTTGAGTGAAAAAGGGTCACAAATCAACCGCCATGCGCATGTGCAGAGCCGTACAGACCTGTCCGTCGTCGACAGTTGTCAGAAAGCGATTCTGCCAAATACCAATCACATGCGAAAGTTTGGAACCTCGGCTTATTTACTCGGCGGAGCGATACACTCGCGAAGGGGTGATAGGGTGTCGCTTAGCAGTAGCTGCCGTTCCATCGTGTGCACACTTCCGTTGACTGTTTACGACAGATTTCGATTGTTTTAAAAACAGTTTGTTTTATTATTTTGATATGTGCTGATCTGTTTATTGCTACTGAGGAATGTTAAATAAATACGAAAATCCGGACAAGCTCACCAGCAGAATCCTTGTATTTTTATAACACCCACGGACTTACATCGCTTCTCGGCATCCAGATCAGAGAAACGTCTTTGGTGTTCCGTGAGATTCATACGCATTCATAGCAAATAATATCAGACAAATGCCAAAGCCGGATATGTATAGGAAATATAGTGATAAAATATTCTAACCTATTTGGTTTACCTACCAATTAGTTTTACAGAGATGTGTGTGTCGGGAAAGAAAAGTTTTGGCGGATATTGATTTCGTACGTTTTTTTACGTATGTTCATAAACATACTCGCAAAGTACAAAAACACCATACACATTTAATCACTGGCATACTCAAACTAAATTGTACAGGGGTATGACGCATTGCATTTTGGGGTCTTGTGAAATATTTTGATTAATTTTGAAAAATCGTTCCATTGTTATCCAAGTTTTGCAAAATGAATTATGATTCTAAACGGTAATCTTGTTTTAGTTATAGATTAATTACGGAAGACAATGAACAAATTTTCCTTCAATGTTATGAGTCTGCCTTATCTTACACACTCTAATCTACTACTTTATAACTTTGTTGTGTTTGATACAAGAAATGACGTTAAAAGGTGAAAAAGTTTGATAAATGTCTTCAGTTCACATTTATTATCAGTAAAAAATCCGTTGAAATCCCAAAATGAACAAAATCAGTTTTTTTCAAAGATTTCAAAAGAACACATTATTTACATACAACGTTCAGCATCCTGTAAAAACAACCAAACTCCGCTGTTTTGCAATAACGAGAATATCATTTGTTTCATATTTCAACAGACAATTCCCGCTCACACTTTTCCATTTTATCTCTTGGACTCGTTTCCTCTCCTCCAGGCGTAATCTCAGCCGATTGGTGGTTTCAGGAGCGGTGTGTGCATTCTTGGGTTTACTCCCCGAATCTGGTTATACCATATCCACTCTCATCATCATTAGAGGAAACGTGAGCCTGGTAATGCTCTCCTAAACTCCAATGAGCTCTCTATCTCACGACACAATGCATAGCATACTAAGCCAAGGAGAGAACGGATAGCAAGCATGCTAGATTTACTTCAGATTATATTTTCTATGTCTCGTACCTAAGAAAACAAAATTACCACGAAAATAAATTTCCAATGCAGTTTGCAGTTGTGATGGTAATACAAAAAGAAATGTCTAAGTCCGTTTTTTTGGTTTTTAACAACTCTTTATGCATGTTATTTGAATTGATTTTATTAAAAGATTAAATTGACTATTTTTTAAAAATACATTCATGTTGCGATAAGTATCTTTCAACATGCTCTTTCATTATTATCACATGCACGGGAGCACGGGTCCAAAATATTCCACAAATGGAATCTATTTCTGCGAAAAATGAAGACATATTTACATATTAATATTTTGTTATGCAGTTGTCATTCATAAGCGAGACTTATGCAAATTATTAGTATTTAACACCATTAACACAACGCTAATGTGCATAGTAGTATACACAATGGGGCTACGGGACCAGGTCCCCCCAGGGGCTCAATTTACAAAAACTGAGTTGCATGCAAATTGTGATGAATATGGATGTGAATACACCTAGCATTGTTAGCAAACATATTTTTCCTAAAAATCTATCTTTTAATGCCTTAACCAGGTTCTGTTGGTTCATGAAAACACTCACGGGGGATGTTGATACACATCCATAATGAAATTCCATTTCCATCTTCATAGTCAGGTGAAAAACCGATCAAATCTGTTTTTGAAAAACAGAAGATTATAAGACAAATAAAACATTCATATTGGGATACGTTTATCACACTCTTCGTATTGAATTATATACATGAATTCTTTTAATTCATTTATGTCTTGAAAAGCTGTTTCTGTGAAATGGATAAACAACAAAGTATTGATGATGCGATTTTTATCTTATTATGAACAGTTCTTATATCAAACTGCTGCAACATATGTTGTATCTATGGAAACGCTTCTGTTGCAAATGTGTTGTATCAGTGTCCATATACATGAGGGGCGGTGGGGTAGCCTAGTGGTTAAAGCGTTGGCTCGTCACGCCGAAGACCCGGGTTCGATTCCCCACATGGGCACAATGTGTTAAGCCCATTTCTGGTGTCCCCCGCCGTGATATTGCTGGAATATTGCTAAAAGCGGCGTAAAACTAAACTCAGTCAGTCAGTCATATACATGAATACGATCGACAAATGTGTTGTATCTTTGACGTAAAATGTTGACTGCCCACCTCAATATTCATCGATCTAATACTATTTAAATATCGTTTTATAGCTATGTCCATTCAGCTATATAATGCGTCATATGGTACTACAGAAGATGTGTATTATTAACTACATTGACCAAGAATGAACATCAAAGACGTATGGTTTGAATCGTATCCGGCACTTGTTATGTCGAATGATCCGATATCATACTGCTACTGCAATCCAAATTTGGAACGTCACAATCACAGAAAATAACAGTCTAAACTATGTTCTCAAACTCAAACCAAAGGCAAAAGAGTGATGGAAATTATATGAAATCTCTTGTAACACCGGGTGTTCGAGTAAAGGGTGCTTTTGCCCCGAGGTAGTCGATAATATATGGTACATACGGTATTTGTATGATGATCGCTGTCCTTTTGCATGACTGTGCATTCATATTCATACTACGTACTGGTGCTCTTTTGATAATTGCACGTGAATCGAACAGAAGAATAGGTATTTATCAAAAGAACAATTAAATAACAGTACGGCAGATGTCAGACAGTTAAATTTCTTCAAATTTGCAACATGTGTGTGATTGAAAATAATATTTAAGTCTATACCGTGGAATACCAGCCTGATGATGCGGCTCTGGGTATGTGTTCAAAATATGACACCGATATGCACTAGGACATACATACATACATACATACATACATACATACATACATACATACATACATACATACATACATACATACATACATACATACATACATACATACATACATACATACATACATACATACATACATTTGTATGTACCCTTCACGAACACCTGGTGTCACCACTGATTTGCAATGTTCCACGCATATGATTTTCACAGCGGTTTTGCAATTTCCACCAAATTGAATCTCTTTCTGACTGTATGTTCTGCTATTCATTTTATGATTTATTGGTATTAAGTTTTATGTTTGACAACGCTTCTTTCATTCAAATGCATGGTGTCTTCATTGTCCTAAATTGACATCGTATGACTCATGATAGTGTATCATGTAAATGTGTTCAAGGAGGCTTTGAACAATATACCAGTTACACGAAGACGTGCCAGCCAAATGTGGAAAGAAAACTAAGCCTGACACTGGTCGTAGATCTGTAGCGGTTTATCGCTTCCTTCATACCCATGGGCAAAGGCGTCGGTGTGGACATTGGCTAGGGAATAGATGCTGGTCTGGACATTGAAATCGGCGTGGGTACTGTCATTGGTAGAAGCATTGACGCTTGCAAGGGGAATGGCATTCTCAATTGTACAGGTAGTGGACTTGCACTGGAACTGGCATGGGCATTGGTAAGTTGTGGCATTGGTACTGGCAGGTGTATTGGCTAGCATACTGGTATAGGGATTACCGGGTGTAGGAAAATTCCACACACAGACAACTCCCCACACAGACATTTCCCCACATGACAATTCCCCACATGACAATTCCCCATCACCTGAGTGACAATTCCCCATACCTTTGTTTTTTATGATTTGTGTTGTTCAGTTCTGGAGAAGTAGTTACAAGACAATTACTGTTGTTTTTCTAATCACTTTAAATTGAGGTGAGCTCTATTCTTAGCAACAAGAACCTTTGTGTTGCATATAGTGCTGGACAGAAATCCCTGGATCAGTTCCTGATATCCATTTCAAAGAACATTCGTCATGGCTGAATGTGCGAATGTAATCATTGTTATCACCTGTGTGTCTGATACTGTACCTCTATGTATTTATTAAAGAATGTGAAATATATAATGAAAGTGTCTGATACTGACAGTTAAACTGGAAATACTGTTCCCTCAACAACCGGCTACTGACATCGGCTTCATGCCATCTGAGTAGTGTTGGGAATTGGTTAAAATCTCATAATTGATGATTGGTTCATTACAACAGATCAATCATCGAAAATAATTGGTTTGCGTCATTTATCAAATGTTCCTGTTATCTTTGTTAATGCACACACAAAGAAAAAACATGTAGTAATTTGGGTCTTTTGCAAATTGCACAAAATCCATTGCAAATTTCGCATATTTAAGGGTGATTAGTATGTTAGGAACACAGATTTCCTGGATTCTTTAAGATAAATTCAGTCATGACTTGGAACGAGCTTGTAGTGCTTATGAAATTTAAATTTAACGACACAGACAAAACCAACCTTGTGTAAAATATTGTTGATGCAAACAAGTGTTCCAAAATTGGTTGTGTTCGATTGCTTGGTCGTTTAGGCACTGCGACCAATCTTCGATTATTTCAATGAATCGGACCACCACTACATCCGAGATGAACTCAGTAGGAATCATCCATACTTACAGTAGACCTAAATAATGTCTGTGTTGAACTCGATATAACCAGGAAACTATCCCAAGTTCGGCATAACCACTATCTACACAATCTATCATAACAAAGTTCCAATTAATCTGTGTGTGGATATGATGCTATATTTTTTTTATATCATTTCATTTGTAGTCGAAGTAAGACTCCGATAAAAGGTGAAGGGGATTCCACTACAGCAGACAAATGTATCTTAAAATCAATATTATACTTCGTCGAGACATACGAAGCATCGACACATGCGAAATAGTTTATGTTTTGATCTGACGAAACAAAATATGATCACATTTAATCGCCAAATATTTATGTTTCACTGAATAAATATCTTTTGACACATGCTTTCCTGTGGAGCTGTTCAATATGTGCACAGCTAAGTGGACGAGTTTGTTGATATGTAGGGTGATTTCTGTAACACACCACCTCTACATTAGGGAAATACTCAGAAGGTATCAGAACGTTGCATGAATGAAAACAACGTTCACCGTGTCTGTATGTCTAACCTCCATTGGATAACGTACACACATTAACGTCAATCAGCCTTCACGTTACGTAACATTCCTAACCCCGTATAAACATGAAAGAAATCATTTCAATGCCACAAATATGAAACACAGAACTTCAGAATACACTACCACTTTAAACTGACATACATCTGTATTCGTTCTGCCACAATCAGGAGACCAAATAAGGCCTTTACGTACATATGCAGCTTCCCCGGGATGAACGTCAACAACGCTAGCCTTTGGTACTCCTATTAGTCCCGTGCTCTTAAATCATTAAAGAAATCACAGTGGTGTACATATTGTAGTCTTCGGTGATCTTTGACATTAATGTGTTAACAGACCTTGAGTTTCCTTCCATACGTTTTTTGACTGCAGTTGAATGTTGTTCGTTGCAGTGTGTGTCTCCTTTGTAACCTGTGTTGTGATGGATATTTCTAATATCAAGAAGTGTGCAGCAGGGTAATTCGGGCGTCAACAAACAAGGTATTTATACTGTTTTATTGCTTGTGTTGTTTGCAAGAATGGTGAGATCACAAACACCAGTTTTGTGTTCTGTTTCAGAGAACGCCGACAAAGCGTCTACATCGAGGTTAGTGCGATTGTGTACGCAGGTTTCTTTGTTGCTTAAAACCTGGCAAGGTCCTGTAAAAATTCGAGGTTGGACAGAAGTATAGTGATTGATATCATGAGCAACGATTCACACCATCGGGTGACAATGACAACCAGACACCACAGCTGGGTACCCGCACGGTAGCCTGTTACGACTATACGTGTTTTTAGGGGCCTATCCTTACCCAGAATCCTTTGAAGGTTGGCTACATTGTTTATATACACGATAACTCTCCTGTAGATGCAGGGCAGAGTGGTTTAAGCGTTTGCCTTTCACGCCGAAGACGTGGGTTTGATTCTCCACATGGGTTCAATGCGTGAAGCCCATTTCTAGTGCCCCTTCCCCCTCCCCTTTTAAAGCGTCGTTATCAGTGTGCGAAATAACCACTGGCCCGCTAGCCCATGGCAAGTAAAAATCGAGTCGGGCCCGTATATCTCCACAGTCACTGGCTCGACTGGCTAGTGAATTTTCATAGGGTCATTTTGTTAATATATCACTCTCTCCGACTTGTTAAGTTATAATACACTTTTAAATCATACAAGATTATGGCGTGATATAAATGATCATCATATTAGCAGCTTAATGCTGAAACCCGTGTCATGCCGACAATATCTGGTTCTCATCTATCTTTGTAATCTTGTAATCTTAGTTTCTACATTCAATTTCAGGCTAGTGAATTATTTTGTGGGTTAGTAACTTTCAGGCATAGCTAGCCTGGCTGGCAAAATTTGGAAACTATTTTGCACACTTGTTGTTATACCTAGTCACCCACTCGTATGTATGCTCTGTCCAGGAAGCGGTGTATAGATATGACGTATTTCGGGGGGATTCATTTCTCAGTGGCGTAGATATCATCACCCAAAACTATACTACTCACACTTTGCTAAGGATCACAAAAAATCACAACTTTACTTAAACGTAGATTAATAATTTGATATTGCATCTATTTAAAACTGCATAAATTATAATACGGTAACCCTCTTTAAGCAAACAGTCATTTTAATCAAACCTTATGCACCTGATACATGAGGAACCATAAAATGGTTTCCATGGCACCAGTCAGCCATTTTGCAAATCATGGAACGAGTCACTGACAAGTACACAACACCTGTCAATAGCAGGTATGGGTTCCACAAGATGAAATGACACACTGAAACCTAGGATCCATGCTTACAATAAGCTTAGATATTTAAACCAACTTTGACAGTTTTCTGTTGAATCCGTGATTTGATCCTTAGCAAATTGTGAATAGTATATATCCACGACTCGTATTGAAGTAAGTAGTGTTGGGAATTGGTTAAAATCTCATAATTGATGATTGGTTCATTACAACAGATCAATCATCGAAAATAATTGGTTTGCGTCATTTATCAAATGTTCCTGTTATCTTTGTTAATGCACACACAAAGAAAAAACATGTGGTAATTTGGGTCTTTTGCAAATTGCACAAAATCCATTGGCAAATTTCGCATATTTAAAGGATGATTAGTATGCTAGGAACACAGATTTCCTGGATTCTTTAAGATAAATTCAATCATGACTTGGAACGAGCTTGTAGTGCTTCTGAAATGTAAATTTAATGACATGGACAAAACCAACCTTGTGTAAAATATTGTTGATGCAAACAAGTGTTCCCAAATTGGTTGTGTTCGATTATGAGAAAACACAATCGATTGCTTGGTCGTTTAGGCACTGCGACCAATCTTCGATTATTTCAATTAATCGGACCACCACTAGAAGTAAGTACAGTCACGAACAGCTGTCGGTGATGGTTGTCATACAACTGGTGCACATTTTCCGGACCTCTTTTAAAAACACCCTAATCCATCCCCATCCATTAATCTATCCACCATCCGTCCAATAATGTCCCCATCTAGTCATCAATGTATTTATATATGTAGCAATGTGGTTATTTTCTGTATATCTGTTTTCGAATGTGCTTCTGTCTATCAGCCATCAGTCAATCTTAAAATACGCTTTTCTTCCTTAAACTACCCATAAATATGTCGAGCCTCTTCCTCAACAGCCATTCCATCCATCCGCTCGTCCACGTATCCGTCCCGTCATCTGTTTACACGACCTTAGTCTTTTTAATGAAATAAGCAGAAACTTTGTATCTGTAAGTCCACAAACCGTCGGGTCAACCAAACAACTCTCTGCAATTGCACAGCCTGCCTCTGTAAATGTGTTTTGCTCACTAGAGTCAAACCAACTGGCGATAAACAATGACTGATGAATGTTGTCAAGCTTCCCAGCCCGTCCCGGTGTTAGCTCGCCCGGAGTCATAGCGGGAACCTTCGTTACGTTTGGCGCGCGACACGTTTCCCCATCTGTGAGCCACATGAAGAACCCATGCTCTCAAGACCGGTCATGTTTTCTGAATTATTCTCGGAGCAAACCATATACAATTTGTCAAGCCTCTGAAATCTAAATTAGCTTCCACCTCCTTTTTTCTTTCATATTCAAGGGGGTTTCTTACAGGGGGCAATCCATCATCTTGCCGGGGGAGGGTAAAGGAAGAGCGCTGGGTGGAGGCAAGGAGTGCCACAGGTGGTATCGCCGGATGCAGGTGCAGACAAAGATGCGCTAATGTTATAGGAAATGTTGCATTTTCCAACTATCTATTTCATTTGCCTTCCTTTGTTAATATCATATGAGACTTCTTTGTCTTGAAACTGATACAGAAGTATAACAGATTAGGGTATCTGTTTTGTTTTTCCACAGATCGCCCACGAGTGATACTGTCAGAACGCTGTTGAATTCAGAAACACTGGACTGGAGGGAAATATTATGGTTTTCTATAAATTTGATAGAAACTCCGCACAACGTCAACTGAGGTATCGGTATCAGAGCGCTGTCGGAAGTTGATACTGCATGAGTGGGAATATGTTTTCTTTCTTGCTTCTGGAACAAACCAAATTCTACGGAGGGAGCCTGGTCTAAGACTTGTAGGGGAGTTTGTGCTCTGCCTATTTTCGCTTTTCAACTTCCGTGACTCATTACATTAAAATGGCATGTGTGAAAGTGTAATGAGGTTGTTCTAAATTATCTGCACATTGTTAAATGTAATACATAAATGCCGCGGCATAATTAGTCACCATTATCTGCCGAAAAAACACTCGGCTGGGAGTTAAAGGCGAAAACATCCGTAAGACCCATTTGAATGGATCACTTAAAATCAGTGATGACAATAGGTGTTGGCGAAATGGGAAAGTATGTCCTGTCCTAAAGGAATGTTCAGAAGTCACGCAATCTATATGAAAATGTAATTGTTTCCGTTAAGTGCTGACGCAGAGGGAAAGCATGTCCTGTCCTAACAGAATAGTGAGCGAGTTTTATTTTACGCCGCACTATAGCAACATTACAGCTATATTGCGGCGGTCTGTAAATAACAGATCTGGAACAGATAATCCAGTGATCGACTGCATGAGCATCGATCCCACAAGACACAATCCACACAATCTACATACAAATGTGATTGTTTCTGCTGGACTACACACTGCATAACCCATGCCATACGAAGGCACACCGTAAACAGGCATGTCTTCACCAGACTAAAAAATCCCAAAATGTTAGCGTCAATTTTTATTTAAGCTTTTTGTGTACAAGTTCAGTGATAACAGTAATACAAAGCCTCACGTTAATACACTTTATTATAGGTGATATCAGATGGTACAAAGGACAACATATTTTCATGTGCCCATATGTGACTCGAGTGAGTGAGTGAGTTTAGTTTTACGCCACACTCAGCAATATTCCAGCTATATGGCGGCGCTCAGTAAATAATCGAGTCTGGACCAGACAATCCAGTGATCAACAGCATGAGCATCGATCTGCGCAATTGGGAACCGATGACATGTGTCAACCAAGTCAGCGAGCCTGACCACCCGATCCCGTTAGTCGCCTCTTACGACAAGCATGGGTTAGTGAAGGCTCATTCTAATCCGGATCTTCACGGGTTGGGACTCGAACTCACGGTAGTCAAACACACTAACCTCTGGACTACTCAGTACGTTACTGACAGATTCCATCAAGGAATATCCCCGGTCACGATACATATAACAGTTCAGCCTGCACAGTGTATTATCGATGAGAACCCGTGAAGATCCAGGTTAGAATTTGTCTTCAGCCATCCATGCATGTCGTAATTAAGAGGCAACTAACGGGATCGGGTGGTCTGGCTCGATGACTTGGTTGACACATGTGATCGTATCCCAATTACGAAGATCGATGCTCGTGATGTCAATCACTGGATTGTCTGGTTCAGACTCTATTATTTACAGACCGCCGTCATACTGCTCGAATATTGCTAAGTGCAGCCTTAAACAACAAACTAAACAAACTGTTACAACATGATATGTTAATCATAACTTTGGAAATAGTGCGGCTATGGTAAATACCACAACTTTAAATACTAGTGAAAGTACAAGCTCTCCCAAACCCTGTTTCGACACATGTTTAAGTGGGAATACTGCTTCACTTCTTACAGATTCTTGGGTTAGCCTCGACAATTTACCCGACTGCAACATAGGGATGAGACTGCAAGAACCACTTAAATACTGCATAGATACCCTAACATACGGCTATAACGAACTCAGAGGAACATCTAGTTGTAGTTCGTTATAACATTATTTGCGTTATATGCATTTCGACAAAAATATTCAGCAAGTGGCTGGGACCAAAAAAACCCAACAAAACACACACCCACCCCATCCTCCCAAAACCCCCAAAACAAACAAAAAACAACAACAAAACAAAACAAAAAAAAAACAGCAAAACAGTTCGAATATCCGAAAGTCCGTATTTTCTGTATTATGATAGTAGGTTTGTTCAAGATTGCTTCTGTTTACTCAGCAGAAAATGGGTACCCGGTGGGAAAAGTCATGTGAGTATTACCTTTTAGCGCCTAACAGGAAGCCTGGGTTATCCGGGGAAAACGTGTTAGCGCCTCGAGCATGCTCAAGTGTGTGGAAACAGGCGCTTTATAAGTGGGCATTATTATTGTTATTATTATTAAGTACACAGAGGAAGTGTCGGTGACAAAACCAAAATGACAATCCTCATGGTCTTCAGCCGTTTCTCCGGATCTCGAAGGAACTGTAGGTATGTTAGGTCATATATTAATATTAATATTTTTTAACACGTTCACTCGGTGTTTTGCATCCAACATGTTCTTCTGCAAGGCCTGTTAACAGATCTTTCAAAACTAGACCAGACACATGCCTGTTACCGTCAGACAATGTTGCTGGTGGGTGTGTCAGTAAAGCTCCATCCTGATGAACACCTGGACACCTGCCTCACGTGCAACTGACCCACTAGATCCGTAAATCTGACTTAAAGATGCGCCAGACAAAAGTAGCAAGCCTAGTATCGGTTTTGTTTTCCTTTCTTTGTACCAATCAACATGGCGCGAGGTTTTGGGCGTGCGTCCTCTCGCGAGATCTCAAAGGTGTCATTAGCATTTTCTGGCCCATATGTTACCACGGTTCAGGTGCTGGGGGATTGTTTTGTCATAAATAAATTCATTCTTTGAGAAAAAGAACATGTTAAAGTGTCTGATAGAACATGACATCCTGATTCCCACACACATATGTTTGTAATCGAATACGGACATACTGATGGGAAATTTATCTCGTTGTGAGGAAAGAGTTGAAATGTTTTGTGTTTCTCCGTATTTCTTCTCGTATGTGTCATCCTCCCGTTAAAGGCAAATCTATAAGAATATAACCAACCAGGCGATCCCCCTGTGATCAGTGTGATTCGTTTCATTGCTTACCAGTTAAAACAAACCACCGTAGCAAACTAGAGGTTTGAAAGAATTTAGAATTTAACTGGAAGCAATAGCTTAAACTAAGTGAGTGAGATTAGTTTTATGCCGCTTTTAGCAATATTCCAGCAATATCACTGCGGGGGGACACAGGAAATGAGCTTCATACAATGCCCTCATGTGGGGAATCGAACCCGGGTCTCCGGCGTAACGAGCGAAAGGTTTAGCCACTAGACTATCCCAACGCTCCCCATTAGGATACTCTCCACCCCCGTTAAAAAAGGATAAGAGCAGTGGACGTGAAATTGCATCCAAATTGCAGGAGTGACTGGTACGACTTGATGGTAGGATGGGTATCACGTTTGAAAAAAACTGCAGTAGGATTTTGTGTACAAAGGAGTATGTCGCAGCCGATGTTCGAGACAGCTTGTTCCCAGCCCTGGACTGTCTGAATATAGATATCCTCTTTATTGCAAAAGCCGAGGAACATCAATCATCTAGTGTAATATGGGTTTTGATTTGACTTTGTATGTGTCTGTGACGGGTGACACCCGTGGAGCAGGATACTCTCACCTACTCACTCACGAACACTTGGTATCATCATTATCTGGACCCGTGAAGATCCGGGTTTGAATTGGTCTTCACTAACCCATGGTTGTAAGAGGCGACTAACGGGGTCGGGTGGTCAGACTCGTTGACTTGGTTGATACATGTCATCATGTCTCAATTGCGGAGATCGTTGTTCATGATGTTAATCATTGGATTGTCTGGTCCAGACAAGATAATTTACAGACCCCCACCATATAGCTGGAATATTGCTGAGTGCGGTGTAAAGAACTGACCATCCAATAAACCAGTCACGATTTGGTAGTGATTCATAAGGACATGTGCATGCACATGATATGATCGGAATTGTTCAAATACTCTGCTTTTCGGAGGGGTTTCTGAAGAATATGTTAAGTGTGTTATCGCTAATTTTGTGAAAGGTGCAACCGGAGGATTGAGCGAGTGAGTTTAGTTTTACGCCGCACTCAGAAATATTCCAGCTATATTGCGGCGGTCTGTAAATAATCGAGTCTGGACCAGACAATCCAGTGATCAACAGCATGAGCATCGATCTACGATGACATGTGTCAACCAAGTCAGCGAGCCTGACCACCCGTTCCCATTAGTCGCCTCTTATGACAAGCATGGGTTACTGAAGGTGCATTCTAACCCGGATCTTCACGGGTGCAACTGGAGGGGCACTGTTTTGGCAAATACCTGTCACTGTTATTGATTCATGTTTACGATATTGCCGTAGAATGGATTTTGCCTCTCTGATAAGTTCTCGTGCTTTTGGAAATGATTTTGTCGATATAATTAATATTATTTATATGTTGATTTCATTTGAGATAGTTAATCTGAAACGAGTCAATGGGAAGCTCATACGTAGTAGCGACAATACCGACGCTATTAACAGAATGTCGTGTTGCTGGAATATTCTTCAGTGTGGCGGTTAACAAATAAACAATAACTAAAAAGGAGATAAACAGTAATAATAAGTATGAATTGTGCAGGAATTCCATTCTGACTTTGTCGTCTGCATTTGACATTGTTTGATTGCTTCATGTTCATGATATCAATCACTGGATTGCCTGGTCCAGAATCGATTACCCACTGACCACCTTCATGTAGCTGGAAAATCGATGAATACGGCGTTAAACAACAAACAACAAACAAAACATCATTAATAGCTGTCGTCAATGTCGATTTTAAATAAGATGTTTCAATATTTGTGGTATTTCTTTTCAGTATAACTCATTTCCGTTCGGATTAATCTATTAAACAGTATGAAAACTTCACAAAGGAGATTGATGACGGTGTAGAAGATGGCAATAAACCCTTCATCGTAGCGTGAAAATAGATAGAAGCATTGGTTCAGACTTGTCTTTCGGAATTATGACCGTATGACAAGAAACAAGATGACTTCAACTCCAGACTTTGACACCTTTGGAGCCTTTGGAACCTTTGGCCTTTCTACGACTCTTGCTTAAAAGTTGCTTCATCTGTGTTGCAACATCCAAGGCTTAGTAAAACTTTCAAAATGTTATTTGTGGAACATTTTCAAAATGGCCCATAAATGGCCAAAATTTATGTCCGATGCAAATCCTTCTTTTCATTTCTACCATCTGTTCCCGTGTTTTTCAGAAGAAACAGTCTTTGTGACGGTGCCACCTTCGGGAAGAATGCGCTGAACTTGGCATCATCCCTATTTGACAGTGATTCATAAACACATAAATATCATCAGAGTCGTGCAATGGAGTGGTAAAATCCTTAAGCTTATGAAAATGTGTTTGCCGCTTTCATTTATGACACTTAATCATGTGGCAATTTATTGACATATTTATCCAACTTGAAAACTAGATATTTGAAGGTTGGCCATATATTTCCTTATACTAATGGTGATCTTTAGCAGTGAAAACATTCTCGAGTATCTGCCAAAACAGATTCCAGTTGGCATAAAATGCAAAACAGCAGTGATGACACCAGGTGTTCGCGAACATGGTAAATTAACCCTGCTCTACCTCAGACAATTTACCTTAAAGATGAGGTAAACACATGTTTATCATGGCTATGAAGGTAACCTCTTGATCTCAGGAAATGAACACATACATCGCTTAAGGCAATGAAACTCATTGGAAGCGTTTTTAAAGAATTGTTATGCTACATGGAATTGAATTTTGCTAGGGGTGCATTGATGCTAATTTGATGAACTAATATCATCGTAGGCATGATTGAATTGTCTTTTTGTTTTATGGTTGTGCACAAATACAAACTTTACAGCAAAACGTGTCTGTTTTTAAACATATATACCTTAAAAATCGATCTTGACAGGTTTATTTATTAGTGTTTTTGTAAACCAATTTACGGAAGCGAGTCCCCGCAGCGCGTTAATTATATATCCATTTCAAACACGCGATAATCCGCTACACCCAATAAACCGAGAAAAAACATCAGATTTACAACGGCAGAAACCAATTCAAATCGTAGAAATGTGGAAAAAAAAGTGTTAAAAACTTTAACTTAAGTTTTTGCCTCGTGTGGTGGCGACATAGAAATAAATCAAGAGCAGAGACTTCCGTGCTTTAAGTGACTCTTTTTCGAAATTCTGTTTAAAATAAAGAACTCACGAAAATTAGTCCGACTTGCAGTTGAGCTGAAAAGTAAAACAGAGTTATTCCGGTGGTGTTATTTAGACATATGCTCAAGCACGTGGAGAAACTAGCGTCTAAATTGGCCCGCCAACGTGACGGGTGGCGGGTTATACAAAACTGGGATTGGGTTTTCTCCGGTTGCGAAAAAAATATATAAAATTCCGTCAATTTGTGTGGTTTTAGAGGAAATGTGAAAACCAGCTGAATAAGTTAGTCCACATTTTAAGCACATGTACGTGGAACCCAATGTTGTGGAAAAATAAGGCTTTTTTGTTTGTTTTGAAACTATTAGATAGGTAAAACTTTGTTTTTATGAGAGTGTATTTTCACAAGATTCAAGAATATCGTTGAAGGGAAGTAGGGGTTGGGGCATATATTACGTGCATATTGCAGTTGTTGCTGTATGTATATCAATTGATTCAAAATGGCTAGAGCAGCCCCGAAACGGAACTGGATTCATAATATGGATGATATTATATTAGCGTATCAAGTATTTAATTATGCATGTATGTAAATTCGTTTTCGCATGTGTAAAATTTCGTTATGAATGTGTTTTATTATTATTATACATTTAACGTAATTTAGAGACTTTTGATAATTGTATAACAATTTGTTTTCCCGCACAAATCCATCTTCATTTGTTCAAATAGTGAGTGTTTTGGTTAGTATTTTGCAAATGTTATGAATAACCATTCCAACAAAAATGACCTAAAAAGCTAATTAATTGTGGAAATTGTACTATAAATCAGAGATGACAAAAGGTATCCTTTGAAAATAGCTTAACTAGGTATGATGACGTTTAGATTGGCCATTGAATTTAGAAAAGTAATCAAAATCACAGAGATGATATAGAAAAGTGAGTGACAAAAGAAAATGTACCGAGTTTATTGAAATTAAAACTGATGTTGAATATAATTGTGTCTCATAAGCCATCTGTCATTTCTGTGACAGTTTAAGTAAAAGATGACAATGCTTGGTAATTCTAGTGAAAAAATGTTCAATATAGACTGTTATGAAGATATGAATTTGCAACCAAATGACCCTTAGGGTTGAAACGTTGTAAATGAGGGTCCAAAAAAGTAAATTTATAGACTTTCAAAGATACAACGTCTTAGAAAGGCTTCTGCAGATTGCAATATGCGACATTTTCTAGATTTTTTACACTTATAAAATAATATAACTATAAACAAGTAGAAGTATTCTTCTGACTCCTCAGTGTAGACCGGTATGCAGTGGTCATTAAGCTGAACAGCACAATGGTTCTTGAGCACATTGCTCGTGAAGAGTCATATCGAGATGCATCGTCTTAAGTGATATACCTAGTTCAAAGGGGATGACTAGTCTGTCATTCAGGCAGTGAAACAAATATTACCAAGAAAGAAAATGCAAGCTAAACCAAGCTTTTTAACCTTTCAAAAAGAAATAGTAAGATATTACGAAACCTCAAAGTTTATTGCATATTCAAATTGTAACTTTGCAAGCTTTCATGCCTTCTGGTATTCTTTCCATTTACTGTTTAGAAATCCTCTACACTGACTCTCTAAAACTGAATATATCATATACATATATGTATATGTATGTGTGTATGTATGTATGTATGTATGTATGTATGTATGTATGTATGTATGTATGTATGTATGTATGTATGTATGTATGTATGTATGTATGTATGTATGTATGTATATGTTGCTAATACATTTACAACAATAGCCATATATATGCACGTCGACTTTAATGCGATTTCAGGAAAATGCTGAAAATGGCTTCTCTTGGCTCCCATTTCTGTTAGAGTTTTGAAGAAAATTTGAGAACTTTTTTTTTTTAATGCGATTTCTGTAAAATATATTCATTTCACAATATTCATTTCTGTAAAACCAGACCTTAGTCTACGGTGCGGTGGCCATTTTGGGGTTCAGGCGTTTGTCCATCATGGCAAAGGTCCCTATTCGATTCCCCCACGGGTGCAATGTGTGAAGCCCATTTCTAGTGTCCCCCAGCTGAAATATTGTGGAGGTAGACTGACACTGGGAATAAACCTATAATCAAACACTCACCCGTGTTGACAGGGTGTATGATAAACGCATATGGATACAAAAGACGTGACGGTTGTATTTGTGGAAGGATATAGGGATAACGAGAATACGTAATAGAGTACCCATAATGCAACAGTGGTCATTGCATACTTTATAATTGCTTTAGAGGAGTGGTAAACAGAGAAATGTCTACTCTCGTTGAGTGAGTGAGTGGTTTACGCCGCTTTTAGTAATATTCCAGCAATGTCACGACGGGGGACACCAGAAATGGGCTTCACACATTGAACCCATGTGGGAAATCGAACCCGGGTCTTCGGCGTAACGGGCCAACACTTTAATCTCTAGGCTACCCCACCGTCCCAGCAACGTAAGAGGGATACTGTACGTTATGATATAACAAAATGTGAATCTGATCATAATACATTGAATTTGTCGCTGATGACCGTCGTTTTAAATGAATCAGCATTGTTTAGCGCCACTATCAGCATTTTGGGATTTGCGTATTGTACCAATGCAGGGCATCGAACCCAGGCCTGCAGGGTTGCCTTAAGTTGCCCTAGTTAGTATCGGCTGCTAAAACATATAGTCCATTAAAGACCTGTGAAAATCTGGGCTAGAATTGATCTTCAGTAACCGATGCTTGTCGTAAGAGGCGACTAATGGGATAGGGTGGTCAGGCTCGCTGGCTTGGTTGACACATGTCATCGTATCCCAATTGCGTAGATTGATGTTCATGTTGTTGATCACTGGATTGTTTGGCTCAGACTCGATTATTTACAGACCGCCGCTATATAGCTGGAATATTGCTGAGTGCAGCGTAAAGCTAAACTCACTCACTCACTATTCCGTTAGGACAGGCCATACTTTCCCATTTCGCCAAAACCTATTGTCATCGCAGATTTTCAGTGATCCATTCAAATGGGTTTCACGGATGTTTTCGCCTTTAACGCCAAGCCGAGTGTTTTTCGGCAGATAATGGTGACTAATTATGCCGTGGCATTTATGTATTACATTTAACAATGTGCAGATAATTTAGAACAACCTCATTACACTTTCACACATGCCATTTTAATGTAATGAGTCACGGAAGTTGAAAAGGGCAAATAGGCAGAGCACAAACTCTCCTACAAGTAATAGACCAGACTACCTCTATATCGTTGAAGACAGTGGCCCGTTAATGTCAACAGTCAGGAATTACTCAAAATTTACTCAAAATACTATATTTTGTTTCCCCTTGGAGTATCGCAGATCGTTGCAGATTCAAACTCGAACAAGGCTGATTGTCGTATGCTAAATGGTATTGTGTAAATCTCAGTATGCTGGGCACAACATGACTATCTAGCTTCACTTTCTAATCTTGACTGTAAAAAGAGCAATCATCTGCGGCAGAGCGGTAAATGGAAGGGCAACACCCGGTGTCATTACTAACTCCAATGCTGCGTGTGTCTTGATTCCTGAATGTGTCGTCAAGACGTTGTTCATATCACTATTTCATAGTGATTCATAAACACATGCTCTGTCATCGTATCGCAGGGTGACAATCACTGGATTGCCTGGTTCAGACTCGATTTGTTTACAAACAACACCATACATATGTAATGCCGCTGAAACAAATATATGCTTATGACATAGTCACAATTGTACAATCGACTCAGGTTTTAGCAGAGATTTGTTATGAATAAGGAAAGGGTTTTGTCGCTTCTATTCTGATCATACCTCATACCTCACTTCAGGCAATGTTCACAGGTATTTACACGGGATAGGCGCCTCTAGTAGGTTAAAACACATCCGTTCTGAAAACAGCTGGTGTCATCATGTGCTCATCGGAATAGTACGATGGACTCTCATGATTCCTTTAGGTTATAGGAAATTATGGTTTGGTGGTTTCACTACTCGTCTTAACGTGCATGTACGTCATTAATGTGCATTTGACCAGTCATAGGAATGTTACTATTTACCTTGCAATACATTTCTTCCTGATTTATGAGTGCTCAAGAAATAATGTGTCATCATATTTGGTATTCATATGGTTCTGGTATGGAAGATAAAAGAATTTATACGAAATACTGACACAATTGATACTTTCTACGATAACCGTCACACATCCAACGTGACGTGTGTATAGGGTTATCACCTACTTCGTCATCATCGACTAATCGCTAAAATTCAGCTATCTTTCTTATGTTTGCGTTTGTAAGTTATCTTAGTCTACACAATCCGTTACATAGTTATTCTCATAATCACATGATAATAAATGTTTCAAAAATAATGGAGCTTTGAAAATGGCAACGTCGTGAAACATTGTCTAATGAGTATTTTCCAGTAACTATTTTTGCTTATAGTGTATATTTTGAACCACACTGTTTAAAAAATATTTGTGTCAAAATGTGCTCTTGTTTTTGAGAAAATAGTTGTGAATGTAGCGGCTGATAATGTCGTTGAAACATTTTCTGTTTTCAAAAGAAATCACTGCTGAGAATCGGTTGTACGATTCCGACTTTATCATGAATATGTGTTCCGTAGCAGGTTAGTGGTGCCAGGGTATATGCAAATATGTAAATCTTAATATAACATTTTTTTCCATGTTTTTATTCCAGAATTATGTTTACAGACTTTACCTCAGTAGTACAGTACAGTACAGGTAGCTTCATAGTATGCAAGTACAGTGTTTCCTTGATCACATTGTCAAATATCCTGCTGTTCACAAATATGTAAAACGGTCAAAACTAAGCCTGTATATGGAGTGTTACATGTTTACAGATTTTACCTCAGTACTACACAGTACAGTACAAATACCTTCATTGTACACAAGTACAGTGTTTCCTTGATCACATTGTCAAATATCATGCTATTCGTCTTAATATAATATGGAAACAAAATGCTTGGTTACGAATTCCAAGTAGGATGTTAAGCATCTTCTTCCCTAATGTGACGAATGTTCGCGTGTATTTCCAAGTAAAGTATTGAGGTGCCTTTGCATGAGTTTGTGACGAGTGTCACCGGTGCACCAAAGACAATGTGTATGTGTCGTATTTCTTTGAGTGACGTGAAGTCATGCGAATAGAACTATCGAATCTAGAGTCACTCTAGGTGTTTATTCAGGGGAGGGTGCGTTTATGCGTTATAAACACCCGGTGTTGTGGTGCTATCGTATATGGGATAGCCACTGTTGTTATGTGAAAAGGAAAGTCATGAAACCGTTATATAAAACATATAAAGAGTATTCAACAAGGCTGGTTTTCAAGGTGATCGTACTTATCCATAAAAAGAATGAAATATGTAAATGACTGTGCGCATTTTTCCAGACAGGTTTTCAAAGATGATCCAGCTGTTTACGAACAAAAAATAACTGTAATATATAATAGGCTGTAACTATTCAACCAGGCCGGTTTTCCAAAATGATCATGTTTATGCATAAAAAATTCCTGTAATATATAATAGACTCTGAGTATTCTGGCAGACTGTTTTTCGAAGGTGTTGATGCCTATGAATGAAAACAGTCCCTGTTATGCCATGTTATGGAAGAACGTTACCTTAAACGTAACAAACATATACATGCAGAACGAACACTATCGGTTTTCGGGAAGCAAGATTCTGAAGCAGCCTCAAATCCATTAAGTCTATCATACGACAGTAAACGATAAACCTTCAGTAGCAACTGTATCCTCGAACACCACCAGAGACATAAATACAAAAGTATCTTTTAAATGACAAGAAAAGAGAAAAGTATCTACGTTAATCCTAAAGCGTTGACATATTTTTCGCTAGAATCCGTATTCGTATCCTCTGTTCCCTTTGAAGTTTTGGCTGGTGAAAGCCTGGCCCCACTAGACCCGGGAAGAGGGGCTCGGGTTTCCCAGAGAGTACCCTACTGTTGTCTCTGTAAACATGACTTTTGGAAAGCGCCCGGCTTCGTCCCCCGCAAATGTAATTACAGATTCGTCGTTTCCTTCATCGAATTCAGATCAAAATTGAGGTGGTCTCCAGATTTTTCCTTGCCTTCTTTTCCGCTTGAGGTTCCACATTTTGCATAGTTTGGGCGTTAGAATTACTCATTTGAATCTGAAAGTTTGCATGCCTTTCCACAATATGTAAAGATTCGACACGGACGTTTGAAAACAGACCGAGTTGCAATAAACAGGAAAATGCATTGTAATATCAAACAGTGCACTGTAGACACTCCAGAAATTCCTTTCGTTATGTTTATACCCAAAACTAATAACAAAAGTAAACGGGGAACATGCACACATGCTATAAAGTTGGTACTATGAGGTTACAAGTATTATAAATACTTATCATAAACTTCTCCAGCTGTTGATACACAACATTATGTATTTGAATGGTTGTGTATTACACTCTTAAAGCTTTCCATACTTGTAAACCTAACGTCATTCTCACACATATTTGGCAATATTCTAATTATTGAGTTGAGTTGAGTTGGGCTTTACGTCACATCGGCATTATTCCAGCCATATAGTGATGAGAATAAGTCTGCATTAATAATCATTGTAGGTACAGAGTCAAAATGAGTTTTATTTCAAAAACATATATTCATTACATTGTCATTAAAAGACATATTCTAATTGTAAACGGTACATAAGAACAGTGTGTAGATATCTAATTTTGTTCGAAATTAAAATTATATTTGTCTTCGTCAATAATGTCAATTGATAAGATGTCTGTGTTAACAAAGTGTGTTTCTACCTTACTTTTTGCTCATTTAAATTGTGAAATGCCATAATTCTAAGTTCTTAAAGTGGCATTTTTATGTATAATTCTATTAAATGATTAAATGATTCTATTAAAAGATGACGCATACACGCATTCCTTTACATCTTCATCTTCAAATCATTGGTACAAGTTCTGAGATCTTACCTTAATAAGCATATGAGAAAAAACCTCCATCATTTCAATATAATACAATACATTGAAGTATTGTCTAACAATTAACGATCTCAATCTATCTGAGCCTTGCATGTAAAGAGGAAACGCATCTTTTTATGAATGATAAATTCATATGGACGTAAATGATGCTTCTACAGTTCTTTTTTCCAACACTTTAAACCTGTATTCATGTTTGTGTCAGTTACAGGATTGAAAGTCTGTATTCCGTATTCCGTTACCCTTTTCTATATAATTGCTAAAAACGTTAAACATCAAATCATGTATTAACATTTCGTATCAGAGGAAGCATTTATTTTAAACACCTTATCCAAGTTTTCAATTTCAAATAATCATTTGCACAAAACATATCCTATTTCTTTAATTCGCATCTTGTAATCGACCACGGGCCTGTAAAATTTCAAAATAGAAATGTAGCAAAGATACCTACTGAAGTATAAATGATAAGATTATTGATTTGAAAAAGTACATGATGTCACAAGTGAAATAAAGAAAATTCATATGGATAAATGAAGCACTGTGTGGAAATATCAGTTATATGTGCTCGAAAAATCAATTAATCGTCTATGAAATTACAGAACTTTTATATTTTTCAAGACAACGAAATTGACAAAAACTAAGGCAAATGAAGATGTCATGTGACAAACATTTAAATTGAAAAGAAATGTCACGACATTGATGGAAATGAAACAGTATTGGGCATGCATAGAGGCAATTAAACAACATGATACCTATCTGATAAGAGATGGTTTAAGAACTCAAATTGCACAATACACAGTCGATTAAACTTCACCATAAAACATTCTGCGCTGTCCAGGTGAAAGAAGCATTTCTCTTGAGAAACTATTTCCGACATGATTGTCGAAATGCGTCAAGTTTCATATGTTTATCGTTGTCTGATGGTTTACCTGCATAGTCGTTTTAATACCCCAGTTGCTAAGAAGATTCTTAGAATGATGTAGCTTATGTAAAATTGTGTTTTGTGAAGCATATTGATTATTCCAGTAATCATCATCTGTTTCCCCATGTTTCCCCTGTATAATAGTGACCATTGCTTATGAATTAACTGTTTTTATCTTCAAGCAGAACAGGGGTATATAAACAATATTTATTTTTATGTAATAATAAGAAATCTCCATTGTACTTGTCCAGCTTTTATCCAGAGGACGCGTTTATGCCCAAAATCCAATAGTAAAGGAGTGAGTGGAAAGGTAAGGTTGTCCTCACCGCTGGCACCCATCACAAACACATGCAAAGACAAGTCAATACTTTACTTGGAAATACACCAGAATAAATGTCACATTTAACAAGTATTTCTCCACGTTCTACTTACAACGTCCAATGTCTTAGAAAAATTAATACTACACTTGTTACTATTTTATTGGCATACAGTTATTAATGGGCTAAATTATTCATACAGTAATATACTAAGCACTATTTGCTGTAAAACTGTAAATATGTCAATATGACAATTATTATACTGTTAATGCTGCTTGAAAATACAACCACTGCTCTTTATGGGTAAATAAGTAATATTCAATATTTTCTTTTTTTTAAATATTAATCTGCTACAGTTAGAATTGTGTCCACTTCAGCTGTAATACATTGTCTGACTGTTGCAGAGTAAGTATGAAATGTTGATAATAATTTGGGAATCTGACGGAAAATAGTTACATGTAATTCCGACAATATTTTATGACAAGTTAGACGACACTGGCAGAATCATATGGACATCAGGTGTCACACATTTCGTGACATAATTATGCTGCTGCTTGTTGTTTAGCCCCGCACCCAACAACACTCCTACCATTTATCATCAGTTTAGATCTATGCAATAGGGAAGCGATGACCTGGGTCAGCAAGCCTGATCCTGTTTGTTGAATATTATGGATGTGGATGTGGATGTGGTTATGGATATGGATAGTTTTGAAATGCATAATGTGTTGAGAATGTCAAGTGTATTAAGCATGTTCAAATGACGTTTGCTTCATGTAAAGCTGTGCATCATCCAACCTATATTAGAATAAAACATGTTCTGGTACAGACTTTCATGTAAGAAACATGAGACAAAGATAATTTAGCGGATAATCTTTGAAAAGGAGTTTGAGTTCCGTGAAGAAATGACAGCGATTCAGAAAGATGTCGAACAAAAGGTTCTTGAGTTTGATATTTTCACCTGCTGCAGTAATTGTTGTTTTGTTTGATTACGTCCAAATCTTGCATGACTACGGGAAAGGCTAGTTGTCAGCCATTTTGAACATGGCTTGCAATTGCCAAACCAATGTTTCTGCCACTTTCAAAATGTAAACTTTCCAGTGAGCAAAATAATGCCCGATTCGATCTCGTCCTTTGCATCAGCTTCTCCTCTCGTTGCCATTTGGATGAGAGAACAACTTTCTCACTGTGCACCTGAAAACATAGTTCTGGACTTCAACATACTTTACGCTGGTGCCGAGGAATTAACAGCAATATCCTATAAAGCCCGTACCGCCATTTCCATGCACTCTAACCAAGTAATAAAGCGTTGGCGGATGCCCATAGCTGGCCCGCTGTCTGTGAACAATATGTCGGCAGAGAGTGGTGCTTAGAGCGGAGCTATATTTTCTAAATCAACACCTGAGAATTCAAAACAGTGTGATTTGGAAACAAACAGTTTGATTCGAAAGCATCCAAGAAATGGCTATGATCTCCTTCTGTGTGGCCGTGGTACTGAATACATTCTTGGACGATATTATTCAGAAAATATTGTGATAGGTTAATGCCGAAAACAAAGAGTTTGTGGGAAGAAATGAACGTGTTTACTGTGGCGAAGGCCATTGATCACCTCGGCGTTTGAATTCGTTCACTTCGACTCTCCACTCAAAGTAATAACAATCATTTCAGATAAAATCATTCGATCAATTTATTTCATTATCCAAAACTTCATGTACATTGGAGAATATATTTTATTTTATGTGAAAAAAAAATAATCAAGAAATTTCTGAGTAGAATGTCGGAAAGGCCAATAATATATTGCTTGAATATCATGTAATAAATAAGCCGCTCGAAAGGAATAAGTAATAATTCAAAATTACCAATCCTAATAAATCTAATAGGCGTTGTATCTAATTGAATATTTGTGAACGTCCAATCCATTGATTCATGTTATATATATGTTGTAATCTTTATTTGTAGGCTTTAAGGTATATGATTTTGCAGATATAAGTATGCATAAATGTACACAGTATTACTGACTTCTTGAAAATGAAATAACGAATTATTTTGGTTTTGTTTCAGCATACTAATCCAGTGTGAACGGTTAAGATTCATTAGAACTACCCCTTATTATTTCTTATTACATTTTGCAGTTTTGATATCATGTATAATAGAGGTGGTATGGTGGATTAACGAACATCTAAACTTCCAACACATAGTTCCTTAATATCAGGAAGTGTCCAACTATATATATATATATATATATTGTAGAGTTGAGCCAATACAACAGTCCTTATTTAAGGGTGAATCAACAAAAGAAATAAGGTCTTTTTCGACTGGAAATTTTATCCTTAAATATTTCCTTGCTTTTAATGATTAATTGAGATATCAATCGTGAAGAACGGTGTTATGACTTAAAACGTATACAAAACAGCAATAATGATAATGATTCTGATATTTCGACCCCATGGACATTCCGAGTTTGGAAACGATCCGACGTAACCTAATTCTCGGAGGTAACTAAATCGGGTAATCTTGCTCGGTAACTATGGAGTGGATAGTGCTTTGTGTAGTGTTAGTACTTGTAACACCTAAACAAAAGTACGTTTTGCATAAACATTACTTTAGACAGTAAATACATCCAACGATGATGTCATGAATATTCAAAATAATGAACACAAATTTGCTAACGTCCGTTTTCTCTTTTGAAATTTCAAAACTGTAAAATAATTAGTTTTCGAGTTTTTAACCTACAATCGTCGGGAATGCTGGCCTTTCAACTACAGCCACAAGTAGGTTAAACCCCGTTTGATAATTTAACTAGAGGCAACTACAGCGCTGACCTCCATCTTGGGTCACAAGGGACATAACCCCCGCGGGTGTTTACAGGGCTCTTGAGGTGGAAGGAGCTATGTTATTTCCCTGGTTTATACAGAGCTACATCAAAGAGGGTTTGATTCCGGACGGAATTGAGATTTCATCAGGGGTTGTTCATTGAAAGAGAAAATATGGGTGACTTCGTGTCTAGGGCAAATATCCGGAGACAAATTGTCTCCAAAGTCTGTTTAAAATATATTTGATAAAAGTAGCTTTCCTTCTGACCAGAAAGGAGTATATAGTATAGTCTGGCAAACTGACAGTCCTTTGTATATTTTCATATTGGGGTACAGCTGAGAACAAAGAACTGAGAGAACCATTCATTCCACAATAGAGTGTTATTCCAATGTTATTACAATGGGCATACTTGACTGGGAAAGTGTATTCGTAATTCGTCATGTTATTTTGGAAGAATAAGGTAACAGATAATGAAAAGCTATGTAATCTTAAATATTCTAATGTACGGATGTCCTCGAAGGTTATATTTCCAAGTCATGCATTGTGCCAAAACATATAAAACAGGAACGCCGGATGATCACCAGTCTGGATTATCCGACAAAACGATTTCCATTGGGAGTAAAAAGCAACGCAGAACTGAAATTAGTGATGGCATCCGGTGTTAGCGAAAAGGACTTGTAGGACTTGCCACTCACAAAATCTGCATCACAAAGTTACTGATTGTTGCATAGGCTCCTTGTCAATGGTGGAAAGATGTGAACAAGATCTACCATATTCAAGGCTTGTCTTCTTGTCCTATAAATTCACCAAGAAGTTTTGAAAGGCCGGCACAAAATATAAATTACCTCACAGATGCACGCACGTTATATTGTTCCTTTGTTTGACAATAATTATGATAAAAGAAAAAAAAGAATAAATCAAGAATAAATTGTTACAGATATTGTACATCAATGATGTATTTACGTCGAGAAACTACTACCTATAATCAGGTTTTCTTACGAAGTGTCTTTATATGCATCATTTCGAAACACATTCCCTTTGTCTCTGTTACAACGTTGCAACTTTTATATTTTTATGTAATGCTTAATATATTCATTCTTCAACGTTCTTGTCTCCCCAAAATGGTCCGAGGTAAATCCATCTAAAGAGTATCACGTAAACTTGAAACTGAATGGAAAAGGAATTGAGATATTTTCTATCACACAACGATTTTTTTCTGGTATTACCCAATCCAGAATCTACAGCACCTTCTACTGTAGGCTCTCTCCCTTTTGCCTTGTCAACACAACGATACAAGAACTCTGAGGATCACGTAATGCTCTTTGAATGAACCTCGAATCTCGGCGCCTACAGGGACATCACACATCTTTGTCCGACAACAGTTTCTTCAAGATAGTTGAAGATTCATAAAGTCATCAGTTGCCTGGCATTTTCTGTTCCACACATCTGTATCACATACAACAGAGCGTGGAGTGTTCAGCCGCGTATCACATACAGATACACTCGCGAATAGAAGTATGGCTTCGCTCATTACCACAACTACGGTTCCACCAAGACAGGAAGACAACCCAGGAACAACCACCATTTCCAAATCCAAATCCCTTCTCCTTGGTATCCTGTTTACCCGATAGTACAACCAGAACAAAGAGCCAATACTCTTTCTTCATGTTAGATCCGCAATCATCGACTTTTTACCCATTCAGATTGGATCTGGTAGTGTCATTATGCTGTTTTCACATGGCGAATTTTCGCTGATTTGGGGAAATGCATTTATGCACATGTGATAGAAATTGACTGGTAAATATCTTTACTTTAGTCGGCCATCTGGAAAATGTTCCTTGTCCTTCGTAGCTCTTTATTTCTATGATTATTTTTCGTTTGTTAGATAGCAACGTTATGTGAAAATTGTACATAAACTTTCCCCGCCACAGTCAGACCATATCAGTCGGGCGGCGGGGCTGGTGCAGTCTAACAGAAGAGTAAGTAAATTCTATTGTTCATACCTATAGATAATTACATGCCTCGTACGTTCAACGATATTACACGTTCAACCGTCGTCGTGATGTTTTTACTTGTCAAGGACCAGGGTGTATCAAAAGACGCAAAAATTGCTTTCATACAATTACACATTGCAATGTCGTTTTCGGTTGTACCGTTTGTCTGTATGGATTCTTAACGAGTATATAATTGTACAATAGAATTCCATGTCTATTTTGTGCTAAGTCGAACCGAAAATGTGACTGTAATCACTGCCTCTAGCGCCTTGTGTTTCGAACATTACTGTGTGTTATATGACATATAATGAGTTCCGTTTGTACGTTTTGGGCGTGATTATGTATTTAAGAACTTCATCATATACCATTTTCGTATTTTTAAAGTGGAGAGTAAATTATCTATGCCGATGGTTTGTTTAGGTTGTACATATTATTCTTTCTTTTTATTGTCAAAATAGAAAATAAATGATCTTCTCATTTGGTAACAAGAAGTTACGAGTGGTTACATAATTATTACATGAATGGTATGTCATATCATTGTTTATATGTTAGAAACCTGTTTGCTATGTATATGCATATACACAAGCACATGTCTTAAGGAGAGGGCAGGAGGATATTATGCTTACCATTTGTAGAAGTACCTAATGCCATTAGTGAATTTCAACGATCCAGTCATATATTTTTCATCCCTATGTTTCTGAATAAGCCAAAAGGAATTTGTTTCGGCTGATAATCGCGACTGTTTATTATCAGGCGTGGAAGTTATATATTAAATTGAATAGAAAGCATTGTAACGAGGTTTATTATTATTGCTGTTCCTTTAAGTCTTTTATATGGTTGGCTACTGCAAAAATATAGCCATGGAAGAATAATGACCCCCAAACTCCTTTAATTTAATTCTTTCTCACACCCAACTCGTTTGAGGCTCTTCATGAGCACTGTAAGCCTTTAACAAAAAAACAACATATTTTAACCTCGTGTGACTCCTTACAACAAAAATGTCACCAAGTCCGACGGGGGAACGGGTGCACTCTTTCTTACGCGTAGGTATAAAATCCTTACGCCAATTTAGCGATATTTCTTGCTCATTGTTGGTGGTGCGAGTTTAAGTGCGACCTCCGGAAATGACAAACAGAGGCCCAAAGCCACATGGGACATTTGTTTCAAAGTTCTCGGGTCTTCAAGTTCACCTCCCGTTTGTAGCAGCGCCTCTAGGGCGACACGAGTCTTCCGAAAGGGTAGACAACTCTGACTGGACTTTAAGTGAATGTAGAAGTTGAGTTACTTGGGAACCTTACCGCGTTTTGTTATAATTCGGGAAGGCAAAACTCTCGTCGTTGTTTAACGGTTAGAACAACAAAACTTTAACATAAAAAAGAAGATGTTTGTGAGAAATAGAACTTTACACATGGTCATAACGCCAGTATTAACGAAAACATAATTGCAGTAAACACGTGCAAATAATATCTGAATTAAAAGACAAGTGAAACATTTTATGTGTTCGAAAGACGTCTTAGAACCATTCGCAAAACCTTTAAACGACTTCTTTATACCTAGATTCTAGATATGACTCTCGTCAACACTGTTAATAGTTCACAAACAACAATGAAGACCACCTTCCCAAATTGCAATCAAACTGCGCCCCATCGTGTCCAAGGGTAGTTTCCTCAAGAACATTTCAGCTCTGAGCGAGTTGTATGAGCCTACTGTTCCAATACCACAGTGGTAGGGAGTAAACATGAAGGGAAGGGACTGGGTGCGAATACAAAGGCTTTTATGTACGCCATGACCGATCTCGCTCCCTGGCTTGGGCTCTGGAGAGAACGTAAGCACAATGGGAAATGCCAAATAGAACCCTGGCGCTAGCATGTACAATCAAAGAAGCATTACTGTGATCGGAATCAGGCAGCGCAGATAGCCAACATTTCTATCTCAATTGTAGAATAAACACTTGTGACATTTTCGCCTAAAATGTCCTAATGACGCCCAGCTATAGAGTGTTTTCTCTTGGGACAAGACAGTGTGAAACCAAGGTATAATAAACAAAATAAAACGAGAGAGAAGTGTTCCGAATTATGCCACAGAGGTACTAATGATGTTTTTGGAAGTTTTTACACCCATCTCGTAGATTCTTTGTCGACTACTTAAATGAAGAATTGAATGGTTTGAATTAGGCCATCAGATATATTAGTGTCTCTGATGGCAATAATGTGTGGGTGATGTCTGATTGATGTAATGTAAGAAGGTTATGTCGACGATAATTTGAGAAGCCTTGAATCAAACTGACAACGGGCCCCAAAATAAATGCAATATGTTGTCATAGACAGATGCCATTCAAATTCCATAGCTCCCACAATGAACGTATTCCACTTTGCCAAACATCCCACCTTGCTTGTTTAACTCTCGACCTGCTATGTTGTGGTGATTCAGAACCTTGTTCTCTACAAGTTCATCTCGTGCAATAATTTTAGCCAAAGCTCAAGAACCTAAATTTGCCAAATATAATGTAAGGGCCGTTGTCCAAACACAAGCATGTACATGTAATTCCTGAATAACCATTGTCTTAAGTATCATAAGTTTGACTTGATCTCTCGAGTGTTATCCCAGTTATTGTCTGATAAATTATACAGTTATGGTAAAATTGTACTTGAGTTCATGATTACAGATCAAGTGAAGGTAGAGGTTTAACCGATCCTTACCCAGTCCCCAGAATGAATCTCCAACTCCTGACCTTATGCCACGGTTATCACGTCCCAGATAACAATCAGAGGTCAAATGACCTAATTAAAATAAAATAAATTCAAAATTTCATCCATCAAATACGTCGCCCCAGCCATAAGCATAATCAGCCATATTGTAACAATACATGTGGAGCTAAACTGTGTACAAACTGTAAAACTGTGTCGTAATTTCACACAACACTAACTATTCCTACTATTAGATCAATGCCTTTAAATATGATCAGACACCTAAATTTAAATTTTGTGGCATTTGCTATTTCAATTATACTTATGGTAAGAGAGAAACATTTAACACACCACCCACTGGAAACAGTGCTGAAAAGTAATCATCTAAATGACATTTTTACGTTTTAGAAATTTGATTGGAATCTGTTGCATAGGTTTACAAATCTCAAGAGGGTAAGCACATCCTGTTCCTTTGCTGTTGTGTCACCAGCACCAGAGCAACAGCAACCATAGAAACACTAAGTTTGCTTTGGAAATCATTGCAAACCCTTGCGTGCATGTCATATTGAGCAGTTATAGTGATGAGATAGATATATTTGCGTAAATGTTTGTTTTACAAGAGTTACGTGAATGGTTTTCAATGTCTATCATGTCTGGAATTGTGCCCATGAAGTGTTTACCGTTACTGCAGGTTGGCATGTTTTTCTCGGTGTTACATACGCGTGTACACCTAGGCTGACTTTATGAAACTCACTGTGTGGTCATGCGTATTGGCAAACCGACCTTTATCATTTAAACTGACATAAATACTCAGGGGCAAAAGTAACTGGTCAAAGTAAGTGGTGTCTGATACTGATACTGATTATAAGGTTTCCATTTTGTGATTACGGTTTTAATGATAGACTGGAACGTTTGGATAGTTAGTTAAAACCCACTAGAAAAAATAGAAGCATAACACTTCAAACTTTCCCGCATGACATGGGTAAAGAGCTGGAACTATTTCACCCCATACTGGACCTAGTGGCTATACTAAATTTGTCAAATTTATGTCTGTTAGACTGTGATTGTTTTCAAATCCATTTTGATAAAATGTAGAAATGCTGTTCATCCATCATATAAGTAGACTTCAAATATACTAGATAAAAGATAGTACTCTTTAGTTCTATGCTTTGTAACAATCACAATATAAAAATGAGTATATGGCCAAATTTACTTTTGCGGTTGAATTTGTAAGATATTATATCATATGGTATGTCTGTTTCCCGCCGCTTTGAACAAGTATATCTATACTACCCATCAAAAGTTTAGACTCACTTAAAGCATTCACTATACGTTATGTATATATATGTGGTTACATCGAAGATGAATTTCTCCACTAACCTGGGGGAACCAACTGCAGATGAATTGCACGAGGATCATGCATCAAATTGCTGAAATGCATGTGCAAATATCGTGCATGTGAACAGCTGCGTTTTGGTGTAAAGTTTTGTTAAGAATTCGCCAATTTTCACAGAGTTTCATCATTTATTGAACTCATGATAATAATCTTTATAACGTTTTACAATACATCAGTTCATGTGTAAACAGTACCTTTAAACAGTATGGAATATTTTGCAAAATCTAGTTTAGAACAGTTGACTGAAGTAAGTGGCTACATTTACACTAGTGAGTCTAAACTTTGGGTGGTATATATATTTGGAAGAAAATGCTATCTTGAAACCTACGAGCTTTGTTATGGTGTAGACAAACCAAGGATTAAACAACTAAGACAACTGGGTAAACTCCTCCCTCTTGAGCAACGGAAACATTAACCAGTCAACCCTGGCGTGTCTAATATAGGCTCAGATGACTCCTTTAAAAGACCATTAACTTTAACCCTAGCAAAGAGCGTGTATTGACATGACTTTATAAGAATCACAAGGTATTATAGGGGGCGGTTGGGTAGCCTAATGGATAAAGCGTTCGCTCGTCACGCCGAAGTCCCGGGTTCGATTCTCCACATGGGTACAATGTGTGAAGCCCATTTCTGGTGTCCCCCGCCGTGATATATCTGTAATATTGCTAAAAGCGGCGTAAAACTAAACTCACTCACAAGATATTATATGGCAAAAAGAAACCAAATGGAATCGTTTAGATCACATAATAGAGACGTTAGCATAATTGATTTTCATTTGGATACACATATACACATACAATTGATGACTGAGAAGAAGAAAAGCCATAGAAATAACCTCATGTAAGGGCTTTAAATCTTAAGCATTCACTTTAATTTCTGAAACATGAAATACAGATCCAATACAAATACAGTAGCACAAGTTAAAGAGATTTAACAAAGAAAGGAATGCAGTAATATCCCTTTAAATGTATATAGACGTTCTCCAAGTGCAATCCAGACAAACCCGATTTCACATTTTAAAACAACTTTTAAGCTTTGTTCCCAAAATACCCCTGTAATTCTCTAAGGACAAGGCATTTTCCTTTTCATACGCCACAGACTTTAAAAATCCCTACTGTGAAAACAGGCAGGTCGCGCTTGATTCGATCCTAGTTAATACTGCATACGGGTTCTTTGGCATTTTAATGTCCTTAATGGATTTAATTCATATTTATATTGAAACACTCAGCTACGATAGGTTCACCCGGTGTACTGACTACTCCGTTTAGTGGGCTTGTATTTTATCAGAAATGTATTTCCGTAGCATTCGAGTGCATTGAAGCAAAAAAACAGTCTTGAAAGCTCCATGTCAAAGTGCGGTCCAAAATTTCAACATTGTATGGGTAATGTAAAAAGCTGCGAACTGTAAAAGGAAGCGGATTACGACACGAAAATAGAAAAATAAGGAAGTCAATGGAAATGGGTGGAGCGAAGGCAGGGGATTGATCTCTCTGCGAGTAAATAGAAACCTCTTTATTTTCCATTTGATGTAAACTCTAAAAAGCATACGAAGTCAGTTTTGATATATATCAATGAAACTTAGACCACCGGACTTGAAAGATGACCATGGCATTGGGCGTCATGGGGGTCAGCGTAACGGTTAGCCCTTGCAGCCCGTGCTCGATCTAGCGAGAAAACATTTAGTTCAAGTCTCTATTCAACTTAGATTCATTGGTCTCCTCTTCATTCCTTTTTAACTATATACCCATGCAGCTCTTTGTTAAAATTTGGCAACAAAATTACTTACGTTACGTAACAATTTATTCTGTTTCTGAACATATCTAATTTATATCGTAATAAATCTTGGAATAGGGCTTCAAATGTTATGATTCTAACAGTAAATGTCTATTGATTTGCATTTTGAACTTATGGTTGAAGCAAATGTGGGAACATGTTATGATGAGAAAAGATGCACTAGAAACGTAAGTTTTAGAAAATATAGCATTTGTCATTTTCTTTGGTAAAACCATTTTATGTAGAAGACATATTTCTGTCAAAGGGGTAGACCTCAGAGTATCATTATAACCACATTGACTATAACTAACAGATGAGATTAATAATTCGTTTATTGTGTCTCTTATTTACATCAGTATATTTGTAAATAGTCGAATTTTTAACATTATTTACATTATCTATTGAGACTTTCAATATATATCCGTCTGAACACTACATTTCGTCACTCAGATTCAAAGTTGATAAATTTAATGTCACAAATGTATTGGATTATTATTATTATGCGATTATTATTATTGTGTTATTATCGCGTCGTTAAGTCGTAACGATGTTCAAGGTTACACACGCAATGTTGTACTTAGCATGGACAAAAGTGATTACTGTTTCTGTTTTGATCGGCATTCTAGAAGTTGGCGAGTCAGTATTGAAGCATACGATTTTATGGATAACAGCTTCTTGTTTAGTGTAAAGAGCGACGTTTCTGTGCAGATGTTTACCCCGTTATTAAGTTGTTATCCATAAAGTAGTATTCGTCATTATTGTTGTACTTTTCTATTATTTCTCGGTAATATTATGTTTTGACATTTTGGCGGAATGTACTGTAGGTTAATAAACTGTTACATAACAGGAAATGGCCATTGGAAGATGATTTATGTATATGGGCATAACAGTGTTTTGGACCTTAGGTTACAAGGTGGCTGTTTTCAGTCAAGTAACGTTTTGGTCTCTCTCGTTTTTGAGTGTATACTGTCAATTTCCTGATAGTTTAATTAAGTATAAGTATTGTAATGAAACACTTATCAAAAGCATATACAGAAGCGAAATAAACACGTAATAATATTCTGCTTTAATATTTACAAATATCACATTTCAATGAGAAGAATAAATAAGGAAATTACTAATTCTAAATCATTTTTTCTTTTTAAAAGAGGGGTTTAAAATTTTGAATTTCAAATATAATTTGAATTTATAAATGTGCCGTGCTTGTGTTCATGTATATTACACAGTGATAGGTTTCTGGAGAATCTCCAGACAAGAAACTCTACACCTTAACCAACAATCAACAGCAAAATGGTAAATCTTGACCTGTTAATCGTGGTGGGCTTGATAGTTGGAACCTATTAAATTTTACGATCTCGTGGCTCATTAATCAGCAAGGTGCCATGTTGGTCACGTGACAGATCTCCAGAAACACGTGATATTCGGTTTTGGCACGTGCGTGTTTTTGATTTAATAATTGGCTGGTGTATATAATTAACCAATAATACACATCCTGTTTCAACGTATGTCGCTAATTAAATGTCAGTGATTCTTTCACTTATTATTTTACTAACGATGATAGTGCTGATGTATGCCAACATTTATAGTTTGTTAGGTAGATGAAAAGATATGCCTTCGTCTAATGAAAAGTCACGTAGTGCGTTGACTTGGGGGTTTGTGTCAGGTGCAAATAATTGCAATATCTTGCCATATGTGTCACAGTAAATCATCGCGACATGGTGTACATTAACACTGTATAATTAAACATTGGGTTTAAATGTTGACACTAACAAAACATGACCAAGAGCATATTTCCCATTTAAATGTTATTTATTTCATGTCTGTAAAACCCATTCCAAAACAGGTATTTAGGTAGGATAGTCGGTACATGTATGTGCAAATATTTTATGGTTAGATGGGATATAAATGCGACTGTAAACCAACTAGAGCCCGAGGAGGATTCTCCCCAGGGTGACGATCCATCCGATACACTGATCCTTTGATACTACTACTACTACTACTACTATTACTTCTACTACTACTACTACTACTACTACTACTACTATTACTTCTACTACTACTTTTACTACTATTACTTCTACTACTACTACTACTACTACAGCTACTACTACTACTAGTACTACGGCTACTACTACTACTACGGCAACTACTACTGCTACTATTACTCAACTACTGCTACTACTACTACTACTACGGCTACTAATTCTGCTACTACTACTCAACTGCTACTACTACTCCTGCTATTATTACTACTGCTGCTACTACTACTACTACTACTACTACTACTACTACGGCTACTACTACTGCTACTATTACTCAACTACTACTACTACTCTCTGCTGCTATTACTACTGCTGCTACTACTACTACTACTACTACTACTACTATTACCACTACTACTATTGCTACTGCTACTACTTTATTTTGTTTGATGTTTAACACCGCATTCAGCAATATTCAAGCTATATTTCGGCTACTACTACTACTACTACTACTACTACTACTACTACTACTACTGTTACTGCTGTTACATCTACTACTACATCTACTACTAACAATCCACCATATAGCTGGAATATTGCTGGGTGCGGCGTAAAACTAGACTCAGCACTACTAACAATAATAATACTCATAATAATAATAATACCGTTATTATATCCATAAGTCACAATATATTTCTTAAATGTTCTTCGCGTTAAATGGTAGTATACGTTTGTGTGTGAGCTATATACGACTCAAGTCAATTAGGTTTCAATTCAATTGCAATATTCTGCCTGTGTCACCTGATGCACTGTAATATTTCGTTGGTTATCTTTATATTTGTTTCATATTCAAGATCGCACTGTCCTATTGATCTAGTTACAATTATAGTATCAATACCCCAACCAAACATAGTACGATAATCATATCTGATTTCTGGATAAACTTGTACATGTGTCGCTGTGTGGTCACCGTTACAAATCAAAGATCATTTCTTGAATATATATCGGGCTTAAATGTAGATCTAATTGCATAAAAAATATTATTTTATTGTATTTCAAGTAAGAAAAATAGCATTACATTTTTAGCGGTTTTATGTTAGGAACACGAGAAAGCAACATAGAATGTATCCAATAGTCGTGTACACGAGGACCTTCGTGGTTTCTTACAGAACTGATCAATTTTCTCTGCATGAATTAGGCTTACAGTTCCTTCGTGATGTCTCGTGTATATATTACACCTGTTGATAAAGAAAAGTCGGTACATTAGATTATATAAATATTGATACATCAGTGCCACAGATGATACGTATTTGTATTAGCGTATGTTGTTTTACTTTTGTGCTAAACTACATTTGAAACAACATCAATTTGTTGAAAACTGTTTGAATTCAATTTCAATTTATCATTTAACATTGTATATACACGAAGATCAGTATCGTTCAAACTACATTTGAAACAACATCAATTCGTTGAAAACTGTTTGAATCCAATTTCAATTTATCATTTAACATTGCATATACACGAAGATCAGTATCGTTCAACGGTCTTTTCCATAGAAAATATTTATGTGAATAATTGTAAAAAACAATAATATTTTAATATTTCATTGTTACCACACCATCGTTAACGTTTGCTATATACTAACGTTTCTTTCAGATATGTTATTAATGCGATTAACATACTTCTAAATATACATTACGTTCTAAATATCCAATTCTTTCTTTCTGACACCAGTAGAGCAGGATACGCTCACCTTATCGCAAACACCTGGTGTCATCACTATTTCATAGTGATTCATAAATACATGCTCTGTCATCGTATCGCATGGTGCGAATCACTGGATTGTCTGGTCCAGACACGATTTGTTTACCAACAACATAGTACAGCTGTAATACTGCCGAAACAAATACATACTCGTGATGTATTCAAAATTGTACAATCGACTGTGCTGTTAGCAGTGATTTGTAATGGGTGTGGAAAGGGTTTGACGCGTCTGAATATCTAATACATTTAACTGTTGTACCACCTAGCTGAATTATTTTTATTGTTAAGGTAAATAGGTAGATGTACTGACATTGTGTTCATTCTACACGTGAGAACTTTACTAAACGTGCATGTGAAGTCTGCAGACACTTAAACTGTACACAGGAGACAGAAGGAGTGAATTACACAAAGGTGTTTTAATCCTTTCTCTATTTAAGCATACAATGAATAATGCCGAGCACTTAAGGTATTGAGGGATGCCATCTGTCTGTCCGTCCGACCATCATCCACCCACCCATCCATCCACCCACCCATTTATCTATCTAAATGTATGCTACCCATCAAAAGTTTAGACTCACTAGTGTAAATGTAGCCACGTACTTCAGTCAACTGTTTTAAACTTGATTTTGCAAAGTATTCCATTCAGTTTAAAGGTACTGTTTACACATAAACTAATGTATTGTAAAAACAAATTCGTAACGTTGAAAAAATTATTGTCATGAGTTCAGTAAATGATAAAAATCAGTGAAAAATAGCGAATTATTAACAAAACTTTACACCAAAACGCAGCTGTGCACATGAACGATATTTGCACATGCATTTTAGCAATTTGATGCATGATCCTCGTGCAATTCATCTGCACAAAGTTTGCAGTTGGTTCACCAAAGTTAGTGGAGAAATTTATCTTCGATGTAACTATATATATGCATAACATATAGTGAGTGCTTGAGGTGAGTCTAAACTTTTGATGGGTAGTATATCTATCTATCTCAAATCATCGCCGCCGTGATATTGCTGGACTATTGGTCAAAGCGGCGTAAAACTAGAGTCACTCACTCTCAAATCATCGATTGGTTGTTTATAAACAAATAACCGTTTTATCTTCTACTGTGGTATGGAAAATTATCTTCCTTTCACTATTGCAAGATTACGAGTTAAATACAGTCTTTTGTTCTTTGTTACGTTGCATATTGCTTACTGCACAATGCCTACTGTATGACGGCTGTCTGTGAAGAATCTCGAAGACTAGATGAAATATACCAGTCACCGATGTCACCAGCAACGTCACACGCCAGACAACGATGACATGACACGCAATCCACAACGTCATCAAACATGACCACACAATCCAGTTGGAAGCATCTTCTAACTGGTAATCACACAATAAATCATATGTCGGGAAACAGTTCATTATTAGCTTCATATCTGTTATAAATAAATCGTTCTAGTGCCTTCGTAAGGCTCCTTGGCCATGCATATTTCACTTATCTAAACATATATTCATGTATGGATTAGGAATAAAATCTAATAAAATTAGGGCAAAATCAAATATACACCATGTGTAAAGATTGCAAAACATAAAACAAAGAGTGATTTTTCGATTTCGTTGCATTCGATATGGATCACGCATGAGGCAATATCTTGGACAGTGTTTCGGCGAATGTTTTCAGCCAATTGACGTTTTGTAATATTTGCCTGGGAGTTCATGACAAAAAGTACCACAGGGTGATTAGTAATTTCCGAGATACCGTTAGGATTCCTGGTCACGCTTCATCCCAAGTAACCTACATGGATGCTGAGTGCCAACTAAATGGTTATGATCAGTGCTGGTTGATGACATCGCATTGTACGACAGTCTGTCTTCCAGGCACTACAGAATATATGTAAAATTGAGTCCAACTCAAGTCTAGAATACTTTTTATTATTATTATTATATTATATATTATTATAGTATATTTATATAGCGCACATATCCACGCAACTGGTGCATGCTCAAGGCGCTGGTATTTTCCCCTCGATCATTGGATGTCAATCTCAGCGGCACATCGTATTATCAATCTCAACTCCCAGGGGAGTATACAACTCTTGCTGCCACTAGGCGCACCGAGATATTGTGGCTTTCTCATCCTAACTTACTTGGGCAAGTCTAGAGTGTCTACGCTCCAGCTCTGAAATTAGGAATTGTTCCGAACTCCTTTCGAGTTGGATCGTTAAGCAAAATTATCCTTATCGTATTATAATACTTACAACCAGTCCTTCAACACCCCGCCCCTACTCCCCACCTCCTAGCACAATAACAAAAATGAGAAGAAAAACTCAAAGAAATTCAAGCATAGCCAGCAATGAACTGCATCCATGTTTGGGAGGATTAACAGATGCGTTCAGAATTGTTGGAGGTAGGTCGAATAGCGCATGTTTTATAGATATATGGTTTTAAGTAATACAGTTTTATTTCTAGGACTAGATGACAGTCTAGGGACTTTGCTGATAATACCGTTACTGTTTTGTCCAAAATCGATTTTTACAGCTTGTCATTTACCAGCTGGAATATCACTGATTGTGGTGAGAACAACCAAATACAAATATCCGAGAATGTGCCGTGTTAATGAGCTAGATAACACTTAGGCTGGATACGCCAGATAGATAGTAACAACATTTTAGTTGATATAACACTTTTTGTTATAAAAAGATGGAACTTCTATTCATTATAACGATATTTGACGAACGGCTTCATAAACATATATAATTCCCGTTGCAACCACTGAGAGCATTTATTCTCTGTTGAATGCACGGTGTGACAATATGGCCTTTCTTCAGAGTAGTATGACTGACAAAACAAAGATTTGGTAAAATATAATCGAATGAACAAGGAAAATATTTAAAAGCAAGAAAACTATTTCCACAATCATAATCACCATCAACTTACGAATCCAACTATGTCATGAGCTTACATAATTACTTACTAACAAATAGGTACAATGCCTGGTGTTCGCGATAGGTTGAGCCTATCCTCATCGTGTGTCACCGTCACAAATACACGCAAGGGCAAGTTAATTGTTCACCTGAAAAACAAGGGGAAATAAAGCACATTTCACTACAGCGACCTGCATCGGATATCAGTTTCGTCAAACCTGGTAATGTCCTCCACATGCCTGTCAAAATTATTTTGCAAGATTTAATAATAATAATAATAATAATAATAATCTTAAAACTCCTTGTATTCCTATATCCGAAGGATGCATTTTATACAGTTATATATCCTCTGCATGAACGAATGCAGTGGAGAAATCATGATATCGAGTTCAATTTGTTGCTGTGATATTGTTTGAGTGGCTATACATTCCTGATCGATTGAAATTAAAATTTTAATTAGACGTTTAAAAGTATTTTCAAATTTTAAAACTTTTAATGGTGTTTAAAGGTGGTCGTCTCCGACCATCCTTTTCTATATTAAAATTTGTTTATAAAAGGCTAATCCAAACTAGTAGCTAGTAGCTACCACCATGAACATGCGGTATTTCTTCACCAACTGGACTGGCACAAGAAAATCATGTATTTGTAATCAAATATATTTCTTTTAAACCCTATTCATTACAGAAATGGAAATATCACAGCAACGACGAATATATAAATATTAAAGTCCGTTCAAGAATCCATTTCAGCCTCTAGATTTCAAATATTGTCTAACTGCAAACTAACGTTTAACCTCTCGTGTATGTCATTTATTCTTACAAACTTTTACTTTTGTGTCGACTGCGTGTTTTATGGCGGATGCTACCCTTTTTCGCGAACACCTGGTGTCATCAAAGTGATCCATTCATAATCTGTTCACAGCTAACTTCCATTTAACCAAACTGTTCCTGGGGATAGTCAGGACTCGGTACTTTTGGCACTGACGTTCTGTATTTCATACACAAGGACTTGGGTATTACTTACTCTCAAGTGGACATTATATTTGACAATGTGACTGAGTGAGTGAGTGAGTTTAGTTTTACGCCGCACTCAGCAATATTCCAGCTATATGGCGGCGGTATGTAAATAATCGAGTCTGGACCGGAAAATCCAGTAATCAACAGCGTTAGCATCGATCTGCGCAAGTGGGATACGATGACATGTGTCAACCAAGTCAGCGAGCCTGACCACCTGATCCCGTTAGTCGCCTCTTACGACAAGCATGGGTTACTGAAGATCAATATTCTAACCCGGACCTTCACGGGTATGATGACAATGTAAGACCTCTGGATCGGCATTAATATTTGGAGTGTTTACCTGTTTAAAAGGTGATACAAATAAAACAAAAGGACTTGAGATGTCAACACTTCCTTTTAATTCGGCTAGCCTAACCCATTTGGATTTCGTCCGTACGACAAGAGATGTATGATAAGATTTTAGTCCGATCAAATAAAATTGACAAAGTTATGGAAACCTTAGAAATTGTAATCACAGTAATCAAATAACACGACAGCTAGCATATTTCTTCAATACAAATTACACATAATACCGACAATATTATCTACAGAGCAAAGAGTAACATACATGAAAAGAACAGTTTATTTTATCAAAAGAACCAATCACCCAATATGCCTGTTTTGTACAGTTCTTAGAATATCGGCTTGGCTAAAGTACCTGTTGCTGTTAAACGAAACGCTCTCCGGTGTACTTTACACACCTTAGCTATACCGGAGGATACTGATATCACGCAAGCTTGAAACTGTTACAAATTCATTTAAGTCAACCATACAAACCAAAGATCGTAAATGGGTTTTCAGTTGGAGTTCTTGAAAGGCATTTGGAAGTTGGACGAACATGAATACATGACACGTCTTATTGATGACAACTTTATATTCTTTATACGACGTTTCAGAGCTTATTCTTGCTACTTCATCACGAAATGGTCCTGAAACATCGTATAAAGAATAACAAGAAGTTGTTATCTATAAAACGTGTAACATATTCAGGTTTTCAACTGGTCTCCAAATTTGAAGTACGACTGTCTTCTAGTAGCATGAAATTGCTCTCATCAGGTCTTGTCCTTACTTAAGTTATTTGGACCGGCCTAAAATAATATATACGAATATTAAAAGAAGTTTTCGATTCCTTGACCTTTTGTGTCTTCGGGAATATTTCAAAGAATTTCCACACAATTACAACCTGGTGAGCTGAGAAAATATGGTCCATATGCAAAACAGAAGCACTGCGAATAGTGTGTAGAAGTATAATCGATATCGCATTAGTATCAATATATACTCCAATGTACATTACATTAAGAACCTGTATGGTGATGGGTGAAGCATATGTCAAACACACGATGTATCAGCCCCTATTGTTTTCACTTCGACTTTCACTCAGTGTTTTCAATTATAGGTGTGCCTATTATAGACTAATGTTGTATTTGTAAGGGATTCGGGCCAGGGCCGTCCTACTCATTGAACCTGGGGTTTGCCTTAATGTGTTTGACACACGACCGCTTGATCGTTCACACCGGTACTATCAAAGCAAGGATGGGGACGGGTCCACAAAGACTAAGGGTTTAGGTCCGGCTTGCTAAGTATTTTATTGCTTTGTATTGACGGGGTGTCAAGGATGGTAAACAATTATTTAAGAGTTGTGTGTGTGTCTTGAGACAAACCTTTCTTCAGCCTTCGCAAATTTTGAAGCATTTTCGGGAAACGACTTAACGATTTTTAGAATGGCAATCAGTGAATGAATTTGCTATGCATTGTTTGTTATTCCGTTCATATCACAGTCATTGTAATCGATTCTGAAGAATCCATATTATACACGATTTCAATAATCTTCAAATTCATCAAGGTCAAGGACAATTGTTGATGTTCTTGGACAAAATTGTATTCATCTGAACTAACCCTTCATATCATAATATGTATAACGTTAAATTGTTTCTTTCATATTAGCCCAATAATATTTATATAGATACTTAATAAAAACGTAATGTACACAGTTCAGATGTAAACTTTTCAGCATAACTGAATCACTGTTGGTGTCATCAATTTCTGATATAAATGCAGAATACGTCTTGAGACGGCCCATCTTAATGGCGGTTAGCCACGAGACATCTAATTGTGTGGCCACACTTTGAAGTCCTTACTGTTGTTTCCCGTGGACTGTGTAAACAACGGGAGTCACTCAATCAAAGTTTAAAAGGCGTTTCCATGGAGTAGACAACAGGATGTCGAGACAAATGATGAACACAGGTTGTGCGCAATCTGGCAAAACACATTCATCTTATCGAAAACACCTTTACGCAGCACGGTCGTATTTTTGTTGTACCGTAGAAGTATCCAATGTTGAACTATCGGTTTTAGGGTACATTTCACCGAAATTAATTTTCTAATTTTTTCATGTGCCGTTTGTGTTAGAATCAACTCTGCGGCGCTGCTGTCAGATGCCTTAAGGCATTAGGGAAACGACGTTAAAAGGCGCACGTAATTTGTAAAATGAGTCTTGAAAATGTTATTTCATTCAGTTCTCTGCATGTGACAAAATACGCTACGTGGAAATTGTGATGATATCCTTAAATCTATAAATTATCTAAAAAACGTGGGAGATAATTCATAAATCTCCCCAGTCTCGTTATAGTCACGTGTAGACAACACAAACGGAAGTCATTAGTATACGACTCCGGAGTTGAAGAGCGTCGTATGACCTTCCCGCGATATTTGGGCGAGATCTCGCGGACCTGACTTCAAAGAGAATGGGCGGTGTTTCGCTTAGAAGAAACTGCTAATGTTCAGAGCTAAACGGCTGTGTGAATATCACTTTTGTTACTAATATATCAATCGTTGTGTGGAAATATATCTATCGTTTTCCTTTTAAGATATTTCGGCAGATGTAAGAACTGTCCTCGCAGGGTGGTTTATGACCGTCAGTACGCAAATTCATAAGGGACTCAAAGAATCTCAATATGAGTATCGTACATAAATACCCCCATCATAAAGGAAAGCGAAAGGTTCAAAGTGGAGACTATTTCATCAGGAACCCAAGCAGGCAGCCATTTCCAAGGTTTAGTTTCTTATTCAATAAAAGGGTCGTAACGTTTCCCTTCGTTCGTTGTAATGTGTTTTAATTAAAATCTTCAAAAGGTTTATCGTTACCGTAAATACTTTAATTTGTTATGTCTGTAAACATACACGTGTCCTTGTTTCGCAAAAGAACTGGTAATTTACGGTCCCCGAAAATAACTTTTGCCAATGATTGAAAAACAATATACATAATGAAAGCACTGGCTCCCTTCTTTCGACTCAGAAAAAAACGTAAAAGAGTGAAAATAAGCACAAAAAGTATCTTTTTCATGACTATATTCTCGCCCAAGTGAGTATCTGTCTTGTAAAAATATGCGAAGCTATCCGACGTTGTAATATTGCTGTGAAATATGTGTGTGTTTGTGAACTTTGTGATTAATGTTTTCTGTTTATTTTATGGCGTTGTTATTTGGAAATCCGATTTTAACTAAACCAGAACAGAAATACCTTTGCACATATTATTTAACCTAAGAACAAAGTGTGTATTGCTCGGATTTGTTAAGCGCTCAGAGTTTGAAAAGTATTTCTGTCTTCTAAAACACCTTACTTTGAAATTACTCTATGGTCGTGTGTGAAAAGAAAATATTTTGATAAATCTGAATTTCACGGACAATCAAAAACATGTTTTAGTAAAAGTATCTTTATTGTATTGTACACATTGCTTTAACACCCCAGTACTTCCCACCTTCAAACAGAATAACAGAAAGTGAAGAAAAAACCCGAACGAATTCAAGCACTGCATCCGTATTGGTAAGGATGGATATAGTCAGAATTGTAGGAGATGTCGAGCTGTGCTTTTAAACATTTGTATGACAATTTGGTTCGACTAATTTGTTCTCATCATCCTTTAATATGGGACACTCGGAAATATCAACTGATTAACACAGTGCAGTGTGTAGGTTATATTCAATAGTTTGCGGGAAGACAAATTAGGAAACAACTGTTTTCCTACTAGCAAAATAACGTACGTTATATTTGGGATTACAGTTTTTCAGTGTACTCTCTCTCAGTATACATAAGATGAAATTTTACGTGAATTGATTCAGTAAATAGCATGTTACTAAACCGTTTATCTTGCTTAGAAAATAGGTGATGTGACTCTACCCGAAATTCTTGAGTTATTCGAGTATTTGTTCATTTTTCTTGTATTGATGTCGATAGTTATAATGCTTCCCAAAGCTGTGTCTGTGTAAAGGATTTACTGCTTAGTGCGATATTTCAAACTGGCTTTGAAAAGTTATGAAACACCATAAGCAAACCAATGGGAACAGGATTTTGAAATATTTAAAATTTGATTAAGCACTGAAGAGAAAATCAGACATATTGTCTTGGTCAAATTCCATTGCAGCTTCCTTGCCCATGTTGTGGCACCAAGACGCTATTGCCGCTCTCATGAAAAGAAAACGTATATATTGTTATTTAAACTGCGCTCAAGATGAGTGTAACTTTATAATCTTGTCTTCATTTTATTCAGATATTTTAAACATGACTAATTTCACCAAGGTACTAACATATGACCCCACCTTTAGGTAGTCTCTACTTACCTTTCACATTCCGCAAGTCTTCACTCGATGTGAAACCGCATATTGAAAGCGCATCATGTTTTACGGTATTGTGTATTATCTTCGCAATGTGTCGTATCTGATGCATATACTGCTTTTATCAATTGTATCCATATGTGGTATTTTAAGTGATTTGTGGCAAACAGGGCTGTAATTTGCTTTGACACCTTTATTTTCAAATCCCAATAATGTGTTAAAAGTGCAACTGGTGAAAAATGCCAACAATATTTATCTCGCCTCATTTTTCAATGTTTATGCATACGTCATGCGAAAATTCTTTAAAATTCTTTAAAGGGCAAGTTATTATTTAGTTTCGGTGTCTTGAGAGTCATTAGTGTATTCATTCATGTCAGTGTTGATTCCTTGAATTTTACTCTTACGTTGTTAAACGGAAGGCTGTATCTGTTACGCCAGTTAATCTGAAAACACCATTACAAAGTATGATATGAAACTAACTCGAGAATAACTGGTATTATAACTTCATCAGTATATCTTGGTTGGTAAGTGATGTATTGCAAATGTATTTTTCACAAGTTTTAAAACCAACACATATGGCAAGTTAATAAGGCCCCGCATTTATAAGTTCCACATATGCAGGGATACCCTTGATATTGTTTTCTCTCGGGCTACATGAAAAATAGTTCTCTGTCAAAACGATTTTCAACAAATGGTAATATGTAAAAGCCATTTTGTTTTGTTCTTTTTAGCCGTATTCTTCCAGTTTCACATAAATGCATGTTTCACGTGTAAAATTAATTAACCCTCCTCCAGAACCAACCCCCCCTCGGTCCCTACTTTTCTCTTACCCAAGAGAGTTCCCGTGTGTGGTCCCCCGAACTATGGAGAGAAATTTTGGAGATTTTTTTCCGAGTTTCAAGGGCTTTTCCGAATGGATGGTATTCCTGGCTCTGTAATGAGCATATCATGTTTTCTGTAAGTGATTTACAAAATTTACTGTTTCTTTTGTCAAATTCATTCTCAGTTTCTCTAATTGATCTGCCACTGTTGACGTCATAGGTGATTTCATCTTCGTTCTAATGTATTTGACAGCCAGATGTTGACCACCAATAGTTTTTGAGTTAGCTGTTTTTTAATCCCCCCCACAAATGTTCAATGTATCCTTAATTATTCGCGAATTGATGATTTGAAACACTGATGGGGTTATTAATCTAACAGCCAGGAACGTTTAGGTAAATACCAACGAGAGTTTGTCGATGGCAACATAAATGAATTTTGGAATAGAGATAATCTGTTGTACTGGCTCTGCGAATATAACCTTGCAGTAACTATAATATGCGAATGTTAAATTTGAACATGACTGTTTTAGAATTTGTTAAAAATAATTGAAATAAATATCAGAATTATTTCAAAATGATGACTTTTCGTCAACCATAATATTTCATAGCGTTTTCATTTGTGTTCATTAGTTTCCATAATGAGCACTTCTTATATCCTCGGTAGCGTTTGGATGGAACCAGTTTAATCACAGCAAATACCTTCCATAGAAACTATCAGGATTTCGTCATGTGTGTTTCGGTATTAACAGTTTCCTACCCGTGAAGATCCGGGGTAGAATAGGTCTTCAGCAACCCATGCTTGCCACAAAAGGCGACTATGCTTGTCGTAAGAGGCGACTAACGGGATCGGGTGGTCAGGCTCGCTGACTTGGTTGACACATGTCATCGGTTCCCAATTGCGCAGATCAATGCTCATGCTGTTGATAATTGGATTGTCTGGTCCAGACTCGATTATTTACAGACCGCCGCCATATAGTTGGAATATTGCTGAGTGCGGCGTAAAACTAAACTCACTCACTCATTAACAGTTTCCCTACTTAACGTATTATAGCAACGAAGTAATATTTTTTATTAGTTATGGGGTCCCTAGTCCCATTGGTCGAATAACCAGGTTTCTGGAGTATCGGAATCCGCAATGTGGAGGTTGTAAGTATATATCTATGTTGAGTATGCAATGCACATGAGTGTAAGCATGCTCCCCTCTTCAAATCAGCACAGAGAATAGTCTGAGTTAACGTCACTAGACCCCCATCCACGGCTTACTTTTGTATGATGATTCAAATTTCCACCTCAATATAAGACAAAATATTATGGATGTCAACTTCTTCTTTATTGTACACACAACGTTTCAGGGCTTTTCCTTGCCCCTTCGTCATGAATATTCATTCACCTGACGAAGGGCAAGGAAAAGCCTAGAAACGTTGTGTGTACAATAAAAAGAGAAGTTGACAACCATGATATTTTGTGTTATATTTAATACCAACTTCTATATGCCTCTCAAGAACCTTCAACTTCAAGTTATGAGCAATGTAATAAATCTCAGTCGCATGATATCTAAATTATATGATACAAAATAAGGTTAATGCCTAAATCTTAGATCAGGCGTGAAATTACATCCGTTAATTCAAGTCTTTAGAAAATTAGCTCAACACTTACAATACCTGTTGGCCAAGAAATACCGATCCATTCCTTATCTGGTTCTTGGACGATGTAGAAAGGAACAATACCGTTATGCAGGAAAATCCATTTCACACGCGTAAGTACAAATCGTTGTAATTTATTTTGTTATGATAAAAAATTAATCATGCTTGATAAATGTGATTTTTAATTATTACGATTCGCTGTTTCCTTTCACAATGGCTATATGTAATATCACTTTGTCTGGGGAATGTACAAAGCATCAAGCACATAAACTGAAATTTTAAATACAATTAATCTTAAATACGTTGTGTGTGGTTTAGTTTTACAACAGCGAACGATAATACTGATTTGGTTACAATTACGGACAAATGCTGTCTATCACAATGCGATGGAATATCAAGCTTCTCAACTGGTTTGGGACAGGTAATAATAGTATTACGTCATTAGTTTACTGACTTTAGTGGAGATCGGGTGGTCACAATGTCATGTGTGAATATTTTGGATGAGAGCCAAGAACATTAACTTGAATGAACCCTATTGGTTGCTCGTCTTATCGACCATTGATGTCTGTGGTAGATGTAAGATTGTTTTATAGCCTTTACAAATTTCACGACTTTAGAAATTTAATGGCCTTTACTGAGTTTTCATACTAACGACTACATGCTTTACTTCGAGACTTCACAGGTTACATTCCACAGACTTTACAGACAACAAACATTTCAGACATCAGAGGTTTCATAGGCTTTACAGATTTGTGTTTTACAGACGATGCAGATTTTATGACTTTAATCCACGTTTACACACTAGAGACGTTGTTGACTTCACAGACTTCACAGACATAACTGACTTTGGAGACTTTACAATTTAAGAACAGACGTTAAGTATTTCACAGACGTGACTGACTTTAGAGACTCTTCACGTTAGACTCTTCACTGACTTTAGAGACTTTACAAACGTCACAGACTTTAAGTACGTTTCAGACGTGACTGACTTTAGAGACGTTTCAGACGTGACTGACTTTAGAGACTCTTCAGACGTGACTGACTTCAGAAACCTTTCAGATATTTCTGACTGGAAACTTCACAAACGTGACTGACATAAACTTTTCAGACGTCACCGACTTTACGGAGCTTTCTGACTTTACATACTTTACTGAGGTTATTGACTTTACCGACTTTTCAGACGTTTCTGAGTTAGAAACTTTACACTCGTCACAATATCCCAAGGTTTTAGAAACTTTAAGACTTTGCAGGATTATACTTTACAGGTGTTGTGTTGCTAGGTGACACGGAAAACTAAATCAACGCCCCAACGCATTCACTCACATTACTAAGGACTGTAATATATATGCAGGAATATATATGTGTATAAATAATAAACCTGTAATATGTATCTTCTAAACCAGCTCAGTGACTGAGTAACCTATTATGATATTCTTGAAAACACTAAACTCTAAGTGTCAAATTTTGAATCTTCATCGCTCTTTGATATTTACCACATGATAATATACTATCAACAATTTGATATAATGTTGACATTTTTATCAGATACATACCAAAGAGCATACCTTAAAATGAGCTTAGTTTAACTCAAGCATGAGGTATATGATATATGATGCGGCTTTCTGATGGTCAAAAAGCTCGTTTAGCTTCCTCTGAACTAGAGATAAAATGTGAAATCGCATCAAGTGTTTCACGTTTAAGAGTGGCCACATAACTCCCGAGACTGCGTGCGGGATGACTTCAAATTACCAATTGTCCACTCGTCATTTCGAGCAATGTTCCATTAGCTTTGGTATCTGTATGCCATAGATATTGAGGTACAATAGATCGACTCTCGCTCAAAAGTTCTTGCAATAGTCATGGCCTTAGTAACACTTTTAATAAGTTTTATGATAGATACGGGGAGGTAAACATTTTCGAATTGACAGCAGCATTGACGATAGTGATATCTGATGCGATTCCATACTTTCGTCACTGTTTGATAGTAGTTCATAGAGACACATGCGTTTCATATGGTCGAAGTGGTATAATCGCATCTGCTCTTAGCAGAGATTTCTAATTGATGTGGAAAGGAGTTTTTCGCTTTTATTGTCTCTGTGATGTAGAATGATGATGATGATGAAGAATGAAGACATTGTTCATCGCCTCAGCTACTAAATGCCCATCAGAGAACTCTGGGATATATTTTAATTTTATCACTTGTGAACAGTGAACGGACGTGGTGGTAGTTCAAACACTCAGAAACTCTGGTACATTTAGAAAGGACCACACCTTCATAATACCACACAAATTTCATTATTGCTGCAATCTACCCAATTATTGACCATAATGATGTTTTTAGATATATGAACTCCTAGTCGCTCGTTAAGGTAATAAATATACCAGTATTCGGTTCATGGTAGTTGTTCACGTAGCTTTCAGGATTATTCAGTATGAAGTTCTTCGGAAGAAAAATTAACCTGCATTTATTGATGTAACCTAGCCCTGACAACTGAGAGATGTTCCACGAAACCTGAAACATTGTGAGTTGCATTGCACAGCGGACGAGGAGTCGAAATATGTCTTACGCAGTTATTTCCCTTTGGTCACAGTGGATGTCTGTCTGCCGTGAGGTATCAATGATCTTTGTATGTACATGATTCATTGGTTCAGTTGGAATATTTGTGAATTTGTGTTGAGGTTTAATTTTCAGGTGGTTATGAAAAAACAGTGTATTTTGTGTATCAGGAGCTTATCGTTGCATATATAACCTAAACTCCCTGTTAGAAAATACAGTAAGGTTTCAGTAAAATTGGCGCATTTACATCTTAACGCAAACGCACCTTATACTACAAAGTATTTGCCCAATCTGTTTGTTTAACTTGAACTTGTTCATACAACCAATGTAATTAACTCCATCAATTCTAAAAATCCTTAACTAATGAATTTTTCATTAGTTTTGCTTTTAATAACGAAATCAGATGTTACGTTGTTTGATGTAGTCGATGGTTGATGTGTGTATCCCACTCGCGTCGGGAGATGCTCATGATATCAATCCCTGGATTGCCTGGTTCGGACCCGATCATTTACAGTCCTCCATCTTAAAGCTATGATGTGGACAGTGCCACACAAACAAACAACAAATAAACAAACAAACAAGCATTTTAAGTTCTTTCTTACGCTTACGTTTCGCTTGACCTCTGTTCTATCTCGTGAAAGAGTGATTAAAATGTATTGTCACGTCGGCCATATCTCATCCAGAAATGACGGAAACAGTTTCGTTAAATATGATAATTATATGTCATAAAGGACAGCAAACATTTAGCAAAGTATCAAAACAGTCAAGTAAAAACAGACCTTATCAAATTCTATAATGTTCTATTCAACACTTATATCAATATTACGTGACAATGATACCAAAGACGTTGATATTCTTACATGAAATTACAGGAACATAAACAATTGTTCAATTTATTTCCATGTGCAGTCGACATACGAAATGAATAAATGTAACTTGATGTTTCTCTTAATCTAGAATGTTACAGTTCGTATAGAACACGATACCAAAGAAATATATTTTGTCATTTCTCAGAAAATATTGATGGAAGCAACATAGTAAAGTGAACCAAAATTGTGTTTTTTAAAATGATCCCCTTAGAACATAATATACACAAACATGGTTACATCAGAGTGATTAATACTATCCCTAACCCTAAACTAAGGAAACAGACCTGAGAACCATTGTCATGCATATGCGAGAATTTAGCATGCCATTGTTGCAATTATTTTTTAAAAGAATTGTTATCCTCAAAATTACTATCAGTGTTGCTCTGAAATTTTCTTCTGCCATATTTATTTTTCCACTATAATAATGAACTGTTTGAATTTATATTCCTGTGATTGTCAAAACCAAACTTTTTTTTATATAAGTATCATCCAGTCAGATTGCACTAATTCCGTATCTGCCGAAGAGATTAACCTTTCGCTCGTGGTGACCTTCGGTGCGGTGCTGTTTTGTTATCGTTTTGTCTCGGCCACCAACGAGACTACAATTGTTTGTTTTCGAAGGAGAAGTGAGTCGAAATCCAACACCTGCAATGTCCCGACAGATAAATTGTAAAATAAGAGATTTAAGTGTAAAACGTGGCTCCCAGATTCTCAGGGTGACAACATGACTACAATAAATAAACAGATTTTTATTTGTTAAAATTAAGAATTCGCCGGAAGTGATCGAGTGCAGAAATGTGAAACTCTTTCGTATTCCATATGAAAATTCATTTGGTTCAGATAAATATCGACAACAAGCCATGCTGTATGGAAAATAACAGCTAATTAACATTATTTGTGATCAGTATATAATATAATGCATACATATTGTAAAAGTACGTTGCTAAAGTAAGGTTAATTTTGAAAATAATGCTTTCGAAAAATTACTCATACATATTTGATAAATCTGTAATGATGTAAAAATAGAATAATCATACAAATGTGTATGTTTTTCTTCTGAATCTATTATATTTCGGGCGGTGGGGTAGCCCAGAGGTTAAAGCATTCGTTCGTCTCGCCGATGACCCGGGTTCGATTCCCTACATGGGTACAATGTGTGATGCCCATTTCTGGTGTCTCTCGCCATGATGTTGCTGGAATATTGCTAAAAGCGGCGTAAAACCATACTCACTTACTCACTCTTGAAACCCACATGCACAAGTATGTGGCTGATGTATGTGCGAAGCTATTCTAGTCGAAATCCGCCGTGATGTTGCTGGAATATTTTTACACCCAACTCACTCACTTTACATACTCAGAGAATGATTGAACTTGAAACATGTTTCTTGTTTCACCTTTTTTACAAGAGTTCACTTACGCGATGCCCCCTTAATTAAATAAGTGATACTTTGCAGTAATATCATTTTTCATGTAGTTTATATTTTGATATATCTAAATACCATTTCTAAAAGGAATTCACCTCCAGGCCTTATTGTATCCGTCGAGTCTCCGTTTGTTGAAATTACACAGTTGTATACTTCCTCCGGTGGTAATCTCTATCAGAAACGAAATATATCACCGTCAATATTCTACGCTTCATTTAAGTTTACTATGATACTCTGTTCATCCGGGCGAAAGTTAATAGCGTTCTGATTATGAAACTCGTTACAAAGAAATGTCACGGGACTGCATGTACTCTCATTAGATACAGTTGTCTTGTATTACTCCGCGGTTTAATTTTAGCGATTTCAGCGTGCAGTGAAGCGACGAAAATGGCTACGTACGTAAAGACACAGATATGATATCACGTAATATGATGACATACATGAAATAAAACTTTAATACAGTATTAAAAAACTAGTCGTCTCCCAGACCCTGGATAAGGAACTGGGAATATATCTAACTCAAGTCCAAATGGATTTCTGCAAGAATTTAAGAATTTCTTCTGGGGTCCGTTTTGATTTGATTTTAAATTTTGTAAAACGAAATTTAAAAATAAGGTAACTTTGTTTCATTGAATCCATGTCAGTATATAATCAACACTGATTATATATATATGCGCGAAATATACATAAACATATATACAATGTTGTATATATATTTCTGCCCATTTCTGGTGTCCCCCGCCGTGATATTGCTGGAATATTGCTAAAAGCGGCGTAAAACCAAACTCAGTCAGTCAGTCAGTATATATATTTCTAAAGGCGATGACAACACTGTATAAATACAGTATAAAGTATACTGTATAAAGGTGATATCGGTAATGTTACCATAACGGCGAAAACATCCCTTGATGTTAGGAAAATAGGTAACTTTACATGGCGCCCTTGTCATTTTGAATTACAAACTCGGGGTTGCATTTTTAAATATCTGGTTGTGGAAACGACAGAAGCAAGGGAAGCGTGTTGGTATATTTTCTTTTGAGATGATATATCATTTCTGACTCATAAATTCGCTACTTCTAAATGTCTTCTGTATTTATAGAAGTAGTTCATAGTTAATGCATACAAACGTAATGCCATCTATTATGGAGATCATTTCGAAAAATATGAAACGAAACACTCTCCACGTACAATACTGGCACATCTGGGTACGTTAGCCTTTGCACTGGTGCATGCGTCATGTGATTATCAATGATTAATTTCATTTAGTGTTCATCGCCATAATTAGGGGATCCTCAGGTGTTGACGTTTAATGTCAAATTGTAATAGAATATGTTATATATACTCTCTCTCTCTCTCTCTCTCTCTCTCTCTCTCTCTCTCTCTCTCTCTCTCTCTCTCTCTCTCTCTCTCTCTCGGCAATCGTAATCAACATGCAAAATGCACATACATTTCTTATATCATCTTAAATAAATAAATAAATAAATATTATATGTTTTTCCAGTATTGCATTTTCTATGATCATTTGCCAGCATCTCATGTTTTCGTTTATACGCTCAAACAAGATATTTATACTAAATTCAAATACATATCTATGTAGAGATATACTTTACTATATTAACTTTTTAACTATATTATTATATTAACTATTTTAGTCAGTCTTACTGTAAAAACACCACCAAAAAGGAAAAAAGACAATGGTAATCTTAACTTTTTTAATATATATATCGTGCAATTGATTATGGTGCAATATATATTATTTCTTTCTCTGTAACACGCAAATAATAGACATGTGTTAAATAGTACTATATATCCGACTGTTGATTTAAATATGGATGACGTAAATATGTGTATACCATAGATGTAAGATAAATAACGTTTAATCAATAACAAATCTTTCCTACACTCATAAAAATAACCAGAAGTATATTTCTGATTTTACTTCTGTTGAAGGCATTTCTCTGATTTGTTACGGTTACAACCAAAATGGTTGGAAGGACACGTTTTTTTGGCGTGCGAATTTGACGAAACTGCACATGCTGCACGTGGAAATGTACATCCTAATCACTGCTTGGACAATGTTTCTCGAGCTTTCTTTGAAAGTACGATTCTGTGTGGTCCTCGTTCCCCGGTTTCATTCCGAGCCTTCTCGATCTGTGGCTGTGATACCTCGACAGTGACGTGGTTAGCTGCCACGGAGGGCGCACCCACTGACACGGTGATAAGAATTTTACCAATGTGATACACATGGTAATTTGTACATTGCAAAAGAAACTAAATTGTTTTTCGATTGACAGCTGTGAAGTGGAAATCGACAAGTACTCCCACAATGTCCCCATGCTCATCTAATCACCGCTCTGACATGGAGCATCTGTCCAAGTGCGAAATATGTCTCAATTAACTAAACATACACACCTTGCAATAAGTGATTATCAGTCACGGCGGTTTCACCTGCCATCATCATCATCATCATCATCATCATCATCATCATCATCATCATCAGACAACTCGAAACAAACGCGAAATAATTTTAGGGTTTGTTAAATACTGATGTACACGGAGAACAGTCGTCGTCATCATCATCATCATCATCATCATCATCATCACCATCATCAAGGTTATCTCACCAGAAAAGCAGTTGGCGGTCAGGCTGATTATCACCGCCCATCTTGTTACGATCTGAAATAGTATTTTGCGGTTTCAAATTGTTCAAAGACGAGTATGCCCTTCTGAAATGTTTGTTTATCAAATTCGACTACTTCCAGAGAAAAGTACTACTTTTTATATTTATTTATGCATTTAAACTTTGCTTTGAATCATTTTTCACTCTTTTTTCCAGAAGCTAACGTTTTATAAGCTTTTTGATAGAAAAACCTTAACACATCAATTCTAATAACACTCTCCTGTTTTCACATGTTCTATGCCAACAGCTTAAAACGCTCCAAATTATATTATTCTACGTATCATGGTTATGAGTTGTACATTTCAGTGGATAATCGCAATATTTGTCTCTTCAACAAAGCCAACCTGAGACATATTTACAATAACACGATTTCTCAGCACAGGTGTCGAGAAACGTCTTGTGTCATTTATGCAAAGTTTAATTGTACGGTGTTTCTACGCTGTGGTTAAGTTCTATACACTGCACTCATATTCTTTGTCTTGTGTCTGTCCTACGTGTCATGAGTTGTGTTTAACAGTCTGGGTTATATATCTAACAACAGGGCGTTTCATTATCTTCAAGCATGGAATAAACTGTCTGGTAAAGAATCACTTACCATTTTAAATTGCTTAACCGGGCTAATAAGAGACGAAATTGTGCTTGAAATCCAAACAAACGCGCATTGAAGTATGGCTTGTTATATGGTGATGTACGCGGAGAACAGCCATCATCATCATCATCATCATCATCATCATCATCATCATCATCATCATCAAACAAATCCTAACAAACGTGTATTAATGTAGGGTGTACATAGGGTTTGTTAAAAGGTGGCGTACGCTGAGAACTGTTATCATCATCATCATCATCACCATCATCATCACCAAACAAATCCCAACAAACGTACATTAATGTAGGGAGTACATAGGGTTTGTTAAAAGGTGACGTACGCTGAGAACAGTCGTCGTCATCATCATCATCATCATCATCATCATCATCATCATTACCTTGTTTGGATGACTTTTAACGGGCGATGATTTAGTTATTAAATGGCTACTTGTTGTATATTGTGGTCAAGGCATCACATCGAATCACTTTGAGTGTTTAGTGTTAGGGTTTGTGTTTAAGTGTGGAAAAGGCTTCTTTGTATGGCGCTACTTAAGAAAACGAACATGTGTGTCATTTAATGTAAAAAAGCACCATTCATATTTAACATTTATATGTTGTTGCTTTTAACTGAATAGAAGAAAACATATCAACATCTATATGAGGCTGTCTTTTGTTATCAAGGGGAGACAATTGTAGCGAGAACGTTAATTTTGGTCCACAAATTGATAAGCTTGTGTTACATATTTAAATTTATTTGTAGACAATTCCTGAAATTAGCAGATTTCGTACAAATACATTAAACCGATACGATTGTAGTATATATACTTTATTTTTTTCTAAAATATCAAGGGCTATGTTTTTGAATATACACAAGTATGGTACAAACGTATGTAGTCATTTAGAGCAGTTATATATATATTTAACAATATATGTTGTGAAATACATTTGTTTCATAGTTTTACGTCGTCATTACTTTTATGAAAAGATATAATGTATCAGCTTCAATGTCTTTTAGTCAATAATAAAAGCTGTTTTCAAATTTGCCGTTATTTTCAATGCTGGTAGAGTCATTTCAACTCCACTAGCAGACAATTCGTAACTGTTTGTTTTGTTAAGGTAAAATACAAAAATTCAAACACAACATCTGTCTGTTGCTCCACTAATTTCAATATTATTCCAAATATTTTCAGAGCAAAGCGATGTATGGGAAACAGTGTCTTTAGCGTTGAGTCTTTGAAAATCCGATTTATGCACATTAGACGAGGTAGTTATGGGAGGGAGGTATTATCCGAAGAGTGTATAGATACCATACCGCCAATGTTATATCGCGGAGTTGCTGACCTCGTCCTCCGTCAACAGGAGTAGGCAAATATACTCATCCGTTCTCGTGAAGTTTTCTCTCGGCACCAGATGGTAAAAGTATGAAACAGGGGGGAAATGTGGTGTTTTGAAGGGAACATTTGATTTATTACCAATATTGTGGAGTTTTGTGTATTGCTTTGCACAGTGAAGCGAGCAGGCCCACAAGTTTGGTGAGATCACCAAAGCAACCTCAAACCGTATCTGGAACTACCATTATCTTCAGTGAGACGATAGTCGTTCCCTAATGGCCAAAACATCTGTCCTTTTTTTGTCCGCTTCCAATTTTTACGGACCCGTTTTTCCAGCTGGGCCCCGTATGTAGAATTTTCTTTCCTTCATTACACGAGAGTTTCTCTCCGAGAACTCTTCAGCTGGCGGAGGAATGTTTGTGATATCAAGTTGTTGTAGGGACGGTAGCATGCTACCTCGGAGTAAAAATAAACAGCGATTTCCCCTGGCGATGGATCGTGTAGGTTCCATTTCTCAGTCGATAGTTTTAGTGATATATTCACTTCTCACTTGCCAAATTTCAGTTTTAAACTAAGGTCAAGGGGTATTTTAACCTAAAAAGCCTCAACCAAGTTTAAGTTTACCGATTATGAACGTTGTGTCAGAGACTATTTACCATATCGGTATATGGTCTCTTTTTGTCTTTAACGCCACTGAAACAAAATGAGTATTGAAAAATCAGTAGGTGTGACTATTGTTCTACAAGCGTATCGGTATTATTAGTTATTGATACACGTAACGCCATATATCTGTTATAGCAACATTTCTCTTAGATTTTGCATATTAAGGCGTTTATTCGGTGGTTTTGCATTTACCATGAGCCGATTGTTGCGTACCGTATTTCCTATTAAAGAATATATTGGCTTGTGAAGCAATGGGCCGATTTCGGTACAGGCTGGTTGAGCTTATAATGTCCCTTTAACCCTAAAAAGGGTATATATAGCTATCCACGTGCTTTGGTAGAATGTAAACTTTAAATCAGTGAATGCATGTATGTATGCATGTATGTATATATATATATATATATATATATATATGTGTGTGTGTGTGTGTGTGTGTGTGTGTGTGTGTGTGTGTGTGTGTGTGACAATATGCCATGCATTCTGCATTCTTCAACATTATGCTACGCTAGGTATCCATTAGTCATGCGCATCATGTAAAAATGAAGCATGCAAGTTTATGGACGACAGCTTCTTGTTTATTGCATAGATCGACGTTTCGATGTAAATTCTTACACAGATATCAAGTTAAGAGATATGCCTTAACCCCTGCAATGAACGTCGTGCAATGTTTGGCCTTCGTGTGAATCGTGCACTAAATAGGCTACACCTGCACCCAGCATAGTGTACGAGAACTTACTTTGCCTACACCTGCAAGTGCACTCAATAGGCTACACCTGCACCCAGCATAGTAAGCGAGAACTTACTTTGCCTACACCTGCACTCAATAGACTGCATCCTGCATAGTGTACGAGAACGTACTTTCCCTCCACCTGCAAGTGCGCTCAATAGGCTACACCTGCACCCAGCATAGTGTACGAGAACTTACTTTGCCTACACCTGCACTCAATAGACTGAATCCTGCATAGTGTACGAGAACGTACTTTGCCTCCACCTGCAAGTGCACTCAATAGGCTACACCTGCACCCAGCATAGTGTACGAGAACGTACTTTGCCTCCAATGGCACCTGAGCTCAATAGGCTACACCTGTACCCTGCATAGTGTATGAGAACGTACTTTGCCTCCACCTGCACCTGAGCTCAATAGGCTACACCTGCACCCTGCATAGTATACCAGAACTTACTTTGCCTACACCTGCACCTGCATTCAATAGGCTGCGCCTACACCCTGCATAGTGTATGAGAATTTATTTTGCCTTCACCTGTACCTGAGCTCAACAGGCTACTTTGCCTACACCTGCACTGCAATACACCCTGCATAGTGCACCCTGCATAGTGTACCTGAGAAATTACTTTGAACTTTACTCCTGCACTCAATAGGCTGCACCCTGCATAGTGTACCAGAACTTACTTTGCCTACACCTGCACCTGCACTCAATAGGCTGCGCCTGCACCCTGCATAGTGTACGAGAACGTACTTTGCCTACACCTGCACCTGAGCTCAATAGGCTACGCCTGTACCCAGCATAGTATACCAGAACTTACTTTGCCTACACCTGCACCGGCATTCAATAGGCTACACCTGCATAGTGTACGAGAACTGACTTTGCCTGCACCTGCACTAAGCACCCTATGCCTACACTTGCACTGTGCTGAAGTTCCTTTGCCTACACCTGCTATCCTGCACTCAACGTTCTATGCCTACAATCTACATTTAACATGACTGCTTACGGCCTACATCCACCGATGCACACATATGCCTACACATATGCCTTAAACGGTGATATCTGATACAACGTAGGACAAAGCTCGTTACGAGTTAGAACCTGCTTTGAATCCCCAAATTGTAGAATATGTTAACTCCCCTCACTGAGGCCCTGGTCACGTGATGGCTGGAATATAGATAGAACAGACCTGAAGTGACACTGACTCAATCAATCACATGCTAGATTAGCCCGTTGAACACCAGCTATGCGTTCGCTGAATGGCATGGAATGAACATCTCTCAGATGTTCAACACACCTTCTAAGATATGGGGAAGTATTACAATTTTTTGTGGGAACGGTTCCATTCCGACCAGCATGTAGGAACATCCTTTCATCCTTCTTGACATCCGTGTGTTACCTTCTCACATTTCTTCCCCTTTGTTCCGACAGAAAGTATGCATGTGCATTATAGGTGCAGCAACAATTCTGTTGGAAGGTTTGTTTGTGGAAGAAAGGATCTTCATGTTGGACAGTCACATCCTTGGCTGAAGATTTCTGAATGCTTGAACGCGTCACTAAAACCATCAGGACCGTTTGTTGGGGAGGGACCCACGAAGATCCGGGTTAGAGTAACCCATGCTTGTCGTAAGAGGCTACTAACGGGCTTGCTGACTTTGTTGACACATGTCATCGGTCAAGACTCTTATTTACAGACCGCTGGAATATCGCAGCGTTAAACAACAGACAGACAAACAAATCTGGTTGTAATAACGTGTACGTTTTAACTGCACATCGCCAAACCCAATGTGTTCAGATGTACTTATCGATTAACGGATGAAAAGATCATTACGAATCCTGTGATCTGGTCACGGAATGAAATCAACACATCACAAGGCGTTCACTGAAACATATATGCCATATATGGAGGAGGTTTAAAGAGAGTGATAAACTTAATGGTAACATGAGTGGTCAGAAATAAATTTTTAAAAATGAGACAGACTTTAAATGAAAATGCTCTTCCTGGTTGTATTCTGGGATACTGTAACGGACAAAAAATTGTCAAAAATGAAAAGAAAAACTAAAATGCATTTTGCCCATGCTTAAAGCCATAGTCGTAAAAGAAAAGAACACTATATTTCGCCTAAGTCAGCTTCGATGTAAATATGTATATACCATCAGGGTGTTTACGGCAACTAAGTACTATTCTCTGGAAAACATGGAAACTATGTGGTAATTAATGATAACATGTACATTCCTCAAGCAAGTCAGCAATACTTGCAAAACTAAACTTCTCAATTCTAGATCTCGGATCCTTTCTATTGTAGATTCACAAAAAAATCTTAAATTATTCAAGGGAGACTAAATATCCTCCTAAGGCACCGTCTATTGCATACACGGTTCTTGTTTGAAATAGGAACACAGCTGACACTTTACGGTAATTGTTACGCGTGATATCTAGACCACTTGTACGACGCATAGATACTTGTGTTACAAAAAGGCATTTCACATAATGAGTCTTGCAGTCACCTAACACTATACGCTTGTGTTGGCTGGTCACATCCTTTGATTTCCACAATTTTCATGGGAAAACGAAACTGACCCACACGGTAAATGGAAATACCACGTTATATGTCGAGATGATGTGTTGGCACAAGTGTGGAGCCCTCATTAGGGGCAGGTCCCCACAATGAGGGTTGGGTATACCACTCGGCCCGGTTTCCTGCACTCGGGAAATTCCTGGCATAAACTCAAACCTTTCCTCCCCTCGCCAGGTGTTGACACCTCAGTAAGTTTAATCGTGCAACAAAAAACAAAACATTTCGTCTTCTAAATATTTGTTTATTTACAGAGCATGTTTGTAAAATAAAACTTGGATTTACTTATCCTGATAAGTTTTCTCTGTCCACAAAAATTGAACGTCACTTGAGCAAATCGAAAGAAGACGGCAGTGTCACCTGCCGCTTTTTTTCGCCACCAGATGGCGCATGTTTCTATGGAGGCACGTGCAAAACATTACTTTCCTCAAATGAACATCCAATCGGAGGTAATTGTGTTTACTTTCTTTCCCTCAGCAGCGAAATACCCAATCTTTAGAGGAATTCGGTAACACGTTTTTTGTTGCTACATGACCGGTGTAGTTTAAGCTGCTCGCTAATTATGTACCATGCACTTGTACCTGTGCACGATTGCGGTTACAAATGGCAACCTATGAGGATTAAAACAGGTGTGTAGTAATCCTGTCCTTTATCGTGGAGGATTCCAATCGTCTTGCTTGGCCATTCAACACTCACAAACATGGAGAACCTTTAGGAAACGTAAATATGAGATTTGTTCTTGGTATCGTACGCCCATTACAAGGAGGCGTATATATAATACAACAGTTTTGCATCTTAAGTATAATTGTATATTAAAATTCTGTACAATTCAGCCATGGCACATGTCGACCATTGTATAATAAAATCATACACGTTATGGCACATCACCGTTCTTGTGAACTCTCCACATTCCTCACCACATGTTCATGAAGTCAAGGCCATATGAAACCGGAAGTTCGTGGAGGGCCGTCAACTGTTCTGACTTCCTGTGATTGTCGTAACAGGCGTGACTTGAGTCAAGCTCTGCTTCCATTGCGTCATGGGTGAAGAAAACAGACACGACCTATTCGGCATCATATTCCTCTTGGTTATCACAGAAATTTCAGTACAATCTTGTATCAGTGAGCAGGCGGCTCCTGGTCTGTCAAACTTTCGTCTATATCTGCATCAGGGACACTTGTAGAAGTCACATTGGGCGCCATTATTGGTTTGAGCTGACCATCTACTTTGTCCTTTACGAGCTTAGTTCCCTTGACGCGTTTCCATTTCATTCTTCTGTTTTGGAACCAGACCTTCACCTGGAACAGAACAAGTACATCGGTATGAGTGATTGAGTGAGTATGGTTTTACGCCGCTTTTAGCAATACTCCAGCAATATCACGACGGGGAACACCAGAAATGGGCTTCATACATTGTACCCATGTGGGGAATCATAGGTATGAATACACAATATCATTTAAAACATGTTCATATGCAATTTATATATTATATTTAAGATCATACTGCCTCGGTACAGTACAGATTCTAGTACGTGTTTAGGTTGAGCAACATCGGGATTCGAACACTCTCTCAGAATCAGGAACCTAATCGCCATTTGTTGTATCGAATTCCAGTAAAACATAATCTTAATTTCAACATGACATTGTGTTGTGTCCATTTTAATAAATTGTATTATTTTAGTACTAACTGTTAGCTTTCTGGACAATGATTTCTGAAACGTGTACAGTTTAGGTGCCATTGCTCCAAGCCGTTTTATCGCTATTCCAGAAATTTGATAATCTGAATGCTTTAGTCAAGATATAGGTCAACATTATGTCAATAAACTCCTTTATAACACTGCCTTACTCCATCGAAATTGTATTTTTTCCCTGAGGACTAGGGCTACCTCGACGACCGGCTTATATGTCATCTGGATTGTTTCTGGTTTAATAACATATATACGTAACATAGTCGTGATGCATGGCGACTCGGAACGATACCATCCGAATTAACGCGTACAATGTCCGATGTACCTGGTAAATCCTCATCCTCAGTTAATAGCAGACTTACATTTTGGTACAACCCACAATGTAACAACAATATATCCCTCAAGGTTTAATGCTTGTGATGAAATTATGTGTTTGCTTTTCCAAATTTTTTTCCAAAGGATTATACTGTATTCTCAGTATTTGCATTTGGTTGTATTCCGCGATTTATACTTTTGCCTTTTTAGTATGTTCCATGGTTGTATACAGCAAGTTATATTTTTTTGATACTTTAGTCTTTAATCATTCATAGGCATCTACTCACTGTCACTAACAACTGTCGTTCACCGGAGTATCGACAACTGAACAAAACTAAAATACATTCGTTATTTGTGCATATAAAAATACAATGACGTAAGTAGGAAGATAAACACATAAACGGCACATTACTTAATCCTTTCAATATGTTTGAAAAAAAGCCTAGGAAGCTTCGGTAATATTTACAGCATGAATGTGTCTGTTTCAATATGTAAGTGTTGACATTTATTACAGTTTTAAAGACCTGAGCGATGTGCAACAAGTAAAGTATTAGGTTGTGAGGTGAGGTGGAATTGGGTTTAACTTCGTGCTTGAGAATATTTCGCCCATATGACGACGTGCATGCGTGTGTATGTGTATGTGCGGCTGCTTGTACTAGCCCAGACTTAAGCTGGTTTTTATAGTGCTAGCCCACTGAGATACCATGCCGCAGTGAAGCATGAATACCCCACTCAGACACATTATACTGACTCCGAGCCGACCAGTCCTTGTTGTACCCATTAATGCCGAGCGCCAGGCAGGGACCAACAAGTACCATATTTTAACGTCTTTTGGTATGACGCGGTCAGGGATCGAACCCGCGACCTTCCGCTCTCCGGGCGAACGCTCTAACCACTAAACCAGGGAAGCGGTCGTTAAGTTGTGACGTCATGCGAATAGGCATTAAAGGTATTTCGTGAGTGTTCCTTGAAAGCATTGATTAATCCCAACCCGAGCCTTGTCAAGGATTTTGCAAAGTTTAGTGACAGAAGTGGAAGAAACAAAACATTCTACGCATCAGTGATCAAAGTGATGTCCGAAAACGATTCCCAGTTTGACTTGCCTTTGCGTGAGTAAACACTTGACTTGCCTTTGCGTGAGTTTGTGACCGCTTGTGAATGACAGATAATTATTCAATAACATATGCATCGACATAATGGACAGACATTGAATGAGTTTGATGACCTTTTTGTACACGAGGATTTTACACATGTAACTCCTTCGTGACGTGTTTATAAACCGTACAGATGACTGGTATTGTCAGGTATCTGGGTCAAGTGACAATATAAGTCTTCCAGCCCCCGTGTGCCGCAAGATGGCGTCCTCTGAAAGACGTTTTGTAACTACTCCATTTCGCCAGATGTAATGTGCGATCTGTCGTCAAATGGTAATTTGTTTTTTCTGCTGTTTGGTAAGAAATACGTTTTTAGTTGTTGTTTTTCTTGCAGTTTGTTATTCTCGGCTAGATATTGTCAGCGATATGTTGACTTTACCTGAGATGTTAGATCGTAGTGATATATGACAATTCGTTCTGCGCACAAGACCAAGCACTCAATACACAAGTCATTCTGAACAGACCCAAAGCAGACTGTGCTAGGAAATGTACTAAACTCGTGATATAATCACGTGGGGTCTTGAAATAGGGTTTTCACGATACGCAAATAAAACTATATATAGAGTCAATGATCAAAGATCAAGATTAATTATTTACGCAGATGTTACGGAGATGAGATAACATATATGATGAAACAAATTTTATTTCAACCAATCCCAAACTAGGTCATGATCAAGTGAGGTATGGAGGCGAACCCTGGAGTTATTAACGTTAAATGAATCTAAGCATCTAAGAGTTATGCATGGGTAATTAGGCTTGGATAATTCAGCGAATAATTAATAACCGTTAAACGATGCACCGACACAGCGACAAAGTGGTCTTTTCGGGAGGCTATCAGGAACTAAAAACACCAGATAGTTTTGAATTTTGTTAAATAGACTACGCTAAACGAACGCCTAGATCACCTACTGGGTGTTCGCTTGACCATAGGCCAGCGTCGCCATTTTGGCATGAAACAAGCTGAAATCAGACAACCCCAGCACAACGTGACCCGAGGATGCGTTCACCAGGAACAAGAGCTGACTGTGAACCTGAGCAAGTCTGGCTGGAAAAAGTGACTATACAAACATGCACGTGGATCTTCAGAGCTTAAGAACCAAAGAGAAGATGTAACGCTTGATACAAAGCCATCAACAAGGGCCGTGCACTCAAACAGAACACATTAAAAACTATCTTTTGGAAAGAAGTAAGCTTGATGGACTGAGCCATCGTATTGTAGATTTTTAGAACACAGTGGGTTTTTTTCTAAACAAATATGTGACAGGCAATGCAACACATTGAAGTTATTTATCATCAGCTATAAAACATGTAAAAAGGTATTGGACATTTCATTTGTCTCCATCGCGAACACATAGAACGCCAACGATCAAAAAAAGAACTCCTTCGTCAGATGAGGTCAAGGTTCACGCATACTGAATTACAGATATATTAATTTATGCATTGATATATATTCTCTACGCAAAATATATAAAGTTAAATTTATTTCTTATTTCTAATTAAAACATTTTGATAAGTCCCATGTAACAAAAATCGATTTAATCGATTTCAAACGTAATATCAATGATGATATATTACTGAAACAATAAGCTTAGTTTAAGTTAGTTACCTTCAGATCATCTGGAATTATTGACAAACAATATATTTCAATTTCGAATCTTTGAGAAATATCACAATTCAAATATAGAAGAATGTATAACAAAACCCACTATTGAAGCGTCTGTGCATTCATAAACCCCGGGCAAAATATGTTTTCCATTATTTGTTTGAACTGAGATGTACAAGAACCTGTTTAACTCTTGTAACATGTACTGGAACGTGTCATTCCTGTGTAGAAGCTTCCTAGTAATAAATAGACCATGGCATACTTTTTCAAAAATCTTAATCAACAACACCGTCTTCAGACAGGAATAGCACATACATAATGCTGTCTTTTTTTAGCATCAGTTCAAAACTATTTGTTTCAACGGTTATGCTGTCTGGTCGATTGAGTTCTCGGTATATCAGTCATGCATGCGAATATGATAACTTCCTCGTACTGCTCCCCTGTTAAATATTGGTTTAAATCTTTGTGTAAGAAATGACCTCAATGCAGCTACGAGACATCTGGGTTATTTCTTTGCTTTTGGGAAACGAACACCAGGAAAACCTTTAAAAATCGCCCTCTAAAGGACGAACTCGGCGTCTCGTGTGTGGCACAAGTACAAAGAAATATGTTGTAATCAGCCAATCTAACACTCGTTCTTTTGATAGTATCAGTACCGGAATGTAAAGACTTGGAGGTACGTTTATTTGTGTTCCCTGTTCGTTTTCACAGATCTTCTGATAACATGGGCTTTCTCTCGGCAAAACTCGGTCCTTTCCGATCTTCCTCTAAATAGATTCTTCCACGCCTTCTTGTAACAGTGCAAGCCTATCGTCGTTAAATAATTTTTTCATCAGTCATATTCGTATTCATCGTATCATCTTCTCAGGAGGTACCATGACACCATTTCCGTCAGGTCATAACTATAAGGGTATTAAGTAAGTAAGTGCGGTGTTATAGCTCTCAGGTGAACTGTAGACTTGCGTTTACATGTGTTTTTGCCGGGCGCCACTGGAAGGGCAGGATGCTCTCACCTTTTCCCTAACACCTGGTGTCATCCGTGAAAAGTAATTAGCTATTTACTATTTAATAGCCGAGCTATTTACATTTACATACTATTGTAAACTAGATGTAATTTGAGTTATCATAAGATATGTTACGACTGTGAGACATTTTTCATTTGTATTAGTTGAATCGAAAATTCGTCCATGTTATGGACCATTGCATTTCAAATTTGACTCTTCATGAAATATGGTGTCCTTTGCATTGTCCAATTTTGACACCTACCCGAATAAATATAAACAAATGACTAGATTTGCATATTTTATGCCATGTGCTGGTGGGGCAGGATACCTTTCGCGAATACCTAGAATAATCACTATTTCATAGTAATTCATTACCACATGCTCATGATATATAGTCGGAATTATACAATCGACTGCTTTTAGCAGAGATTTCTATGGATACAAGGGTTTTGTCTCATTTATCTATTATTACTATGATATTTTTTCATGTATAAAATTCATTATATCACAACGAGGGACACCATAAATGGGTTCACGCATGGGGGAAACGAATCCGGATCCACTGAGATGTCAAAGAGAAATGAACAACATCAAGTGATAAAACCATCATCGTGTCTTATATGATTCGATATGGACGAACACCACCAAACAGCTTTACATACGTCCTTTCTATACAATGATTGCCTTTATGTAATAAATATCAGACATGCCCCTGGGGAGTTTCCCCTTTAAATGTGTTATTGCAATCACGTGGACGTCATAGGTATCTGTTAAACAACACTGATGTCTGCAGGCAACTCACATTTAACCTTACGTGTTTGTCAGCTGTTGGATAAGCTATGGTTTGAACGGATGGCAAAACACCAAAATCTGAACGTTTCATGTCATTCAATGTAAGTTTATTTAGACGGCTGCAATAGGATTTTACTATTGTATTTTTACGACCACCTGAATGGCACGAAAGAAGACGTGTTACCTGTCTTTCAGAAAGTTCCAAGGAGACTGCAAGTTCATATCGTCGTAGCCGCGTTAGATAGTTGTGAACGTTGAACTCCTTCTCGAGTTCCTGGATCTGATGTTTGGTAAATGCTGTCCTCTCCTTCCTTGGTTTTACTGAAAGGTCCAATTTATAAGGATCGGGGGGAATCTGAAACGAAATGAGATTTAGTTTACCAATATGTCACCTCAGTTCGATATATTTCCAAGAATTGTAACTTATTCCACAATTAAATTCCTATTGTGGAATGTTATAGATGTACACATGACATCATTCTCATGTGCAATTGAGACGCTGATTGTGCTGTTGTTATATTTCCAATTGAGCTTCTTAGACAAGCGCTAGGCTAGGGACTGAATTACCGGATGAGTAGAGTTGCGTTCTTTAGGTGTCTAAATCAATATGTTTGGCCTAAGTAAAGCTTTCAAAACATTTCGATGTATCTATCATTTATATGAAGACAATTGTATTGCCAAAGCTTACCCATAGTGTTTCAGGAAATTGTCCACTTTATTAAAGAACCTGATTAAGGAACCATACTAAAGAGGAACTCACCGATCGGAATACCAGGATTTTAGAGAAGAAAGGTTGTAGGGAAAGAAGGGGTCGGAATAACGGTTTTTATGGTAGCTCACCATAACGCGGATACAATCACTACCAACTCCTTGTGATATAGAGTCTTCTTTAGCAAAGACTTATTAAAATTATGGAAACGGTTTTGTCGCTTTTCATCAGTGATAGAAAAATCAAAATATGACAAGATCAAGCATACATCCCAGCAAAGGTTTATCGTGGATGCTTTCAGGTGAACAGTTGACGAGTCTTTGCATAATTGTATTGACGGGTGCCACCAGTGGGGCAGGAAACGCCCACTAACAACACTGTTTGATAGTTATTCATCAGCGCATGCTCATGACACAGACGGGTTCGTAAATCGTCAGGATGTGGAAAGGGTTTTGTCGCTTTTATTTATGATTATGGAAAAGATTTTGTCAATTTTAGTTGTGATTATGGAAAAGATTTTGTCACTTGCATTTATGATAATGGAAAAGATTTTATCAATATTTAAGATTCTGGAAAAGATTTTGTCGCTTTTATTTATGATTCTGGACAAGATTTTGTCACTTTTATTTATGATTATGGAAAAGATTTTGTCACTTTTATTTATGATGATGGAAAAGATTTTATCACTATTTATTTAGTTACATCCGAAAGTATCCCTCATCTAATGAATGCAAACATTAAAACCATACTCGTGTAGTAACATATACGACGTGCATTACTGCTATTTTCCTATTACATCAAGCTTCCACGCTGTGATATAGCTATACTGAACAAAACAGAACGGATCATAAATATATTTTATGTTTCTCTTTTTGGGAAATGAGTCTTCACTACAAAGAGTGTCATAAAAAGATTATTTTTTTATTCAGTCTGAAGTTCACTCATAGGTAATAATAAATATTATTTTCACAATTCATTTATCTCATGTCAGACAATACCCTTCTAAATCGTATTTAAACAGCTACTTAAACATAGCACATATCTGCAGCTTAGGATGATGAGATGGTTAAGGCTTTGACTTACACAGAACCTACATAGTCTGGTGCATCATGGAATATGACAGCTACCCTGTGGGAACTGAGTACAGAACAAGGAACGTTTAGCCTGGTATCAGCTTTATATTCTGGCATGTTGTAGTTGTCAGGGCTTCCAGTGAGAAAGAGATTTTGGAAGTGTTGAAAGGTACATCGCCAAGCCACGGCGGTATGTCTGTGTGGAATGAAGACGAGTGAGGGTCGCGAAACGATGTACAAGGTCACTCGAGGACATAGATAAACATAATTTACAAGTGCCCCAGAAAAAATGTATTTTTTAGGCTAACTGTGTGTAAAAAAATGTTCTTTGATGATAATCTCGTTCGTCTCAGTTGCCATGTGGTGAAGTAAGAGTACTATTTTTATGAATATGACAAAAAAATATAGAATGTGTTCTACCTGGTGTAAGCTTGTGGTGTTTTGCCTTTTTTGCATTTTGTGCCTTTGGGACGGCTCTTGTTGGAATTATGTCAGTCCTAGGTATGAAGTTTCAAATAAGAAGTTCTCAATTCAATATCCTATCGTTATTTGAGGATAATGCAAAATTCAGTATGTGTGACTTGTCATCAACAACAGTTATATTTTCGAAGCATCCCGTCCCAAACATTCTTGTACATTATACCGACCCAAATGTTTGGGACTTATGTTTGGGAAATATAAATGGTAAATATACACCTCTCTCTAAACCAATATTATACAGTCACAGAATTGGATACTTATAAAGAAATAACTGTTAAAGGATGGAAGTATGTGATGGGAGTTTCCAGGGAAAGGATCAGACGTCGGAGCTGGCACGAGAATTAAAGTCCGTGTTTTAAAATTAACACTTTGATTTGGTGGGCGCTAAACAGCTACATCCTACCTCTGTGCATACTCTCTCTATCTCTCTCTTTCTCTCTCTCTCTCTCTCTCTCTCTCTCTCTCTCTCTCTCTCTCTCTCTCTCTCTCTCTCTCTCTCTCTCTCTCTCTCTCTCTCTCTCTCTCTCTCTCCTTATTGGCATGAACATTTTCAACACATGTACAGCTGACAGAAAGGCCTACAGGTTTTTTTGATGAGACAGAACGTGATTGCATAGTATCAAACACGCACCACACCTGAGTAATTGCGATGAACCATTACAGACACAGACTTAATATACATTATAGGCCAGGTTCTCCCTTGATCCAGGGTTGCCTTACGTGTTGCAGTGTCACGTTCCATCTTCTGAAGATTCACATGACGTCTTGAGATGTTTCAAATTTAATTAGTATATGATTCGACCAGACGTGTATTCCGTTATACGAGCTTACAGCAGTTTTTGTAATATATGGTCCATGACCCATCTTATAATTCTTCGCGAACACCTGGTGTCATCATTGATTTTCAATGAGCCTATCACATACTTTTTACCGTTACTTTACCTTTTACGACCAATGGAATCTGTTTGGGCGAATTATCGAAACAGTTGTATGATTTGGTCGTTTTCCATTTAATCTGTAAATACTTCCTAAATGTTTGACAAATGTAATGGTAATGATACCTACAAGCAATTGACCAGTCAAAGATCGTTGCTGACTTGACTGCTGTCAAATAATTATTTTTGGGTTACATTTAGACATCGGTATGATGTAAAGTAGTTAGAAGCATCATCGTCGCCTCAATTATATAACCCCGCGGAAAATGGGTACCCGGTGGGAAAGTCATATGACTATTAACCTTCTAGCGCCTCACAGAGAGCTTGGGTTATCTGGGGATATAATAATTTTCCCTGACTGATAATATTCAACCAGATTGTGCGCTTTAAGCATTCTTATGTTTGGAAATTATCATTATTATATGTTTGTCCATGGTCTTGCTCATGGTAGTAAGTTTTACACTGACAAAAGGGCCTACTACTCATTTCCAGTGACACATGTCCCTGAAACTTTCATCTTCAAGAAGAATATGTGTCTTACCATTAGATCCACGTAAACAAACGTTGCGTGGCGTAACGTTGCTGTATCATTTCACAAGAATCATACATACACCAAGCACAAATACACATACACACGTTTCTAAAAGGATGCGAGAGCCAGACAAATAATCAAAGTGTTAAGGATACACATCGTTCATGGATGAATACTCCTCAGGGAGTTGAGTTCGTTAAAAAAACAATGCTAGAAAAAAGGACATCCATTGATCAAAGGAAGGAACACTCCAGCTAGGACTAGTTGCGTGGATATGTGCGCTATATAAAATACCCTATAATAACATAATAATAATTTCATTTGCTTCATTCCTATCTGTTCATTTATATTTATGTATATCCATGTCCATCAGAATACGGCACGTTCGTAGCATATAACACTGCATTTCTTTGACCAAACTTCAGCCTATACGTTCATCCCCCGATGCCACACATTCAACTATAACACTCTTTGTATTGTTTTGCATTTCCTTTTCAAACTTGTCTTGAAAAGTAAACGCATTTCAAAAAGGTAAACGCATTTCAAGTGTAGATCTAACACACAAGTGTTCATAACTCGCTGCAGTATGCTTCATTGTTCGCCTCCATAAACCCCCATGTATCAAGAAGGATTTATAACTCGCTTATTGTTGCAAGCCTCAAGCAAAATGAGAACCGTTCTTTGAAAGACAGAACGCAAACTTTGTACAGGGAGAGAAATAACAAGCTAGTGTTGCTCTTTTAGGGTGTCGAAATGGTAGGACGCTGGAGGTAGCGATTTCAAACAAAATGCGCTCTGTTTGTGAAAATCTGATAGTGTTACTGAACGGATGATCCCTGCCCCTGTGCAAATAAACCCAAAGGAACCAGACAGTGCTATCGGAAAAATCAACCACCGTAGCCAGTGCGAAGGCAGCGGGCAGAACCCAGGAAGCCTGGATGCTTTTCTGGGACATTAGAACGTTAAGACAAGTAAATGAATTTGTACAGGTGCGCGTCGATGATATAGATCAAAGGAACAATTATACATCTATCAGAATATGCATTACATTTGATAAGGTTTCACCGATAAGTAAACGCTGGAGGGGTGTGTGGCTACAGTGCAGCCATTTGGGGTTGGTGTATTCACCAGTTGCATTGTGGAATAATTCAGATGAAGACTGTTGTTATTTGTGAGATTCTTGACAATTGGTATTGAATAAATGTTTGGTGAAATGTATCAAAAACTATTATTTGTTAGCAGGTTTAAGTGTGTATTATGGTGGTATACTACTCACACTTTGCTAAGGATCACAAAAAATCACAACTTTACTTCAACGTAGATTCATAATTTGAAAATGCATCCATTTAAAACTGGAAAAATTATAATATGGTAACCCCTCTTTAGGCAAACAGTCACTTTAATCTAACCTTATGCACCTGATACATGAGGAACCATAAAAATGGTTTTCATGGCACCAGTCAGCCATTTTGCAAATCATGGAACGAGTCATTGACAAGTACACAACACCTGTGAATAGCAGGTATGGGATCCACAAGATGCAATGACATACTGAAACCTAGGATCCATGCTTACAATAGCTTAGATATTTAAACTAAATTTGACCCCACATCATAGTTTTCTGTTGAATCCATGATTTGATCCTTAGCAAAGTGTGAATAGTATATTTTGGTTTTGGAATTGCATGTTGGGTAAAGTTCCTTTCATGTTTCCTCCAACACAATCAGTATCCTTTTGGTGAGTGAGTGAGTGAGTTTAGTTTTACGTCGCACTCAGCAATATTCCAGTTATATGGCGGCGGTCTGTAAATAATCGAGTCTGGACCAGACAATCCAGTGATCAACAGCATGAGCATCGCTCTGCGCAATTGGGAACCGATGACATGTGTCAACCAAGTCAGCGAACTGACCACCCGACCCCTTATCAAAATGCTTGTTTTGCTAAATGCGCCTTATAACACGAAGAAACAAAATAATAACATGTAAACGAGACAATAAGTAGAAACAGGATGGTCCTAATCTATGTTTTCTTACAGGAATTGTTGGGGATAATCAGTAAACCTACATACAACTTGTAGTCAGTGGTATGACACTATTTATTGAGAGAGAGAGAGAGAGAGAGAGAGAGAGAGAGAGAGACAGAGAGAGAGACACACACACAGAGATAGAGAGATATATAGAGAGAGATAGAGAGAGACACAGAGAGAGATAGATAGATAGAGAGAGAGAGGTGAGGTGAGGTGAAATTGAGTTTAACGTCGTGCTTGAGAATATTTCGCTCATATGACGACGTGCATGCGTGTGTATGTGTATGTGCGGCTGCTTGTACTAGCCCAGACTTAAGCAGGTTTATAGTGCTAGCCCTCTGAGATACAGAGAGAGGGGGGCGGGAAAGGGGTTCACAGAGGTAGGAAGTAGCTGTTTAGCGACCAAATCAAATCGAAGTTTTAATTTTAAAACGCGGACTTTCATGTCTGATACCTTCCCTGGAAACCCGCAACACATACTTCCCTCTATTAACAGTTATTTCTTTAAAGTTAGTCTCGAATTCTCTGACTGTATAATATTGGTTTTACGGTCCTTTAAACAACCATATCTTTTTCCATACCATCTTTTAAACTGATGGTGCAATTCAAATTCCATCAATGTTCACGTGACATCAGAGAGATCTATCAGCAATATAACACATATCAAAGTGCGCACAGGATTTTAGTACCCAGATAAATCTATTTGATAAGAATGTTTGCGATATTTTAACAGATTGGATGCCTTTCTCCGAGTAAGTTCACTACACCGCCCTCGCTGGGGCACCCTATGACCAACATATGGGCACACACAATGCTGTTTCAGTACAGTTTATTTTGTAACGAGTAAGCACTAAAATTCACGAGGCGTCTCATTTTCTTTGACGATATTCAGACAATTTAGAATTTAATTTAAAAAATCCAGAAAAATATGTAGTCTCAAGGCATTAAACTGTATAACAAAAGCGATGGCCAGAAACAGACGCTAGCTCGCACGCACGCACGCACACACGCACGCACGCACGCACGGACGCATGTACGGACCGGGTTAACAAATCCTATTTGGATGATTATCCCCGTCATAAATAATCGGGTTTTACATAATAACAGGCACTTACTATAAACGTGTACGTGTAACAACTGCTACCAACCGTAGCATAGGGGAAATATATAATATCACTGCGACAAAAATATACAGCCTTATCTATCCTCCGGAATAGATTCTGTTCAGTGTAAAGTACAAAATAGCTGTCCAAACCATATGGATCATATGGTGTTCACGAAAAGAAAACCCAATCATCAGAAGTATGCCGTTTATCCAGCTGAAAAGATGACCTAATAAACGAATCCTCGTTTTATAGTACTATTCTTTGTATTCATGAATATGTATACAATACTAAGTGGATATAGGGGCGGTGGGGTAGTCTAGTGGTTAAAGCGTTCGCTCATCACGCCGAAGACCCGGGTTCGATTCTCCACATGGGTACAATGTGTGAGGCCCCTCTCTGGTGTCCCCGCCGTGATATTGCTGGAATATTGCTAAAAGCGGTGTAGAAGCAAACTCACTCACTCACTCACTAAATGTATATATGCTGTATACACGAGTACGTATAAACGATACAGAAAAAAGATCAGTTATTTACAGGTGTATCTGCTTGATATAAATAACATATAATTTACACAAAATGTATAAAGATATTGATGAAATCTAAGCTGTTTACACATGTACGTATACCTGATAGAGGTAACATATGTTATTTACAAAATACGTATACGTATTATAGGTAACATATATGTTATTTACAAAATACGTATACCTAACATAGATAACTTATATCTATTTACAAAATACGTATACCTGATACCATTGGTATCAGGTACTATAGTATTGGTACTATATATCCTATTTACACATGTATGTATAAGTGATATTGGTAATATTAGCCATGTGTTATGTACACGCTTACGTTCACGTAACATATGTAACATATGCCATGAACACGTGTAGTTATACATGATCCAACACGCCGGTTACACATCTATGGGGTGCACATAGCACATGTGATGTATACATGCGTATGTATACAAGTTATAGTAGTAGCAGCAGTAGAAGTAGCAGTGATAGTAGTAGTAGCGTATAGCTAGGAATGTGTAGGTGTATTAGTAGAATCAGTTGCGATAGTAGTCATGTAAGCAGGTGTTTTAGAATTTGCAATGATAAGAATAGTAGCAGTAGCAGCAGTAGTAGTAGAAGCAGCAGCAGCAGCAGCAGTAGTAGTAGTAGTAGTAGTAGTAGTAGTAGTAGCAGTAGTAGTAGTAGTAGTAGTAGTACCAAGCAGTAGTTGAAACAGTACTCAAGGAGGCAGATGAAGTGGTTGTTGACAGAAGAGTAGTTGATGTCGCAAAAGAGGTAGAAGTGAAATTAATAGTCATGCCAAAAAGTTCAGGCTCAGAGAACAGTCAGGGTTGATGTAGTGGAAGTTCTGGTGCTGGTGTTAGAAACACCGTAGGCCAGCATTGATCATGGTTGTAACAGTATTAGTTGCAGAAAAAGTCGTAATTGTAGTAGTAGTTACATATTGAGTAGCAATAATGGATGCAGTGGCAACAACAGCAACAGCTCACACTTATCGTAGATGCGGCAGTCGCTTCTATTCACCAGTTGTAGTTCCTCAATAATGCCACGTGTAGTGTTAGTTGCTACAGAGTAGACTCAGTACAGGTTACAGTTACACAGGGGAGGGATAGTGTAAAAAAGGAACCCCACCTGAACGCTTCACTTTATCATCCATGGGTCGGTAGGAAATACACAACGTTTGAGGTTTACCGACTCACGATTTGGAACTATTTTTTCTCAAAGGCCGTATCACTCCGCGAACAGAAAACACGAAGCGCAGAGTTGAAGTGAGAGGCATTTGTCGGAGATACATTTGCTAGAACGTGCTTTCTTCCACGTGTGATATCTTTGATGCTCACAATGTTCTTCTTTGAAACTGTTCCCAATTGATAAATTATCTGATGCGTTGTCCTGCTTGGAAACAACTGCTGTGTCTTTCGTTGAATATATGGTGTACGTTACCCTTACGGTTCAGAGAAATGGATCCGGCATTCTCGCAATTCTTTAATAATTGTTCGAATGCTCAAAACAAATAAAGCACGCTTATTGTTGCGGTGTTGTATTGCTAACAGCAGCAAAGGGAGGCGAGTTTTTGTAAGACGTAACCATCCACCATTCCATCACCCCAGTGTGAAACCATGCGTATAATTCTTTTGAATATATACGTCGGAACAAGTATTTCGTTTGAAAGTGACGTGCAAGTTTAATATAGATGTATTGGAAGAAACACTCGTTTTAAATGTCTCGCATTGTAAAAATGATTTGTGTCTGCTCAGAGTCTGAAAGTGGGTCAATTTTAAAGGACACCTCCATCGTGGAGTAAATTCAGTAGAGTCTTGAAATGATGAAGGAATTGCAATCAATAAAATTGTTTTCAATGCTGTGTCCCTTTAAGACGATGGATTTAGTAAAGTTGATTTCAGAAATGTCACCGTTTTAAGAATTGAATTCCTTAATATGATGATATTGTTTTGAAGATCTGAGAGAGAGAGAGAGAGAGAGAGAGAGAGAGAGAGAGAGAGAGAGAGAGAGAGAGAGAGAGAGAGAGAGAGAGAGAGAGAGAGAGAGAGAGAGAGAGAGAGAGAGAGAGAGGTGTCATGCAACGCTTTCGGTGGTAATGTCAAAATTACGATTATAACCGTCACATTTGATCCAAATTACCAATTCTATAATTCTGCACAGAGAATATCATCCTATAGCTGTTTGTCTCCCGGTATCCTGCAGCTTCAGCAGCCGCCATCAGTGCATGATTCCTGCAGCAGCCAGCAGCGGAAATGTAAACTAAGTGTTCAGAATAAACTCTTTCCGAAATGTGCTGCTATTGTAGGCCGTATACTACCACTATAATGTTGTGTTGCCATCAAATGTACGAGAACAAACACTTTGTTTATGACCGCGCACTTGATGGATATACAGTTTCCAATTTCAAAAGCGGCCAAAAAAGGTGTCATTTGGAAATTTACAACACAGCAGATGGCAAGAAACCGCGAGATTCACACTGCAGCCTCACGCAGGGACATTTCACACCTAATTAAAGTTAGGAACAAGAGAATATACTGGGTGGCTCCGCAACGAGAAATAGTTCTCACACATTTTTCTTTTCTGGGGGTTTGGCTTTTATGATTTTTGTTTCATGTGAGAAAATTTGGGAGGCAAAGCAATTGTTGATCTGTATGTGAAGTCAAAAAAGAATATACCAATTTCGGCGGTTATCAAATTCGTTGCTGGCTCTTAAAAACGATTTGGGATTTGTAATATTTTGGGGTTGGAGTTGGTGAAATGTTAGTACACATGACCTGGGAGGTCGTTTAGCTATATATCATTTTGTATGCACGTAACAAATATAAAATATAGTCAGCTTGCCAGCTGATGTCTTAAACAAAATATGACTGTGTCCACGTACAGTTTATGGGAAACTGAAAAAAGCAGAGCCGTGTATAAACGGAACGGTAAATCTTAAATACATTTTATTATGTGAGTTGTGTTCGAAATTCTTGGGATGATTATTCAAATAACCAAAAGAAAAAAGCTCGCTTTGAATTAAAACGAACAGACAGTCTTGATCTACTTGGTTTTATCTTAATGGAACCTCCGAAAAGACTAGACTCGGATATACTTGTATTTCTAGTACGACATATTACTACTACTACTACTACTACTACTACTACTACTGCTACTACCACTACTCCTACTACTGCTGCTACTACTACTACTTGTACTACTGCTACTACTACTACTGCTACTACTACTATTCCTACTACTGCTGCTACTACTACTACTACTACTACTGCTACTACTACTACTACTACTACTACTTCTACTACTACTACTACTACTTCTACTACTACTACTACTACTACTACTGCGGCTGCTGCTACTACTACTACTACTGCTGCTGCTGCTACTACTACTACTACTATTATTACTACTACTAATACTACTAAACACATTATTTTATCATTCTCTGCTACAAGCAGAAGTCATTGTACGATTCCGACTTATCAAAAACATGTTTTCATAAACATCGCCATTAAAACCTCCATAACTTGAAGGCGTGTCATGCAGCTCAATCTCGCAGTTAACCGTTACTATAACTACGTGTAGACAACGTCCAGTTTGACACCGGTCAGTTACGACGCGGACAGAACAAAGACAAGACTCTGGAACGCTGAACTTTCTTTAAAAAGGGGCTGGATTTTTTTTTCTGATGGCAACATTTGGACTGCAGCTCCCAAACACCTCCTCATCATACGTACACATTCGGTGCCTGAAGAACGATATGTACAAACAGAAGCGGAGATAAGGTTGTCAATAGCCTTCTCAACATACACATGCCCACATGCGTTTATTTGTTTAGATATACATTCGAAACATTGTCTCCATGGAAACCAGTACAAGGCTAACGGATCTCTGCGTACGGGCGTCTTTGTTTATTTGGATTATCTCCCTTGCTCAGAGTTGTTACGAGTGTTGCTGACAGATGAATGCTAATTGTTTCTTAATTAATGTGTCTCTGGGCGACTTACTAACAAATGTGACGTTACCGAGTGTCTGTGAAGTTTCATCAAAAAGTCGTTAACGTGAGAACAGCCTTTGATCATGCAACAAGCAGATGTAATAGAGTTACCTCCCTCTTTCACCTTCGCAACAAAGCGTCTTTCTTTGTTTACAGTGGAGTAAAGTGAGCAGTTTATATCAAATGTCTTCAGGAGCATAGTACATCTGTTCATCAGAGGGAATCTATGTTCCCAGACATTTACATATCTATAGCGAGAGTCTGAATGAATCTGTCGGGTCCCACACTGTTTATGAAGACAAAAACTGGTTTTCGGGTTAGGTTGCGCAATTGCTATATCTGTCATATCAATTCAAAGCCATATATGTGTCTGTCATGAACAAAGTCCAGATAGTTCTGTACCTAGAATTTAGATTTTTAAATAAAACTTTGAAGAATTTCACAGTAGTCTTCAGCAAGATGGGATTGAGGTAAAACCTACAATTTCTTAACTGAAAAAGTATATACTTTATGCATTAAGCAAAGATCAAGACTGTTAGCTTCTTGAGAGCTTGAAATATCTGAGAGCTCCATATTTTATATAGTCAAACCCTGCAGTTAATTATGAATTATTATTTCAGCAATAGTACACAGTCAATAGCTTGCATAGTTCACATTCTATATTTACATATTTCTCTGTGGCTTCCATACGTGTAAACATTCCCAACAATATCCGTGTTTTGGGAATAACATCAAACTTATAAACCCTTTTAAGTATTTTGCTTTATCAGAAGGTGCATTTTTGAAAGGTATTGGCGGTATTTAAAACATTTTAAAAAGTATGACAGATTATGTGAAAAAAACGTATCGGAAACCGACACTGTTTCATAAATAACAATGTGATAATTTTCCGAGAAATGTGCATAATCATTTTGGAAGCATTATTTGTTTCAATATGAGTCAACCATATCACACAGAAGTTGCTATTCTGAATGCATTCATTTTTTATTGTTCTTTCTTAGTTTTTAGAGTTGAAATAAATAACATTCCTTAAAAACGCCATACGTGACCAGAAAACCAAGAGAGCGAAAAGGAGAGAAAAATTGCATCCATGCAAACAGTTGCACCACCCTATACGGGGCAGTTAAATCAAGTATCCGTCACCAGTAAGCACCAATAAGAAGTCGACTGAATGTTAATTGTAAGCATAATGACTCTGACCCCATAAAGAAAATTCAGACACATCTGAGATTTAAGACAGTAAGCTAATAATCAGTCTGACATCGAAGAAATGAAAACACGGCCGTGCAATGAAGCTGATCCTCTAACCAATCGTACACATGCACTTGGTGATTATTGGAGAAATTAGTTCACGGTTGGTGCTTAATTGAATCGTTCATTAGCCTTTTCACACCTTGCACGCTGCGCGTCCGCCATGATAAATAGGTCCAAATGTTCCGCAAGTCAATGACGTAAGAAAACGCGCCAATAGTACCACTAGATTCGTCTCGAAATGAGGTTTAACGAGATACAAATTGACCGTTTAGACTAAATGGTTTCAGAAAAGCTTTGCCATGTTATTACTCGACTTTATCATAACACCATAAAAAGATTTCAGCTTAAGTATACATTCGTGTCATGGTGTTAATCGTTAATTTTATTTTTAATTGAGTTATAACACATCAAAGTATATTGACATTTTATGACGAAAGCTATCATAATTTCATTATCATCACCCGAAGTGTATATTATATTACACATTTGCATATAATCATTTAGTCGAGTTAAATAAGTTAATTCGACAGTAGCTATTTCAATAAAATAGTTCTTGGGCGAAGTTATATTTAATATTGATTGCTCGTAGTTATATAAAATTCTAAAAGGCATAAGTTAAAATGTCTGAAGATAATTTTGCGAATTTTGAAAAAGCATGCAAAATTCGGCAAACATATTGGTTGGAAATAAAATGAAATTGATAAATCGTTAGATATGGTTATGTTTTGTTCATATCTATTATTAGAAGGTCAGATAATAACAATGAGATCAAAGTGACAGCAAAAAACGGTTTTCAGAACTCAAAGTATAGGCATAAATAGCACATTTGATTAATTAATCCTTATGTATTCACGATAAGAAGTGTGTTATGCGTGCCATTAATGCACATGTGAATTTTAACGGAGATGCATTACTTAATCAATGGCTAACCTAAGAATATATTTAAGAGAGTTTAACAAATAACACAGAAGCTATACCAATATAACATGTTTCCCTTGTATGATGCAGCGATTAAATAAATGTAATTTTCATTTTATATTTCATTAATTAATATTCATTAGTTTTCATTTCCATGTTAACACACTTGAAGACGTATGTGATGATATTATATCTATTGTGATGGATTTCTTCACATAAAATATATTCACTGTGAAAAACTATTGTTTCAGACGAGATATGTGTTTACGTTGTGTTTATTTTCTCGCGCTATAACGAGGAGATACATTGTTTGCTTGGAAGAAAGGGGTAGGGAAAATAAACAAAGTGATGTTGAGAGATAAGAAGCTGTTTACGAAACAGACAACACCGATACGCCGACAGAGGCTTGGACACTTTTCGTGATACCTATAGCTTCAGTTGGCTTTCATAAAAGGCCTGGCAGACTTATGAAAGAAAGGAGAATATGTTTGTACAGGATCCCACCAACGTGACTGCAGTGAGGAGAAGAAGAAGAAGAAGAAGAAAAGGAGGAAGGCTATGAAGAAGATGAAAAAGAAGAAGAATATTATTCCTCAGTTCATGAAGTGACTGCAGAGAGAAGAAGAAGAAGAAGACGACGATGAAAAAGAAGAATTCGTCGTTTTATTCCTCAGTTCATGAAGTTGGCCTTACACAGAAAAGTCTTTTTTTCAGTCAATGAAGATTTTTTTTACTTTTCGAGTGGTGTTAATATGTCAACATACACCAATATAATTTCGGATATTAATAGTCTACCATGCTAACTCATAAGACAGAAGAGGTGTCCATCTCACAAATACATAATGCAATACTGATATATACATTGCACGATATAGACTGATATGTAATGTTGTATGCTTTGAGCATGCCTTAGGGTGTGGAAGGGGCGCATTATAAATATGCATTTATTATTATTATTATTATTGTATACATGCATGTGTATGCTAATCCACTCCTTGTTTAGAGGCAGAATGACACAAAGACTGCTCATTTTAAAATATATAATTCATTAAGTTATAAATATTTTTCATAGTAGCTTTATATAAATTATTATCATTTCAAAACGTACCTGAATAGTATGAAATAATATCGTTTCATAAAATATATTGTCAAACATAAACTTTGTGGGAATTGGTTACAATACAGTTTCAGTGATGATAAACATATATGACTAACATTTTGAAGCAACCTTTCAAAAAAGAACAGCTGTCTTACACAGTATATGTGACACACTTATTCAAACCAGTTTAAAATACAATCTCTTCAATTATCTTAGTGACTATCTCGATTTTGGAAGGTTTCCATGTAAATCGTCATGGCGAAGAATAACTATTAATTGCATAAATAAATCTGAAACTGAACGATGGGTTTCTCAAGTGGGTGTAAGGCAAGATATGAAGATATCGCCTGACCCACAATTTCTTTGGTGTACATAGATTGTATTGTTTGATGTATTTTTACCCACAGTTTAAAGATATATTACAGTTTTGTGTACAAATCAGCTCAAGGGGAAAATTCTCAAAATATTGTGAACTCTGCAAAAGATATTGTAATGATTATGACTGCCATATAATTCTACACTGTGAACACTATATGTACAACAGAAATAATTTCTTTTCAAAACTTATAGATCTCTTTGATGTGGATGTTTATGTACAAATAGAATTATTATCTGAAGATGAAATGTTATCACTATTTTCTGGGGGTGAACTACTAGTTACTAACGATATTGATGAAATGTCATGGAGATGTATGATTGTCCTCTTCTGTAAATACCTATATTCCTTGCTTCCCTCACTAAACTGTGCATTCTAGACCTTTCATTTTTCTTTGTACATGTATATATGACTATATGAATGTGTTGTGAATATATTGCTGTGATTATGTAGCTGTAAATATTTCATGTACATGTTTATAATGATCTTCGGACTACAATCTGGAGGAAATAAAGAGATTCATTCATTCATTCATTCATTATATGACTAATATTTTGAATTGCATTTGAGTTGCCGATGTAAAGTATTTCACCTCGATGGCTTAGCCGTTAATAGTTACTGCATTCTTCCTTTTTATATGGAATTTGCCTAAAGTACAACCAATTATATATTTGGTGCATTTTCAGTTTAAATGTTAATGCAGGTATAATACTTTAGATATTATTAACTGTTAATCAGCGTAAACGGATTCAACATTAATTAAACCTTGATAGCGTTGCAAACCGAATTCACACATTAAGTGTCCATTAGATATAATGTACAGACATCTGAAATTAATTAAAAGTTTTAGAATTGAATAAATAGAAGTAATAGCCCTATCCACAACAGTTATAACAGCTAACAGAGTCCTTGTACTATTCCGACTATATCCCAATTGTCTTTTGTGAATCAACTAGTTATGTGAATATCTTAATTATGTGTAATTGTATACGTGTAATGGTATATTTCGATTTAAAAATCACAGATAATTATACTGTAAATCGGTGTTTACTATTTTTATGTTACGGGATTATAATTATTTTACATACAACTCACGTAAAATAGAATGTTGCAAAATTAAGCGCTCTCCTTATTAGTTACATTTGAAATTCTTTTAATTAAATTATTGAGCGGTTTTATAACCATTTTAAGTGGATTATAAAAATTCCAGCCACATATCTCCCATGTTAAATATCCACCTATATGTAAGTCTTGATGTCAGTTCAATTACCATGCTCAATTTCCAGATGATCCTGCCACAAATGTTGATGCCAATAAATCTAATTGACTTGTGAATATTTGTTAATTATCTCTGCTAGATTTTCTACATATCTCCTTCATCTTGCTACTATTATAGGTATCCAGTAGCTATGCAGATCCCAGGAGAGCTTCACGAATGTTCCGCCCAGCACCTTGGCACTATCAGGCTCTGATCTACATCTCCCCTGCTGATTGGCTGTCTGCTTCGGGGGTAACTGTCAATCATTCACGGTCAGCTGACAGCACTATGACGTAACGACACCTGACAAGGGGCGTTGCTGGGTTACGAAGCGGTTTTATCTACGTCCTCAGAGTATGCAAATTCTAATCTAAGGTTTTGATAATTTGCTATAAAAATTTCCATCTGCAATGAAAAAGAAATTAACCCTCTCAATAACAAGTGCACTGGTTATTTGGCGTTAACAGTCAAGTGCCTGTTTACAATGCACGGAAAAGTGTTAATGCATGTTTGCGATATCCAAATTTGTCGTTGGAACATAAATATCCGTATTAGTTGTTCAGGGAGAAGGTAGCACAACACACTGTAAAATACGTACTTAAATTTTCCTATTGCAAAGAAGGAACAGTAAATGATAATTTTGTAACATTTTAACTCTTAAATGTTAGTTCCACAGCCTAAACACATGTATCCATCTTGTTGGGAAGCTAAGCGTTTATGTGAGAAAGTTAAGCTGAAGAAGCTACTTTTAGATTTAATGGATTGAGCAGTCGAGTTATCAAATATTTAAGAATTAAGTACACATATTGACAAAATTATTAAATATAGTTTTAGATAATGTAATTATTCTCATTGTTATGTCAGCTGAAGAAATATGCAGACACAAGTGAAAGTGTGTATTTTAGCAGAATAGGTAAAATTGGACAATATTTGATGACTTTTGTGACAATTTCTATTATCATTGGAGCTAAAAATTCACGAATTTCACCAACGTACGTATCAGACATAATATAAAACTGAGTCTGATATTTGATGCGAATCTTATAACATGTAATATGTTCTGTACATCATACAGTAATAATTTCCCAGTAAAATGTTGAATATGTATATTTGCAGTGTGGTACACAGGAACATTCAAGTGTTCTTTTAATATATTCTAGTTTTCATCACCAGCTTTAAATAGCGCTGTGGCGATGAAAACTTGAAAATAATAAAGGAACGCTTGTGTTCCTTTATTTGTTTCTCGACGGATATTCAAATGAAGCTCTAATGACCAATTTTTTAAATACACCTTCAAGCTTCACAGTTTCATAATGACGTGTTTAGAAACACATTTAATGGTATCACATATAACCACATGTAGCATAATGCATTGTTGTTTGCATTAAGAAAGATATTATGATTGATACAGAAAAGCTGTTTATTCTGTTTAAAAATATCCGTGTGTACATACTTCAGACGTAACCAACAAAGAACGGTAGAAACTGTTAGATGTTTCTTCAAATTTGAGTTGTATATATCTGAATGATCTTGGTTTTGAAAGTATCATCAATTAAAATCTTCTGCTCAAGATGCTTACATAAGACATTCACTATACAGGCGTGTATCATGCAGACAGTGTAAATGAAAAGGATACTAATGTTTATGCAAAGATATTACATGTATACGAACATATCGTCTTTATGTACGTGTTCTGTACGGTTTCGTGACATGGTTTGCATAAAATATGACCAAGAAGTATTTGTCAAGTTTGTTTTTTATTTGTTTTCTGTTTGAACTGCCGAATACTGGTATGCTTGCATTCGTACTAAATATCCATCCATTGGTGTTCCGGGTTATAATAGATCCACACCAACCTTTACTCGTCCTACGAGGTGACAAATTGGACATCGGGTTTGTCAAGTTAGTTAATTCATAGCATATCAACGAGAGTTGTTGATACTATCAATCACAAGTTTGTGTTATCCAGACTAGATGTTTGTCGACGTTGTATATATGGAATGTTACAAAACACAGCGTTGGACAACAAACAGCTTCAAACAGTTCAGCGCCTCTTGGTGATATAGTTTGAATTTCCAACATTTAAAGCGTAGCAGCATCTTCAACGTGTTATATGGATTCATTGTAGAAATACTTCCGAGACTTTAAACGAAAGGGACCTTAAGAGCTGGATTTAATCCTTGATTAAAACCACGATACTACAGTAGTAGGTCACAATGGTTAAGATGAAGAAACTCGCAAATCAAGCCTCGTTTTGAGTGTCTGAATCAAACAAAGGATTTGTTTCATCTGAGTGTTTCATTTCAATTCGAAAAGGATAATTTTGTCCCACTGCATATCAGGATCAGTGATGTACATCACCACACAATGACACAAGCGATGAAACTGTTTCCATAGCTGAAAGTAATCATATGAAAACTCCACACAACTTCCACAACTACGATATAATCTTGCATATATAGTCTTGAAAATTTAGACGAACTTTTCAGATTTATTAAGTCTTATCATTCCATGTCTTCATATTGCACCTGTCTGTTCAAAATGCTCACAAAAGCACATTTCAATTATCTCATATATGAACATTTCTTAAATTTATTTACAGGAGGTCATGAGGTTTCGAACGTTCTTTTAAAGAATTCTATTGACATATTTGTGTCATTTTGTTTTTCAGTATTTACACAGAATATATGTTTCAGTATATTGTATACTCTGCGAATATGCGACCACCTGGTATTTTCACTATTAGATTGTGTTTTTGTAAACAAACTATTAAAGAATAGTCGGAAAATGACAATGGTGTGTGCTTTATCCAGAGATTCCTTTTGATTACGGCAAAGGTTTTGTCCTTTGTAGTTTTATACACATCTTAAAATAATTGATATATCGAGTCAATCTTAACCAAAACTGATTAAGAACGAAAACTCGTATATTCATATTTAACCATAGAAATGTTCGTATTTTTATTACAGATGATCCGATCCGACACAAATTTGCCCCCTTTAAAAGACATTTTTGAAACAGTTTACATCAAACCAAATATCATACTCCCCATTTAAAGATGCCGTCCCTAGTTAGTGGATTTGTAACCACGATAATTTGTTGTATCCACAGGTCTATCATATATAAATGTCTCCTAAACCATTGCATTTATAGTCAGTCTCCGCAACGCTCTCTCAACTGTAGGCGTGTTTCGCTGCCCACTATTTACGGAGGAATCTTTCCTAACGAGATGGATGATGAAATATGGCTTCCTACAACGAAATATTTGAGATAAGTTCCACACTGACTTTGAAACTTATCTTGCTCATCTGTGGAATCTTGACAATACGGTAATTTATTTCCTATAATGTAACGAAACCCGTGTACATTCACTATGTTACATCTTCATTTTCAATGGGAATGGGCGAGGGTGTATAGTGCGAATTAAATTGGGGGAACTGCATTTCTTATTTAACGATTTATTTAACAAATTAAAATGTAAATTGAAATGACATATATTGCAGAGAAGGCGGGATGCTGGGAGATTTAAATTCTGATTGTAACTAAGAAGTTGCGTAAATTCGAAAACACCGCCTCCTTATTTTTTCGTAATTGCTACGAATCAAAATTAAAATGTAATATATCTGACTGTGTAATGTATTGTCACTTTAATAAGAAGCAAAGTCATGATGTCAATACACAGGCACACTGTTTTTAACCATTCTGTCGGGTTATGTCTGTCTTGGGCGATTAGAATGATTTATTGTTTAAAAAAACCAGAACAGAAATTCTTCTCCTATCAACTATTTCTACGAGCTTTGTCAAAATGCGACTTTTACATTTCTTTGAGAGTGCTTTGGAGTATATTTTGGGTTCATTCGTTACAAATACTTTATGCTTTCTCAGTACAAGAATATTTCTTTGGGGAATATCATTGAAAGCTAAAACGTAGCACTTAGTATTATAGACCTCACTTGACGAATATCATTTGTTTGAAACTCCATAGATTTATAAAAAAAACACGTTCCTAGAAATGAAATGTAACAGCAATTTGTTAAGACTTACTAAATAAAATAGTATCAAAACATAATTTGATATATTAACAGAATAAAATATGTACATTACTATATTCTCCATTGTGTTTACTGGCTAGAATAGTAATCTTATTACTGGTAAACAAAACACGACTGTTTGAAATGCACAATGGCATAAACAAAACTAAAAGGAATAACTAATTTAAAATATACTTATCTTAATGTTTCTTCCATGATGTTTATCATTCATACCATATATAGCCATAAAACTGTTTTTATAAACATGTGTTTTTATTTCTTTAAAAAATGAAATTCACACTAATGGACGTGATGTGTATATGGGCACTTGTCGATGTACGAAGTGTGGTCGTTGAAATCAGCACCTCAATAAAGATATGTGGATCAGCGCGCACCTGCTCTGTTGCAATAAAACTGATAGAACGGGTAATCCCGCACCGAATTGGAATGCAATATCGGGACGATTCATGATACGGGTGCACATCAGATTTTTTTTTACGTTTTTTGTTTCTCAGACATCAAAGCAAGGGTTTGTGTCTATTTTGAAAATATCTGAAATGGGAACCCCGAAGACAAATTAATCCAGTTTAGATTATGCCTTCGAATATATGGAGTAAGATCTTATGTGTAATTACATTAAAAGTAAGTGGTTACCATGGCGACATCTAATCATGATTTGCAGCCTTACTTGAAATAGGATACCAAAACATTCACTTGTTGAAAACCAGGCAATAAAAGTTTACCTTAAAACATCGAACAAAATTTCTTTAGACTATACATCTGTTTACATTAAATTAATTTACCGAAACTGACTCGCCTGTCGACATGAGAAGAAGTTCATGACAACTTCCGTTGATAAACTCATTCCTTTTAGAGTCTGTAACTGGGTCAGTATCAAAACATTCCTCAAAACATAATTCCTCAAAAGTTTTCACGGTTAATATGCTGCAAGTTTCAAAATGAATTTTTATTACTCTTTTCTCAAACATTATGAAACAACCTTGTTGTCAGTTGATGTCATTTGTTCAAAATTGAAATTCAAACCGTTAACCCCAAAGGATGTGAATTCGTTAATTTATTTCAGTGCTCATAACCTTCCCTGAACGCCTTTCCTTCTCGGAAGCAATTGTTGATGTTTGTTTTTTATCAGTTACATACCTTTTGGTTTGTTTTCTTTCTTGTCTAGCTCCGGTGTTATACATGTCGTTACTTGCGTCGAAGGGTTACACATAGAATTATACGAGTCCGTTCCCCCTGTCGTGTCGAACGCGCCCCTCCCCGACTGAGGGGGAGAGGGGTATGATGGGGATAATGTGGAGGTATTGATTGAATAGTCTTTTGATGAGGACATAGAAAGGTAGGACCCTTGTGATCTGTTCATCTGTCGGTCTGAGTTGAGACTGTGGGGTGAATAGGCACCATGTACCAGTCCCCAGTCATTGGAATATGTCCCATACCCAAGATTACCAGAGTTCATTCCTACGCCACTGTGCATGCAGTCAAACGGACTTGGCCTCTGAAGATACCGTCCCATGCTATAGTTGCAGGACGAGGTGGCCATCCCTGGAACACTTGTCCTTGCGCCTATCCGTTCTGGTCCTTCCATCGGATACCCTGGGTGAATAACTAACGTTGCCTCTAGCAAAGTTCCAAAATGTGATGGATCCTTTTTGGAATGGTTGTCAACGTGGGCTAGTAGCCGTGGCTTGCCCTGTTATATCCCACAAGTAAAGTAACGTCGGTAGAAAGACGGAGTCTCGCGTTAGCAAGAAAAACACTCTTCCAGCTGTGAGCCGAGTCGTGATACACACCAGCACTGACAAGCCATCGTAGTGCGGAAGAATATCTCTTACAGAGGTTGTGAAGCGTCCCGTCAGCGCCTCTAGGACACGGAAGTGATGAAGGCTAATCCCTTGCGCCCCATACTCCCCCTCCACGGCACCCCTCCCCGTGCATCTCAGACGCTGGTCCCTCCTCCAATTTCTAGTCATTAAAAGTGTCAAGTAACGGTGTAATGTTATTACCAGATTTCTCCCCCTTCGCTTCGACCACCATAAAATCACGACCTATTGTTTTCTCAGCACAATCTTCAGCTCACGTTTGTATCTTCACACAATCTAACTCACGTTTGCGTGTTTCCATATGTCGAATGTTTACTGAAATAGGTCACTTTTCTATTTGTATAATGGGTACATGGAATATGCTTCAGACAATACTGTCTTTATAAAACAAGTGAAACACATATCATATATATGTTGATGTAGACAGAAGAATTGAATATTAACATAATGGTTTGCATAATGGTGAGCAAGGAATGACAATGGAAAATGCAAATATAAAAATGAGTATTATAGAACTATTCCCTTTGCTGAAGGCGAGCAAGAAGAAATACAAACACATATGAGTTAGTAATAGTTCGAGAAAACACAGTATATGTATATTTAGAATATAACTGTCCGTCCCAGTACAATAGACTACGTTTATATCGAACGCACTCGTAGTTAACTTACGGATATAACGAACTTTTGTCTTGATCCTGGCCACTTGCTGTTTACTTTAGTAGAAATGCGTATAACGAACTACGGTTGTAACGAACAACAATTAGTGGTCCCTTTAAGTTCGCAATAACATTAACTTACTGTACTTACAAGTTAAACTAAAGCCACGTTCCTTTCAATCGTGAAGACGTGAAAAAAATGTGCATATTTTGGTATAAGGACCTATAAAAGAAGAACAATATCTCTGTCAGTAAAGGTAAAATTGCAAGCAGACCAATTCTTTCCACGTTCATAAGAAATCTCAACCAAAATTAATGCAGAGTTAGTTGTATAATTCCGACTATAAACTAACACCATAGAGCTTCAGAACCTGGGGAAATCTAGACTTGCTAGGACTTGCTAGGGCTTTAGCATTGCAGAGAGGGCTAGGCAGTAGGGTAAATAATGTGGTTCAGGGACTGCGAGACAGACTATTCCGACTATCTCAGGACCATGAGTCCCCGATAGGTGTTCATGAAGTGAGCAGACACAAAACCAAATACACATCAATGTAAAGACACATTTAATTTTAAATTATTTTAATTTCAAAATTTAGATATTTTATTACATAAGTACGCATATTGGATTTAGAATTGTGTACTATTACAATATAAGATGAAACACCGCTCTGTTTCTGCTGGTATAGTCGTTAAGAAAAATAAGGGAGGTATTAGGTACAGGTGTGTGTAATAAGAGTTTCGATGCACTATTGACCATTAAAACTTTTCTCAATCATAATCTGTGAAAAAAGCGACTGAATACTTTCCACATCCATGTGTAATTCTGACTAAATTATAAGCATGTGGGTTTTTTTTGTGTTTGTTGTTGTTTTTTTTTGGTGTTTTTGTTTGTTTAACGTTAAACTGTCGGTAACTAACCGGATCAGACAATCCACTGATTGGCATAATAACTCACACTTTACTTGAAAATAAATATGTGATGCAATAGATAAATCGTCGTTCAAAAACCACAGGCTTACTTGCAGGTTTTTTTCACATATACTGACCTAAACAATAAATCTATGTATATGAATAAAATAAACAGATGCCACTTAGGTCAGATTGATGAGCTCTTTCTTCAACTGCTTTATGACTTGTGTGCATGTAACGCTTCATCAGTCTCTGCCCTAGCCCCTGAAACAAAGCAGCAGCGGGTGATGGGGATCTTTGAGTCTGACACCTTCACGTATCATCATAGACACATACAAATTCTGGGAAATCCAAAATCTCGAACCGTGACAAATCTGGAACGGGATCAAATACCACAGATCTATTTATCTCTCCATCTATTGGTCAACAGCTCGGGTTGGATCATAGCGCCCCCTGTTGACTGTCAGTGTCAATTAGAAATGGTTGAAACAATTTTGGCGAGCGCCCCCAGGCTTGCCATATCTTTGTCTGTCAGGAACCCTCATCAAGTGGAAACCCGAGAGGTATAATGATTACTGGAAGCCTTCTCCTACATGTTCTGGTCATGTTCAATAAAGGTTTCAACACATTTCAAAAACTCGTACTGGCTCAAGTCTACATTGACATTGAGACAAGGCTTGGTGCCAGCGCTTAGGAGAGGAGACTTTGGCACAACCCCAACAGGACATAGTGAATGGATTTGCTAGTTGCCACGTCTTTCAAAATGGTCATGTTGGTATTTCGTTACTTTTTGGAACTGTCGTATAATGATTAAAAAGAAAAATGTATTTGTTCTCAATACGTGGTAGTTACAAAAAAAATGCAGTATGTTGTACCTACTCTGCTGAGTGATGATAAGTCTCTCTCCCAGAACCTGGTGAATAGATATAATAGGAGTTCAACTTAGTTCTTGGATAATATTTCAAATCTAGATTGCCTCAACATAGATTGTTCAGGGCTCCATCTGGAGTGTTTTCTGTTGATAAATATTTTTTGATGAAATAACTTTATTTCAGGGACTTAATGTCAATCTAATTATCTTGATATGACCATGCCTTCTATAAACGTTTCTATGATGTCAAAATAGCGAAAGATCCATGATGTGTAAGTCCATGTTATACATCGCGAACATGAGCACGAAAGTTCCTTGCAACGTCATTTCACCTTGTGGAATAATCGACTAGTTGATTGTAGAACAATGCGTTTACAATTCTCAATTGCTTTGTTACCTTCGAGCATGTGTATTATTTTCCAGTTTCACAAATAAACATTTCCTCACAGCTAAGATTATTAATCATAGTTTTAACCAGAAGCCTGGTTTAGTCATTCCAGACATTTTTTGAATTACAATCAGTGAAATTTACTAAATATGACACGTGGCTTGTCAACGCCTTCCGCGATGCTATCCCATGCTACGATCTTTACATGGAGTTTACCCACCTCCTTACTCAAATGAGACACATGTTTTTATGTAAATTGCTTGAGTGACGGGCTCTACCGGTACACATGCTTACCCTTTTCGAGAACACCTGGTGTTTTCTGGAACCCATTAATATAATTCCATCACTATTTAACCTTTTACGCTTATGGAATTTGTTTCGACAGATATTGAGACTGATCGTTCTTGTTGACGTTTTGAATTTACGGGTTAGTTCATAAAAGTCAGTGAACATTTCTAACATATACAGAGCACATATTGTGCCAATATAATCAGCTAAGAAGCGTCAATAAACAGTGGATACTGAGTGTCAGTGTATGTTTAAACACCCGCTTCTAAGTAAGCATAACATACAGACGTGTTTTCGGTATATGTGTTATTACATTAACACATCTTACATGTATCTGATCGGGTATAGCAGCACTGGTGTGATTTCGCTGCCAATACAAATTTGTGGTTGTGTTAATAGAAGTAATATGTAAATATGGATATATTTTTCAATTATCATAAATATATTGAACCTTTGATAGGGATATTTTTGTATTGTATTTCAACGAAACTGATATTTGATGTCTTGATGACTGGATGCTGTTGTCGATATGGATCGACAGTTGAATCGTGTGGTGATTAAGACACGGAGAGCCATGCAATGTTAGATGCCTTACTTTACGAGTCCAGGTTCGAATCAACGAGTCGATTTGATAATTGTTCCACGACTGTATAAATGTCTGCGACTTGCATCACTTCAGGTTGTCCTGCCACAAACGACCAAGTTGTTTATAAATTTAAACAAAACAATATTGAAATTTCTGGGGCCTTTCTACACGCAGCCCGTTTCCTGGCTTGGTTCAAAGGGGCGCCGAGGCCACGTACGACGCCGATTGGTGTCTGTGTGGAGAGACAATCGTTGGTCCCCAAGACCCTAGGGGATAATTAACAAAATGAAGTCCACTCAAATCTAGAATGATTTGGCATTTCATTAAATATATTGGGAGGTTATTTGACTTTTCAAATTTGTGCCATACTTATTGTAGATAAAATAACTATATTTTCGGAAAAAATGTTTGTCTACGCAGATAGATACATAAAACAAACTTATTATTGGTGTCGTGCCTCGCTCCATCCATGAAAGTTGTCAGTTCATCGATTTAGTGATGCTAAAGTTTAAATTTCCCGCCCCATATGTGTAACAAAACAACATTTATTTATCCCTATTCAGTGATTAAGATATGAGACGAGTGAGTGAGTGAGTATGGTTTTACGCCGCTTTTAGCAATATTCCAGCAATATCACGGCGGAGGACACCAGAAATGGGCTTTACACATTGTACCCATGTGGGGAATCGAACCAGGGTCTTCAGCGTGACGAACGAACGCTTTAACCACTAGACTACCCCACTGCCCCGATATATGAGACGAAGTTGTCCTGGCAAAATGAAAGAATGAATGAATGAATGAAGACCACACTTTTACAATTAATTAGATGATGACAGTTAACATTAATAATGCTGGTAAATTATGAAAGTTAAATAAGCTGATTAGTATTAAGTTCACATTGATTGGCCTCACTCCACGTGTGGGTGTTGGCCCAATTAACACTACCATGCCGCTTTTAAGTTTTCTTATAAGACGTTCGACACATCATCCTTCGCCACACGTAAGCTTTGTTTCCTCAGCTGGAGTTTAATTGGATCTAAAGGAAATATTGGTTCCAAAACCCAGACACGTTTGTGACACATTTCCCGTAAGCCAATAAACCAATGGTGCCAAGTTTTTATCGCCCCACTCCCCTTTCGGTACTTTTTCCAATCCGATTTTTCTGTTTTCCTTTCAGTAAGGAGATCTCGCGTGATGTGAACTTACGTAAGGCAATATGGAGTGTCAGCGCCTGCTTTACAAATCCTCACTTCCGTACTGCCAACCTGGTGACTTGTTACAAGTGGATTATGGGAATCGCAATTGGCTCCCCGCTGGTTATACTGCTCTCCGACCACTGCTCGTAATTAATGATGGGCGTTAAACGTGTTGGGGATTACGAATAGGTGTTTATTGCCATCATTTGTAACATTGGCGTGGTTGCTCCGAATGACAGGTGTTTCAATGACCAGTGCGGAGATTTCGTCCTGAATTTGACTTCATTTTGACGAAGCTGGTTTAGTAAGACACATGTTGAGACACACGTAAATATCCATTTTTCAGGTTGTTGAATCTGTTTCTACCACAAATGGCATTGTTTTATGCATTTTAACGGGGTGTGCGTATGTACGATATCATCAATGTATCCAGGCTGGTTATCGGACAAAGTGAGTTTGCAGAAAGCGGACATTGCAAGCAGGTCTGGGTGAAAAAGAGGACACAGGAGGGATTTGTTAAATTAGATCGACAAAACTGCTTCTCTGGAGTTATTCTGTTTATTCTGTTGACTATATCCTGAGCATGACTTTATAAATAACTATCAAATCGTGATAGTACCACGTGTTCGCGAAAAGGTGAGCGTATCCTGTCCCACCGATGACATCCGTCGTGAACTGAACTGTTTACCTGAAACAGAAACACGAGCATTTCACTTCTTCTATGAGTACAGTGTATTGTCGAACATGACAGTTTGAGGTGGTTTTAAGGATCGGTTAGTATTTCACAAGGGATGGGGAAGTTAAATATATGTGACCATCCTAAAATTACGTTTTTGTGACACCTGTCAGCTGTTTGCTGGAATCCTCAGGTTCGTGACCCCTAAAATGAATGTTTTATTCTGAAACAACTGTACAATCCTAGTCGCTATCAACACTAGCTGATATCTGCAATTCCCAACGAGTCGACCATGGTACACATTTCTAATTGTACCCACTGCATGTCTCCAAAACGAATACTACAAACATTTAGAAATATCAGTTGTACAGAAACTGTTCCTCGCTTCATGATGATCCCAAGGGGATGCCCACCAGTATCGAGCCTGTAGTGCATCACGGGATTTTAAGCATTTACCTTTGAACATCCGGGTTAGAATTGGTCTTCAGCAAATCATGCTTGTCGTAAGAGGCGACACCCGGGTCAGGCTCGCTGGCTTGGTTGACACATGTCTTTGCATCCCAATTGCGTAGATCGATGCTCATGTTGTTGATCACTGGATTGTCTGGTCCAGACTCGATTATTTACAGACCGAAGCCATATAGCTGGAATATTGCTGAGTGCGGCGTAAAACACCAAACCAACCAACATTCCTTAATATAAACTGCCAGACAAAAGAAAAGAAAACATAAATCCATGTTTGATGGTGACTGTTAATAATATAACCAAGAAATGGTTATTCGATGATGATGCATGTGATACTGGTGTCATAGGTGTTCTTTGGTCCGTAAGTTTGGAGTGTTTCGGAGACAACAACGGTTGTAATCCATTGGTCAATTTTCAAGAGCATGCCTTGTTTTGCTTTCTTTACTGGCTTATATTATACGGTTAGGTAGGATGATCTAAAACATGTGGGAGTTGGAGACAAATACTGGCAGCTAAGCGGATATTTAAGCGAATGATATTTCTGACTTACGAATGAAAGTTGTGCCCCAAAAGATGAATAGTTTATCAGCTTTATGGTATATTGGTCCAATTTACATACCAAAGGACCAATCAGATGATGCATGTATCCTACTCGTACACTACAATCTGCATCCGACACTGACTGACTGTGTTTGGTTTTACGCCGCCAACGAGTCGACCATGCATGGGTACACATTTCTAATTGTACCCACTGCATATCTCCAAAACGAATACGGGGTTGTAAAGAAACTGTTCCTCGCTTCATGATGATCCCAAGGGGATGCTTCACACATAGTAGCCTGTAGTGCATCACGGGATTTTAAGCATTTACCTTTGAAGATCCGGGTTAGAATTGGTCTTCAACAAATCATGCTTGTCGTAAGAGGCGACACCCGGGTCTGTCTTGGTTGACACATGTCTTTGCATCCCACCAAACCAACCAACATTCCTTAATATAAACTGCCAGACAAAAGAAAATTCATGTGTTTGATGGTGGCTGTTAATAATATAACCAAGAAATGGTTATTCGATGATGATGCATGTGATACTGGTGTCATAGGTGTTCTTTGGTCCGTAAGTTTGGAGTGTTTCGGAGACAACAACGGTTGTAATTGTCAATTTTCAAGCATGCCTTGTTTTGCTTTCTTTTACTGGCTTATATTATACGGTTAGGTAGGATGATCTAAAACATGTGGGAGTTGGAGACAAATACTGGCAGCTAAGCGGATATTTAAGCGAATGATATTTCTGACTTACGAATGAAAGTTGTGCCCCAAAAGATGAATAGTGTATCAGCTTTATGGTATATGGGTCCAATTTACATACCAAAGGACCAAACAGATGATGCATGTATCCTACTCGTACACTACAATCTGCATCCGACTGACTGACTGACTGTGTTTGGTTTTACGCCGCTTTAAGCAATATTCAAGCAACATTACGGCGGGGACACCAGAAATGGAAGCTTCACACATAGTACCCATGTGGGGATTCAACCCGGTCTTCGGCGTGACGAGCCAACGCTTTAACCATTAGGCTACCCACCGCCCCATCTGCATCCGCAATGGCGTAGTTGGTCCGTGAACTTAGTCGTGTTATAACCGACATATCAAGTAGTTTTGTGTGGGGACTCGATGCTGTTTAAACTCTGTGGCTTTTGGTGGATACCTTTTGGTATGGGTTTTGTGAGGATTGGTTTTGTTGGCGATAAACGGGGCGGATATTGGTTTATTAGGTTAGGGTGAGAGTGGACGTGTTAGGGTTGGTTTTGTTGGGGTTGAAGAGGACGCTTGAGGTTTGGTTTTTGAGGGTTGGTACAAACGAAAAATTCTTAGTTAAAGTTGATGTCAAGCATCTGTAGATTTCACAACTAGTACATTCACAGACTTTAGAAACCGAATATATATTCACTAGAAAAGCATCTGGAATTATACATTAGTAACTTTAAAAAATAAAAATATAAATAACCTATTATAATAAATTTTTATTCATATACATGTATAGATGATCGAACGAACGACAAAACAATGAAAAATAAAAATAAAGTAAGACATGAAATGTGGGGGCACCTGATAGAACATTGCAATGAAGTAAATCAGCCTTATTGGGAGAAATGGCCTGGGTAACTGGACATTTTCATTGGCTAACATTCTTTCCCTGACAAACTTACACCTTTCGATCACTGATTTACAGTGATCCATTCATGTAATTATCTCCATCTGTATGCCTTTTAGACCAATTAAATCTACTTTATATTCTGTATTTTTCGGTTTCCCTGTTTCATGTTTTTTATGCTTTTCACCTGATCCATTAGTCATGAACAAAGGGTTCTATTTCGTTGCATGAAAGCTGACTGACTGAGTGACTGAGTTTGGTTTTTACGCCGCTTTTAGCAATATTCCAGCAACATCACGGCGGGGGACACCAGAAATGGGTTTCACACATTGTACCCATGTGGGGATTCGAACCTGGGAAAGCGACAAACACCCTTCCACATCATTAATAAATCTCTGCTGGAGCAGAGTCCATTGCTGGGTTCGAACTATACCATGAGCAATTGTATATGAATCATGATCAAGTAAAGACTATACCAGGAACAAGAATATTTTGTTTGTACATTAATTTTATCCTAATATATTGTGACTACATTTTGCTTAACAAATCTAATCAATTTTTCTGCCTGTTGAAAAGGTTTTTTAAGGAATGACAAAAGTCAGGAAAATACCTACAAGTAAGAGGAACGTTTTGTTGATATATTGCTTATACCCTAATATATTGTGACTACTTTTGTACAGCAAATCTAATCTATTCTGCCTGTTGAAACGTTGACAAAATGACAAAAGTCAGGAAAATACCTACAAATATACCTGGACCTTGTATGTCAATAACATACAGGCACGTGTGACATGCTCAACCATGCAGCAAAGACAATGAAAGTGTATCTTGCTCTATTTACATCCCCAACAAGCTCCTATTGACATAAAGAATTTATTTCACATGTACGTGTGGTTGTATGTTTGTTTCCTCTACATAAACATGTATAAATAAACACCTTCTCTCTATTTGCAAACAACACAATATTCGCCTCGGCGCCGTCCGTGCATACGTTTAACATGGATTGGAATAAGGCAAAAACGATGCACGCCTTCCGGAGTACGACTTACAATGCCTCGTGTAACACTGACATAGACCCAAATAGAGGGGTTGGCATAAGCAGGTACCATATGGCTCGCACATGTGTCAAAGCCTTGTATGATTGAATGAAAACTAAGACAGAACCCCTTGAGGAGGGCAGAAAGTTCGTTGGAGTGAAATAACCTTTGTATTGTGTTGAGGACCACCATGACGAATTGGCATGTCATTCACCATTCTGAAAGAATATGAAAACATGGAATAAGTTTTAACGAAACATATTATTATACTTCATACATATTTGTGTGTTGTTTTGTTGTTGTAAGAAACATATTTTAAGTATGATTTAAAATCCTGATGTGTGTTAAAGTTATTTTGCGTTTGATATTGATTGCAATTATATGGGTATATCAACTAGGTTTGATAAATCACAAATTAATATAAATTAAATATAAATAAAAATATATACTGCCATTATATTGAAAAGCAAACCAGAAAATTGTTAACAAATAAAGACAAATAATGCATCGTGCACCTCAGCAAAATTACTAATATATAAACATATATTATTATACCGGTATTCCATGGCAGACCATGTACGAGGTTGTCCTCTAGTTTAGCAAGAATAATTATATCATCACATCGGATCCATGTAAACTAAACCCCGGGCAGGTTGTCCTGAAAAGCTGAAAACAGTCGCTCAAACTCTTAGCTATGACACCCGAAATACATTATATTGAATTGATATGCATGTCAGCATCGGATCCACAATGCACTACTTTCTAAACCCCGGCATACGAACTAGTACACAGTTTACAACTGAAAAGCTGAAAACAGTCGCTCAAACTCTGAAAACGTAAGCTATGACACCCGCCTCAAATACATCACCATATGCATTGAATTGATATGCCATCACAGTTCAACTAGGAGTTGTACAATGTAACAGTAAAATGAAAATCTAGTGCATGTTCACTTTCGAATGTTGATCAAGTACATTATCACGGGAGAATGTAAATCTAGTACATTATCACGGTAGAATGTAAATCTAGTACATTATCACGGGAGAATGTAAATCTAGTACATTATCACGGTAGAATGTAAATCTAGTACATTATCACGGGAGAATGTAAATCTAGTACATTATCACGGGAGTACATTATCACGGGAGAATGTAAATCTAGTATCACGGGAGAATATTATCTAGTACACGGTAGAATGTAAATCTAGTACATTATCACGGGAGAATGTAAATCTAGTACATTATCACGGTAGAATGTAAATCTAGTACATTATCACGGGAGAATGTAAATCTAGTACATTATCACGGGAGAATGTAAATCTAGTACATTATCACGGTAGAATGTAAATTCTAGTACATTATCACGGGAGAATGTGAATCTAGTACATTATCACGGGAGAATGTAAATCTAGTACATTATCACGGGAGAATGTAAATCTAGTACATTATCACGGGAGAATGTAAATCTAGTACATTATCACGGGAGAATGTAAATCTGGTACATTATCACGGGAGAATGTAAATCTAGTACATTATCACGGGAGAATGTAAATCTATACTACATTATCACGGGAGAATGTAAATCTAGTACATTATCACGGGAGAATGTAAATCTAGTACATTATCACGGGAGAATGTAAATCTAGTACATTATCACGGGAGAATGTAAATCTAGTACATTATCACGGGAGAATGTAAATCTATAGTACATTATCACGGGCTTATGTAAATCTAGTACATTATCACGAGTGAATGTAAATCTAGTACATTATCACGGGAGAATGTAAATCTAGTACATTATCATGGTAGAATGTAAATCTAGTACATTATCATGGTAGAATGTAAATCTAGTACATTATCACGGGAGAATGTAAATCTATAGTACATTATCACGGGAGAATGAAAATCTATAGTACATTATCACGGGAGAATGTAAATCTAGTGCACAATAATAGTAAAATGTAAATCTAGTACATTATAACAGTAGAATGTAAATCTAGAGCAATATAACCGCAAAATGTAAATATAGTAAATATACTATAATATCGCAGCAGAATGTAATTCTGGAGCAATATAACCCACAATGTAAATATAGAATAATATCACATTAGAATGTAAATTCAGTGCAACATAACTGTAAAATGTAAATAAAACTACTGTATTTATTGTTGTTTTGGCGTCGAATTTGTAATCAATGAATTATTTAGTAACCAAGTAATTTACTACCATACATAACGGATTTGTATATTTTTAAAAGTTGCATTCAGCAATATTCAAACCAAATTTATATGACGGCGGTATGTAAAAAATCAAGTCAAGACAATCAGTGATCAACAGCACAAACATAGATCTATTCAATTGGGAGATCAACCAAGTCTGATCACCCGATCCATTAATTCGCTCTTTCGAAAAATGAAAAATAACCGCGTTATGTTTTTAGACTATTAAACGATTTCGTGAATGTATTTGCAAAACATCTATCACTACTGCAATCAACTATAATGGACTGATGTGTACATATACGTGAGAAACAAACTATAATGGACTGATGTGTACATATACGTGAGAAACAAACTATAATGGACTGATGTGTACATATACGTGAGAAACAAACTATAATGGACTGATGTGTACATATACGTCAGAAACAAACTATAATGGACTGATGTGTACATATACGTGAGAAACAAACTATAATGGACTGAGGTGTACATATACGTGAGAAACAAACTATAATGGACTGATGTGTACATATACGTGAGAAACAAACTATAATGGACTGATGTGTACATATACGTGAGAAACAAACTATAATGGACTGAGGTGTACATATACGTGAGAAACAAACTATAATGGACTGTGAGTGAAACAAACTATAATGGACTGAGGTGTACATATACGTGAGAAACAAACTATAATGGACTGATGTGTACATATACGTCAGAAACAAACTACATGTATAATACATATACATAAACATGTACGTGAGAAACAAACTATAATGGACTGAGGTGTACATATACGTGAGAAACAAACTATAATGGACTGAGGTGTACATATACGTGAGAAACAAACTATAATGGACTGAGGTGTACATATACGTGAGAAACAAACTATAATGGACTGATGTGTACATATACGTGAGAAACAAACTATAATGGACTGATGTGTACATATACGTGAGAAACAAACTAATCCATGCTTCGATTTCATAATGCGTATGCGTACTGAGTTCAATCCATGTCAACCGAAATCCATCAGTTGGGTTAATCAGATCAAGATTCGGATATTACGAAGTTAGTTAAGATCCTTGAGATGCTATGTCGAACGTGGTATTGTCTGTAACACCAACAGTAGCGTCTTTCTACTTTGTATTATAGCAGATATGTGATTATTAGTATACATAATGTTTGTTATAGTTTGGTAAATAGGATAATCATATATGTGGTCGTGTCACACAATATCGGGGGCGGTGGGGTAGCCTAGTGGTTAAAGCGTTCGCTCGTCACGCCGAAGACCTGGGTTCGATTCCCCATATGGGTACAATGTGTGAAACTCATTTGTGGTGTTCCCCGCCGTTATATTGCTAAAATATTGCTAAAAGCGGCGTAAAACCAAACTCACTCACTCACTCACCCACTCACAAGTAACGTGGCGTCAGGAGAACTTTTGACTTGGCTTTGCATGTATATGTGACGGGTGACTTCGGCGGGACATAAGACGCTATTTGTTCGGGAACACATATTACCATCACCATGGAGATTCATAAACACATACTCATGATATACAGTTGTCGGAATCTTGCAGTTGATTCTTTATATATCAAGTCGTTTTCCTTATAAGGCAGTCAAATGACTTGTACACTCAACATTACGATTTCAAATAACGATACATTACTACATAAATCTAAGACGCTCATATTAAAGTCAATAAAATATATGGAATCATCTCTAAGTTAAAACACACTCACACACACACACACCAACTGTCAGGTTCCTTGAGCATCTGTTGTGAAGGGCGTTGAAGGAACCTATCACGTGACGTCACCTGAGTCGTTATCGTATGACGTCACACTATCAACCCGGATCTCTCACGTTCCTGTTTATATCTCAAAGTTTCACGGTTCACAAGCGGAGTCCTCCATCCCGAGAAAGCAGAGAGACTATAGCGGTGCTTTGGGGAGATCCTTTTACCCATCCTCATCTCATGTGTCCCTTTTTTAGCTGTTTCCCAGTTATTGGAAAAACAATGAATCTGTTTATCACCTGAAGGATCTTAGGATAATGCATCAGAAATTGGTACTGGTTCGCAGGGGCAATATCAGATACCATATAGTAAACATAAATACTATTCCCTATGGGTTGTCGTCTCCAAGTACTGTGTTTTAACCATGTGTTTTTTCTCTCCTTGTTCATATAATGTTTTAATGAAGTAAAATACAAGTTGCACGTACTCCCTTTGTCGGTGCCCAAAAAAGTGGGTGACTACGAGCACGCGCTCACTTGAGCAAGTGTTTTCTGTAAAACAAAATTATTTTTGGTGGTAAGTGAAAGATCCAGTGTCATGTCACCTCGAGAACTCTCATCGTGATATCTAATTGTTTCTCATGTTTTGGGACATCAGAAAATATATTTTTGTGTGATAAGTGATAGGCCCAGAATCACATCACCTCGAGAAAGCTCACAGTGATATGTAATTGTTTCTCATTGTTTATGGCACGTGCCATCGTTGGATATCGTTTGCTGACCTTTACTCGAACACCTGGTAAAATACCTACAGTCAAACACTGTTGTGTCGAGGTTAAAGGAACCTACTTCGAGTTATCCGAGATTCGACACAACGGCACAATGATGGGTAAGTAAGGAACCCGCAATTATTTTTCCCACTTTTCTATTTTTGACGTTTCACTACAAATTATGTCATTTCGTGTTTGAAAATGGAGAAATATTGAAAATATCCTAAAGTGTGCTGATTTGGGTTAATTTCAACCATGAACAGTTCTAAAGAGCAAATATCTACTTCGCTTAAATTATCCCTTTAGCCTTCTCTGGAAGAATATTGAAAATTTATAAAAGAACTTATACTAAGAAATTAGGCAATTATATCGCTCAACCACTGCTTACATAATAGTAATGAAATATTTCTATGGACAAATATTGAGTGCATTGTTATTATGTTCCTCTTTGCACAAAATAGATTCTGTTACAGTGGTTAAGCGTGAGTCCTTATTCTCTAGCGCTAACAATATATATTTGCGTCCTTCACTGTTATTGCCTAACAAGGAACACACACAAAAAATAAATCTGTCTGAAAAAATTGTAAACACAAACTGGAAGAATTCAATGGGTTCATGAAATGGATAGATGCAGGGTGAGATCTCCACTCATGGTACAGACTTCATCATACAGCATTCAGCGGGACATACAGTCTGTAGCGAACCTGTCAGCTTCCTGTACAACGCCCCAACTCACCAGCCACGTCTACAACGACTACGTAGGTCTATTAAACTTGTTCTGTGTGGCGGAGGAGAAAATGTGCGAAATTCCTTCATGGCCCATTTCCACGGAAGACCGTTAGTGGGCCGGGAGATCAAACAAAACATTTCCTTCCCGAAAAATACCCCCCTTTCCAAATCATAGGTCATCTAGCCTTATCCGTGTAAATCACGCCTCACTTTGAAGAAGCGATAATAAAATGATCTTCGAAATTTAAAACTGGAGAACAGGCCTCAAGATAGAAACAGAACCATTCCTTGGAACTACTGGTTCAGGATCCTGAAAGACCACAAAACTCTGAAAATACCGTGGGTCACTGAAAGAAGGGTGTGTTTCAGGAAGGTTAGCAACCACGCGTTAATATGGGTTTCTGGGTTTTCTTTTGGCGTGAATATGGGAAATGTGGGTTTCTTTGTTCGTTGCTATCTCTAAGAGAATGTGGGAATATGTTTGAAGTAGATGTGTGGTTGACATACAATATAGGTGGTTTAGTTGAAATGGTGTTTTAGGGTCATTATGGAAAATAATAAATATTATCAACAGCTTTCAACTCTTTGTTCTCTCAGTGCATTAAATAAAGAAATAAAAGTCTGTACTATAAGTTGAAACAGTTCACCAAAGGAAATCCACTGAGTTGAGTTCAAATGGTTGTAGAGTAAAAGTAACAACTGTATTTTAAGCAATTTCTTTCTCATAAATTTGTATTTACAAAAATATGTCTGAACGTTCAATAACTCACGAAATGTACATCGTAACAATTTTTCTTTAATGAGCAAGTAAAAACAAATAATTTCTCAGAATTATTAAACGATATCTGTTTCCCAACAAAATCGTTTTTGCCGATAGTATGTTGATAATTAAGTAAACAATCGTTACAATTATCAGCACTAATAAATTAATATTACCGCTCCGATTACGATAAGAAAATAATGTATGGGAGTTTTGTCCCTGATGAAGTGGTATGAACAAACCCTGAAACGTGTGTGTATAATAAAGAAGTTGTTATATATTATATTAATGATAATACTTGTCATAAGTCATTATGTTGTAAATCTTTAGACAAGCACAAATGTACATTCCGCTTTACCATGCATTTGAAAAAAATCCTCTTTGAGAAAAAAAACATCTCAGTGAACGCATCTTGAAAATGTGTTACTGCATGCATAATGTAATAAATCAGTAGACCCAGTGTTCGCGGACATTTTCTTCAGCTACACCTAAATGTGCCAACAAATATACCACTCGTGTATGTGCCGCAACACTGGATACAATGATTGACATACCTCTGTTGTCAATTGCTTTTCTATTGCACACAGATGTGAATTACATCAGCCGATGTCCGCTGAAATAATTACATCCAAAAATTAGCAGGAAGGAATTTCTATCGTAAAACAGAAGATCGTCAAGTCACTGATGCAGGGTTCGCTATTTTTGTGTGTGTAGCAAGAATTGGTATTGAAAAGTCAAGTAAGAATCCTTACATTAAATACATTTTAATTCTGATGTAATTCTCAGAAACGCGTTTAGATTTATTTATCAGTATAACTAATTTAAGTTAAATGCTTTGTAGAATGAAATGAGGTGTATGATTTCGGAAACATGGTTTAAATGTTCGCTTTGTTTCACACCAAGGAGGTAATTGCATGTACAAAACTATCTCACATACATTTCATAAAAAGAGACTATAACGATGATACAAGGAACCCATCTTACGGAAAACACCAAAGTCACACACAAAAATCAACAATGACATAACTGACGATTCATTCATATAAATGACAATGTTTTATAGAACTGCATGGTTCAGAACTTTAATAAAGGTCTTGAAATATTCCAATATATGGGAATAATGTCATTTTCTGCAAATGTGGACAACATGTGACATATGAGATGAACTGAACTTGACACCATAAATTACACATCATTCATCTTAAGCGGTGCGTATTAAAATACTTATAATAAATTTTATTTCAATCAAATCTTATTACGCCATCTAGCATTATCCGACTTGAAATATGGACAATATCTGAAACTCCGTTAAAACAACTAATACATAAAAACATACGATATTATGTTCTTACAATCTATGCCTGTTCTGGAACATACGTCAGAGATATTTGGCATTCCTACATGTAACTCTTGCTAAAAAACATATTGACATGCATATTAGTAGAGTCGTTTCATTGGGGTATACGAAGCTAAAATATTTTGTTAATATTGTAATATTGCTGATATATTGTACTGTAACTATTTTATGCGATCAAAACGGTGAATGAAGATATTTTCGTTTTGTTTGCGATTCTTAATTTAAAAATATATAAAGTAACTACGATGGGAAGCAGCATTTTAATACCCGCAAATCAATGGGTACTAAATCGTGCTCACTGACATCTCCATAGACCAGCACACTGATCTGTCGAAGGTAAAGTAGACTGACATTAATAACTAATAATTGTGCGTTATTGATAAAATAGTCGAAATGTCTCAAATACATGTAGTTCGTTATAATTTTTAGTCCTCAATATCCGATTTCGTTCTTAGACTGTCCTACTGTAGAATACTCGTACCTGCAAATGTTATCGTGTTCCTTCTACATCAGGGTTCCATCATGGTGATGCACCTCAGCCAATATATTGCAAAACAACAGTATTAGAGCGTGACTTGTAACGGTAATGCTTTAACCATATTCGAGTGACACACGTGTCATTTCCGTTTAGCTCAACAATGTGAAGAGGCAATTAACTAAAAACATAACACACAGATAAATAATGTGTTCGTGCTTATTGTTGTAAAAGAATCGGTAACGGAATGTAAACAGATGGTCGCAAATTCAAAATACTGACTTAAGCACATGGGCTGAATATTCTTAAAACATGATTGTATTGCTCTGAAAAATGGTGGTGTTTATAGAAGAAAGATAAAAGATTGACCTTGCTTTATATAAAAATTAATAATACGTTTTTCATTTTATATGTAACACGATGTATGATTTGCTGACTTTGCATCTAATGTAGGAATTATATATATATTCATGGAAACGAATAAGGGAACACATGAAAGGACAAGTGTTCCTGTATTCTTTTCCAAGTTTCTTCAAAAGGTATGTATTGCACTCTGAGTGAAATTCTGGAAATAAATTTAGGAACACTTGCACTTTCATGCGTTCCCTTATTCGTTTCTATGAGTATACAATAAATATAAAAACTGTAATATGGTTGAGATCACTGTGGTTTTGCAAAATGAAAACATAATTCAAAAATACAACATAATTGACACTTACGCAATCGCAGTTACGAGACATAAAGCAAATAGTTATGTTGTATAATGAAGAACAGATCCGCTAGATAACGGTATGTGGTGTAGTGTGTTGTTAATGGGTCTACTACACAATGAGATATAAATACCCACAGAAGAAGTCAGTTACGTGAATATTGTTGAACGCCGCCATTGATAGTCCTGGTGTGTCATGGTAGCTAGATATAAATAGAATCTAGATAAGACAAACGAGTTGTTGACTTTATGAGAGGAACGACGACACGAAATAACCACGTCGCATAGACTCCTCACGAAATCTTTTTTAATAGTAACCAAGTCCATGCGGTAGACCTGTATCTAGACCATCTCAAAGTCCCCGAGTCGTGTTTTCTCTCAACCAGCCCTTCTATCAATGCAAAAGTCCCAAATGGAGCAAGTCAAGATTTTTCTACACAATTTCTAGGTTTGAATACCCCTTCTCGTTGGGGCTCCTTATCAATTTAAATTAAGTTGTTTGTTCATATCAAAAGTATATAATTTTACAGACACAACAAAAACAAAAACTGGAAAAATATGATATCGCTCACTGAAAACTTACAAAATGGTAAAACGTAATTATCATCTTAAGTAAGTATTGCACGAAAGTGTTTACATAATAACAAAATAAGGAAACATCAACAACAATTATCACATTGTTTAGATTAACATTTGTTTTCTTGGTTTGTACAACCTTCACGTCGTGTGAAACACGAAAACACAAATTAATCAACCAAACGAAATATTCAAACCATTTCCGTAATCATAAGTAAGTCCGACCCCGCCTATATCATGAGCATTTGCTAATGCATCCAACCGCCCGAGACGGGCTAGATTTCTGACGGACGGTCTAAATTTACAGCTGGCCAGCCCGATGGTCTGGTAAAATTTTACATGACATGTTCCATACAACTGAGTAATTAATTTTCTTTGGATTGTCTGGTCTGGTTAAATCCGATTTGGGCTGGTAACATTTTGAAGTTACCAGCCCTGATGTCTGGCAGGGTTTTGGCTTATTTCATACACTGATCACTGTCAAATAGTGCTGATACCATGTGTTCGCGAAAAGGTGAGAAAGAATAACTATTTATTTGTGTGCGTTTATGTTCAAAATATAAGTCTTCATACGTGAATCTACAATAAATCTACAATTTATCACATAAAAAACAAACACAACATACACATTCACGAATATATTTAAGCGTATTTCGGGGTAAACTCAAATTTCCAAAATATTCACATACAGATTTATGCATATTTCGAGGTTAATTCAAACATTTATTTACGTATACATTTAGGCGTATTTCGGGGTAAATTCAGTTTGACAAAACATTCACATGCACATACAAATTTAAAGGTATTTCGGGGTAAATTCAGTTTGACAAAACATTCACATACACATTTAGACTTATTTCGCGGTAAATTCAGATAAACAAAATGTTCTCGCATGCTCATACACTTTTTTACATTTACCGGCTCTCGGGGTAAATTTACATTGACATTTAGGTATATCTCACGGTAAAGTCAGTTTGACAAAACATTCACATACATATTTAGGACATAAACATTCTGTGTTGGAAGATCAGAGGTATATGACGAAATTATAAGAGCTCTAAATTTGATTTAAAAACCGAACGCGTAGCGTGAGGTTTTAAATAAAAAAATTAGAGCTGTTATACTTTCGTGATATACCTCTGATTTTCCAACACAGTATCTTTATCTCCATTCTACCATAACCGCGTTATTAAGATTTTAAAAACTCACATACTGTGTTTGAAAATGAGAGGTACATAACGTGATTATATATCTCTGAATGACTTTGATTAACCAATCACCATCCAGTATTTACTGAAATCACGGTAGAATTAGGCGTATTTCGAGGTAAATTCAGTTTGACAAGACATTCACATGCACATACAAATGTATGTAATTCGGGGTAAGCTGAAATTGACAAACCTACACACACAAACATGCAAATACACTTTCAAATATTCATCCACATACACACATAAGCGTATTTTGTGGCACAGTCAAATTAATTTAACATAACTGCCCTCATTTCGTTTTAGTATAGACTGCATTGATTTGAGTTTTTACTTACACCTTCTCCTTATCACATGTGCTTATAATGTACAACAATGTAAATGGGGAAAACACACCTTTCGCTGCTAATTTGCAGTCGGGACATGTCCTTTACATGGCAAAACCATTTGAGAAGTCTGTGTAATGTGTTAAAAGATATGCGTCAAATTAAACAATAACACACCTCGGGTGGTACTTCTATTATGGCCTATTGTCTAATGTGTAAAGTGCTAATAAATATTTACACAAACCAAAATAAGCTAAAACATTGTTAGTGGCTCACGATATTAGTTTTCCAAAATGTCATTAGCATGCTTGGAGTGCATATAATTAACCGTCGAAATGTTCCAAGATGCGTGTGCCGGTATTTTGAATCAGTATGATGTGTATATAGTTTTTTACAACAACAACAAAAATTACAGAGAGACGGACATTTATTCAGCATAGATGCACAGGCTCACAATACACTCACCATGATACAGCAACGCAAGTAAACAGCACGGCGTTGTTTACGTTGACAGCCTGAGCTTCCGAACACATTTCTTGACTCTGAAAAGTTCTCATAGAAATTAATTATTTTGTACATGTGACTGACTGACTGAGTTTGGTTTTACGCCGCTTTTAGCAATATTCCAGCAATATCACGGAGGGGGACACCAGAAATGGGCTTCACTCATTGTACCAATGTGGGGATTCGAACCCGGGTCTTCGGCATGACGAGCCAACGCTTTAACCACTAGACTACCCCACCGCCCCATTTTGTTTATATGAAATTTCTCACTTGTTGTGTGGTTTTAATTGGTAAAGGCATAACTCGGCTATATTTCAGATAGTTGACGGCATCCTGTAAATTATTCGAGACTGGACCAGACTACCCAGTGATCGATATCATGAGCAGGGATACACGTCGTGTGGTTGTTCTGACACAAAACCAACTGTCTAACTGTCCAATCAAGTTTTCTGGGGACCAGTTCTAACCCGAAATCTAAACGGGAGTTTATCTCAAGTGATGACTAGAGAAATTCAAAGAATTGTATTTAAGATATTTGTTCAAATATGGCTTTCTCGGATCAACAGGATAATGTGTAATTTGGGCTAGTCATACACATATACTAAAGATATAACCTCATGACCAGAATATGACAAGTCTAATCAGTCCAAAGAGATTTACTGGGCGTTAAAGGCGGAGCAGCGGTGATAAATACATGAATTGATCAATGAAAATCAGCGATGACACCAGATGTTCGCGAGAACTATATTTAAGCGATTCTTACTTTTAATATACTTGAATTATCAGAGAAAGATTCTTTCCCTCATTTATAAGCGACGTGAGTCTGAGAAATATTAACATACCTGTTTAAATTTAACAGAACGAAAGTCAGTGGCAAGTGCACAATAAACCCGCAATTATAATACAACTAAAACAGCAGATGACACGAAAACAAAAGCATCAGCCACAACGAATGAATGATAAATTGATAAGATTTGTAAAAATGTCGTCCGTATTATCGGGATCCGTTTTAGTGAGGTGGTTAATAAGAAAGTTGTAACTCATGGAGTAAACAATTATTTACATATATATACGCGTAATACACACAAGTTATTTGAAAAATATTCCGAAACATGACGTTGCAGTACTAAAGACGAACGTAAAAGATACCCTAATTATTTTTTAAACGAAAAGATAAACTTTGTATCAAATTTAAGGAAAACATGACGACCCTTGAAGTTTTCTAATAACATCTCATATCTGCCTGGCGGAATCAGTGTGGAACCAGTATCTTTGCTTTTCATATTTTGTTATTTATATGTCTGTGGTTAAAAACTAATACGTCACTGTCTTGACGAGAGAGATAAACTACCTAATCATGTCTGTGAAAACAAACACGTTTTACAAACACTGTGTATCAATTTTGGACAAATGATGCGCGGAGGGATAGAAATTGAACACAAACAAATTAGGATATTACGTTACCTCTGCATCTTAAGATACTGACGCTGAGCTCAATTCGTGTTTATGTTGTAGCGAGTCCAACTTCTTTGAGCCTGTGATTTAGGTTCCGTTACAAATATGAATACAAAAGTATAACTTTAGGAAATAAATGTAATTGTTTTACTTAGTGCAGTCATGTGTGATAAACCTCTTGGTTGGGTATCACAGTGGTAGTTGTTGTGATTCGTCAGGACTCAAATCGGGTTCGATTCTTGTCAAAAGTCGGTCTGCGCATGTAAGAAGAACCTCCGTGTTTCTTTCAGTAGTTTTGTGCGATTAGAGCTGAGGTTAGATTTTCAGATTTTTCAGTACTGAAACTCACTCCCCAGTACATATATACTGTTACATATACTAGGCCCTTAAATGAACACTGAAACTGTAGACTAGACATATAACTTATTAATGCCTGCATTCATCTTGTGTAGTATAAAGTTGAAAGTTAACGAGTGAGTGAGTGAGTTTAGTTTTACGCCGCTTTTTAGCAATATTCAAGCAATATCACGGCAGGGACACCACAAATGGGCTTCACACATTGTACCCAGGTGGGGAATCGAACCCGGGTCTTCGGCGTGACGAGCGAACACTTTAACCACTAGGCTACCTCACCACCCTGAGAGTTAACAAAAGAAGATGTAAGTTTACGTTTATGACATCTTTGTAACTGAAGATGTTTCATGTGTCTAGTTTAATATATGATATCTTGTATCTGTCATCGAGTGACTTGAAGAACCTTTTTTTCACGAGTGATGAGCAAAGTATTAACGGCAAAGCGATATTTTCACTACAGTGAATATTTTTCTAACACATTAAACTTCTTTAACACTTAAGTAAGTATATTATAAGATTATCGTTTTAATTCCTTTAATAATACAAGATACTTCCATCAGCCTAAACTACCTGCACTGTACTGTTATAACATGAATATGTAAATATTTAGAAGGAAAGCGAGGTTTCTGAGCAAACTATGTAAATATCTCTCTCTAAGCCATGAAAAGAGACAAGGTTTTATAAATACTAGAATAATGTAATGTAATGTAATGTCAGATTTACAACTGTAATATAAATACATGCACTTTCTGTGTATATGGACCAGTGGCCTTCATACGAATAGTCATGTGACTTTGATTTTGATTTTGAATGTGAACAAATCGCGGTATCAGGTACTTGTCCTCTCATGGAAATTGTTCACATGTGGAATCGGGTAATTGTTCACATGTTGAACGGTGTAATTGTTCATATGTTGAATCGGGTAACTGTTCACATGTTGAATCGGGTAATTATTCACATGTTGAAGGGGGTAATTGTTCACATGTTGAATCGGGTAACTGTTCACGTGTTAAATCGGGTAATTGTTCCGTGTGGAATCGGGTAACTGTTCACATGTTGAATCGGGTAATTGTTCCCATGTTGAATTGGGTAATTGTTCAATTTAATTGCTTTCCTGTGATATTTGGTACCTGTTTTCTAGTGTAATTAGGCAAGTGCTTGACTGTAAAATCAGGACACTTCAACAGGTAATATATAAGTTAAATATTGACGTATTTGTGTGGAGTAATTATTAACGTGTGATGGTGGTTAATTGTCCACTTGTTGAAAGGCCAGTCGTCTAAGACGCTGCGGTTGGATGCGTATAGTCGGAATGAATGTGATGAAATTGTAGTCCAACGTAAAGATTGTGACGAATATTCAACGCCTCGTTCGATGAGCATTATCAATTAATTAGTTTGATATGCGCCTGTGTTGCTCACTCAATCACGTACTTTGTACAATATACTCAAATGTTATGTATGCTCATGCCAATAATGGTTGTCACCCCTTCAATTTTTAATTGAGAGGGGGTGTGGGTGGGGTGTGTGAGGTGTGGGGGTTGGGGTGGGGATGGGGTGACAACCATTATTGGCATGAGCATATATTCATAACATGAAACTGGGATTATTATTAGTATGCATTGAATTTTACACTATAACAATGTATAACATACTGAAAATATACACATCAATATGTCGTCTCAGAAGTGTAAACAAAGTCGTTTACAAACATTGACAATGAGGAATTGTTTGACCGGAAACGGAGTATATGAACTGGAATCACCATAAAACCCACCTGTACCACCAACCTCCCACTTTGTATATGATATATCGCTCAAGATATTTGATGGAGCATTTAGACAATAGAGTGAGAATAAAATACGTAATGCCACACACATGTACAATGCTTCTACTGCTACTAGTACTACTACTACTGTTTCTAATGATTAGAAGAAATAGAAGAGCAATACCAACTACTACTACTACTACTACTACTACTACTACTACTACTACTACTACTACTACTACTACTACTACTACTACTGCTGCTGCTGCTGCAATTAATTAGAAGAAAAAGAGCAACAATATCGTAACGATAACTACTAGGTTACGTACGCGACAACAGAATGTGAGGTGAGGTGAGGTGAAATTGGGTTTAACGTCGTACTTGAGAATACTTCGCTCATATGACGACGTGCATGCATGTGTATGTGTATGTGCGGCTGCTTGTACTAGCCCAGACTTAAGCTGGTTTTATAGTGCTAGCCCACTGAGATACCATGCCGCAGTGAAGCATGAATACCCCACTCAGACACATTATACTGACTCCGAGCCGACCAGTCCTTGTTGTACCCATTAAGGCCGAGCGCCAGGCAGGGACCAACAAGTACCATATTTTAACGTCTTTTGGTATGACGCGGTCGGGGATCGAGCCCACGACCTTCCGCTCTCCGGGCGGACGCTCTAACCACTACACTACGGATGCGGTCGCCACAACAAAAGACTACAACAACAACATCTACTACTACTACTACTACTACTACTACTACTACTACTACTACTACTACTACTACTACTACTACTACTGCGACTACTATCGGATTAGGAGAAGAAAAAGAGCAACAATATCGTGACGATAACTACTAGATTACGTGCGCCACAACGTTAGAGTACTACTACTACTACTACTACTACTGCGACTACTATCGAATTAGAAGAAGAAAAAGAGAAACAATATCGTAACGATAACTACTAGATTACGTGCGCCACAACAGAAGACTACTACTACTACTACTACTACTACTACTACTACTACTACTACTACTACCACCACTACTACTTTTGACGACGAAGAAGATGGTAATGATAGGTAGTCATGCAACAGGAGAGTATGTCCAACATGGAAGTAACTCCTACTGAAGCATCTGAAGTTCATCTTATGAACATACGTTTCACAGTTACATTCTGGGATCAGTTACAGTCCTGGGTTTGACATTTCTTCTTAGGACGATATGGCAGACGCTGAGGATCATCGTAAATGTTTCCAACACGGGATTCGGACACCGTCTGGCCGGATTTAACTTTGAGCTACTATAACGTACAAGAATAACTTTGACGGTCGCGTGTTGATGTATATACGTGAAACATAACATACTACAACACGATGAGGAACAGTGAGTGAGTGAGTGAGTGCGTGTGTGTGCGTGCGTCCGTGCCTGCGTTTTAGGTGGGTGGGTGAGTGAGTGAGTGAGTGCGTGTGTGCGTGCGTCCGTGCCTGCGTGGGTGAGTGAGTGAGTGAGTGAATGAATGAGTGGGTGAGTGAGCTTTGTTTTATGCCGCAATTAGCAATAGTCCAGCAATACACCTTTGCACAGTTTACCCGTGTGGGGAATCGACCCCGGGTCTTCGACATGACGAGCGAACGCTTTCCCCAATAGGCTACCCCATCGTTGGGATTTATCATCAGGTGCTTCCCAGTCCCTCGATGTGTCCACTCCAGGTGGACGTGTCCGGGAAGTTTGGTTATTCAGCTCATGATAATAAACTGCAGAAGTATCACAATCATCAGAGAGGAAGGTGTGAAACCAGATGTTCAGGTGTAGGGTACAGACATCGAGTATTACAGTCTATTCAACACCTTGCAATAAAATAGTCAAATTTCTTGAAGAAACTCAATACTTATTTAAGTCAGTTATTTCAAAGGTGACAAAATGAGTGCAACTGTTCGAAAGGAAAGCTTAAGTGGTTTGTGACTAACCATTGTGAGGATTCCAGAAAAATCACTGGTGCCTAATAACCATGAGGGGCCAGTTCCACAAACGATCTTCGTTCTGCGACTATGCCAAGCATGCGTGGGACGAGGTGAGGTGAATTGGGGTTTCACGTCGCGTTCAAGATTATTAAGCACTTTCATGCATGTTTGTGTGGCTGGAGGAATGTCGGTGTCTTTGTGAGATACCATGCCACTGTTTAACATGAATACCTCACTCGGACACAATATAGTGACTCCACGCCAGGCAGGGTGAAAACAAGTACCATTTTTATGGTAACCACTTTGCTAACCGCTCTCAGACAGACGCTGTATTCACAGGACCAGAGACGCCATCGTTAAAGTATGACATTACCTTAAAGCTGAGTGGACAGTGTCTCTGGAATATTAGATATCTATTCTTTTTCCAGAATAATTGTTTTGGCTATTGACAAGTCTTGTTTAGAACACGAGAAGTACGATCACTTCTGTGTTAAGGTCGTTTTGTGGAAGATTCCTGGGTCCTGGGCCCTTATTCTCGAAACGTTCGTAGCCCTAAGAATTCTTAACTTTGATCGTAGCCAATGTGTTAAGAATGGGCTTAAGAAGTTCGTAGGGCTACGAACGTTTCGAGAATAGCTAGCCTGTTCCACAGAGCGATCGTAGCACTAAGACAATCGCAACTCCCATACTTTAACATAGACTTACGACAGTCGTAGCGCTAAGGTGATCGTAACTCCCATACTTTAACATAGACTTACGACAGTCGTAGCGCTATGATCGCTTTGAGGAACGGGGCCCCGATCTTAGGAGTCGAGTAAAATGATTTGTGTGGCCAGGCACGATGCCTTGTTGTACACCGACAGCGAATGGATGCTCATGCTATCAATCACAGGTTTACATACTGGAATATTCGACATAAATGATTTTTGTCGACTGTAGAAATAAACATCAACTCATAGACTCGAGTGTAAACAATCTAATTATGTTTAATTCGTTTCGATGCATATACTTTATTGCACGACGAGAAATGTTACTGTTAAGTAATGTAGATAGAAAACTGAATCGGCTTGTGAGTGAGTGAGTGAGTTTAGTTTTAAGCCGCTTTTAGCAATATTCCAGCAATATCACGGCGGGAATCGGCTTGTGCTTCATGGAGACGGCAGATTTTGGTGATATAAACTGCCGCGTGGAAAAAGTATACGATCATGTTCTATGGTAGTTAAATATGAAACTAAATAGAAACGACTGTGGGTGGTGATTTATTTGAATCTGGTTTCACAGGCGATACTACCTGATATGAATAAATATTAGCCTAGCACCGTTTTGAAAACATTATAACTTTTCCGTCAAATCCACTTTACAAGTGTATATTGTCTTTTGCCCGGTAGCGTATGACTCCAAAGGTATTGGCCAGGTGTATGGTACATTGCTGATAGCTTACTTTTACAATACTTTGTTGCTAGTTCGCCCCGATAATATTGCTCGGTTTGTAAGCTCCATATCCCTGCTTATGGCATTCTTTAATGTTGTAAACGTCTTTGACATGCATCACTACGGGGTCCTCTCCTACTTTAAGCAGGCCGGGATATAACTGGACTATGCAAAAGCGGCGTTAAAACCTGCACACTCAAGCGACCAAACTCACTCACTCACTCAGCGGTCAATGATGGGGACGATGAGGTCCCAAAGTAAGCTTGTTACCTCAGTGGACATTCAGAGGTGAGCTGGAAAAGGGTCTAAAACTCAGTACACTCAACCACCCAAACTCACTCACTCACTCACTCAGCGGTCAATGATGGGGACGATGAGGTCCCAAAATAAGGTTGTTACCTCAGGGAGGTGAGCTGGAAAAAGGGTCTAAAACTCAGTACACTCAACCACCAACTCACTCAGAGCGTGATGCGATGAGGTCCCAAAAAGCTTGTTACCTCAGTGGACATTCAGAGGTGAGCTGGAAAAGGGTCTAAAACTCAGTACACTCAACCACCCAAACTCCATCACTCACTCACTCACTCACTCACTCAGCGGTCAATGACAGGAACGTCACGATGATGGTCACAAAGTTTTTTTTTAATGAAGGGATGAAGCTTGCTACCTCAGTGGGCATTTAGAGGTGAGCTGGAAAGGGGTTAACACCTCGTTCAAGATTGTTGCACGTACAGCGACTTCAATGAACAAGTGGCTTCTGGTACTGGCTTCTGTTTTATAGTGTAATGTCAATGAGATAAGCAAGGCTGTCCACATTGTCTGCAGGTCAATGAGATACAATGTCGCTGTTTGAGAGACATACCGCGCTCAGACATACCATACAATCTCAGTCATTAGTTCTTGCTATATTCTAATTCCGAGCACAAGGCACGATAACAACAAATACCATTAACTGACGCCATTTGGTATGTCGCGGCAAGGGATTCGAACCACCGACTTTCCTCCTCTATTGACACGTTGAATTACTACGCCATGGAACCAGCCCTCGTCATTATGCAGACATGTAATGACTCAGCTGTACTTCACTGTACTTTATTCCATTGTGTGTTCTGACCCATTACATGACCTTTACAGAATAAAAGATAAAGAATGACAATTAAAAGGAAAAGAGTATTTACGAATACAACAATGGGAAACTGATTTACAGACACTCAATGTCATATTAGGTAACCATTTTCAGTGTTGCAGTCAGACATATTCCAGGTATATGACGGCAGCCTGATCATATCTGGACCAGGCAAACCAGTGGTTGATATTATGAACAACGATGATGCTGTATGGGTACGATGACACAAAGTCGGCCATGTCATCCAGCTTGACTTGGTGGTTGCTTCTTACGACAATCATACATTGATTTGGGCATATTCATATCCGGAATCGACTTTCCAAATGATGTAGTAATAGCATGAGGATGGTACCTTGACCGGGATCGAACCAGGGTCCTGATCCACAAAACGTATGTAGCGGTACGACATTCGTAAGCCTGTGAGAAACTATAGAGATACGACAGCTCGTAACGTTACGAACGCTTTGAGGATCAGGGCCTGGATTTTCGAAGCTCTCTTAGTCGAAGATAGCTAAGATAGTCGTAAGTTAAGGTTAATGTTTGGCACTTACGACTATCTTAGCGCTAAGAGAGCTTCGGAAATCTACGCCCAGGGTCCTGCTTCTTTAGTTTGATAAACACGCACCGACCCTTGAAGACAGGGATTAGCATTGATATTCAGCAAAGTATACATTCTTCTGTTTGAGCAAAGGTTATGCCACGGATGTTTGAAGGGGAAGGCATATCTTGTTTATTAGTGAGACAGATGTATAATAATTTGCGTAAATAGTAAACCTTCAAAATAGTATGACTACCCTACCCTCCAAAAAAGCAATGTTCTCATGTCCTTGAGAAATGCATCCTTTGTAAGAATTGTGAATATCTTATTTGCAGAATTTGGGAACCATTCTTATACATTATGTATTGTATTTGGACTATGATTGTACCATGGGCCGATGCCCCATATATATATACAAATCAACAGTGAACTATGAACTATAGTCTTCTAGAGGCGACTAATGTGTGGCCACGCCCAGTGACCTAATCGATAAATATCGTTGTCCAAATTGACAGATTGATACTGTCAATCACCGCATTGTCTGGTTCAGACTTGATTATTTATAGACCGCCGTCATACAGATGGAATATAGCATACTATACTAAGGGAACAATTACCCGATACTATAATTATTAAGTGAACAATTACCCGATACCACAATTATAATGTGAACAATTATCCGTCACCATAATTATTAAATGAACAATTACCCGATACCATAATTATAAAGTCAACAATTACCCGATACTATAATCATTAAGGGAACAATTACCCGATACCATAATTATTAAGTGAACAATTACCCGATATTATAATCATTAAGGGAACAATTACCCTATACCATAATTATTAAGTGAAGAATTACCCGATACTATAATTATTAACTAAACAATTACCCGATACAATGAACTGAAATTCTTAATAGTAAAAGTGAATAACTACTATTTACATAAGAACAACCCAAAAGTTATCCAACATGCCAAATACAGAATAACTTGATGCTGCAAGTTTACACTATCGCAACAGGTGAAGTGTCCATATACCCGAAAGGCTTCTAACTTCGCATGCATTTGTGACGGGTGCCACCAGCAGACCTGGAAACGCTCACCTTTTTGCAAACACCTAATATTTCCACCTGTTTTGATGATTCATAAACACGTATGTGTAATGGGAATCCCACAATGAACTTTTAGCAGAGCTTACTTATGATTATGGAATGTTTCGTCGCCTCTGTTTACTGACAGACCAACCGTTATGACGTTTATAAACCGCATACATCATATGTTAATTTCACTGAAAATCTCATAAACACCCGAACCAACACTATTAATATATTTTTCAAAATATTTATTTAGAGAGATAAGTAACCGTATTACATATATCACAAACATATATCAGGGAACATTTCACAAAGAAGTCACAGTTCAACACGAGATGTTTCAAATGCTGGAAAGGGCTAATCCCAACGTTGCTGAATGAGCACGATGGTTTATAGTAGACCTATAATGAACAACTGTCGTAACACTTTTTACCCAGACAACTTTATGACCAAGAGCGGTGGGACTACTAACGCAGAGCTGTCGGCGATGTCATGTGTTGCACAAAAACTACATCGTTCTTTATCCATCGCGGGATGGGAGAGCAGTTGAGAATATTTCTGAAATCACAAAACAAATGATCTTTATTTCATCCCAGTTGTTTAAGACTTGATAATTATCAAACATGTAGAGTTCCAAGTTCGACCCTAGACCCGACTTTATTGTTCCTTGGCGGTGATTTGAATCTTAAATGAAAACGACTGATGCGTTTTTACCACGTTAAGATCAGATGACGGTTTTCTTGCATGAGACCAGCTGACAACTTATGGAGAGTTCACAATGAATGTAGCATGGGTTTCTTTTGTCTGCAAATTCAGATGGAAAGCTGAAACTTGGTTAAGATCTGAAGATAGGGTTATTTTATTACCAATTCCATGTGGCTTACAAACTACGTACGTCGCACCTTTGTCCGAATACGTACGTATATTATCTGTGATAAATAGCTAAAGGGCTCAGTATTGAAGCCCACTGAAAAAAAACCCGGATAAATCTCTCAAACATGTTCCTGATAGGATCTTATGTGCGAAAAGAAAATCTTAAAGGCTGGCATTAAAGTTTCATTATAATTGCATTTTGGTGCATGTGGTTGAGATATGTCTCGGGTACATACAAACAAAACATTCTCCCTGGCATGAATAAAATGAAAACAACGTGCTTTTCTGTTAGTTGTATTGTTATTTGTCAAATCTCTTTATTCCATTACTGAAGAGGCCACAGGCCTATAGTACAAAATATAAAAAACAATAATGGCATACAATCACAATGTTTGCAAACGTTATTTTCTTTGTTCAAAAGCATGGTGGATATACATACCAAGTTTACGAATATAAGTTGTATTATTAGAGTTCATTATCAAATTAAATTTAAACATGGTAGGATGTGAATAGTAATATTGTGGTAGATATTTTGTCCTTAAATCAGCATAGTAAGGACATACCAGCAAAAAGTGGAACTCATCTTCAATTACATTTAGTGCACAAAATTTGCACAATCTGTTTTCTCTTGGAATATTATAATATCTGCCCATATCGATCATAAGATCATGTGAAGAACATCTAAATCTGGATAATGAAACGTGGAATTTTCTAAGATTAATATCGTGTAGGTATTGCTCTGTATGGAAAAAATATTTAAAAGTACTGTAAAAAGTGGATTTGGGCGACTGTATTAAAGATGAGTTCCAGGTCTGAATGTACATATCTTTTAATCTTTGCGATAAAGCATTATAAAATGACTTTGGGCAGGTACTGTTATTTGTCAATTGTTACAGAATTTGCTGTAATCTTAATAGTATGAACTGTTACAGTTTGTCTTTGTTTAAACTGAAACTAATGAATATGTTGAGATTCTCAAACGATGATTTATCAATATATATATAAAACAAATAGATCAACTGAAGATGACAGAAATATATTTCATTTCCAAAGATCACGTTGCTCATTATGCTGTATGCTACAATGATTATTTAATATATATCTTATATTGAATATATATGCTATATGTATTTGTATATATTTCACATCGAATAACAGGATGTTACTGTTTGACAAATATATAGGTAAAGTTTTAATCTTGGGTACAGTTTCACGAATTCCGGCTTTTCACAACAACCAATATCGTAGTGACAGCTAGTTGACAGTTTCCGGTGTTACTGGTAACCATATTCCTTATTGTGAAGAAAACGCCGTGTCATATCTCTTGTGAAAACATATTTAATAAAACATATATCTATAAATAGGCATGTTTAACTGTTTGTTTGTAATACAATGTTGATAATAATGTGTAATATTCCAGTTTTCTTGGTTCTTCAGTTTACGGATTGCATATAATCCATTTTTGCTTTAAAAAATCAGATATTTATTCTGAAACTATATGATCAACCAAGCAAGTTTACGAAAATATGTAACACGGTAATAAAAATATTAATGGCCTATTTACTGTCCGATAGATCATCCTGAAACATTTGAGATACTTTATAGCTTAGGTTTATATACTACACGGAGGCCAAAGTTATCTATAAAATATGTTTCCATTTTGTCATTGTTGATGCTCGTTGAGAGGTACATTTTGTTGATAAATGAGGTTCGTGAGTTATTTATTCTTGTTTTTCATCTGTTATTTGCATGATAAATCTAAATGGAAGTGAGTCATGCACTGGAGAGTCCACCTGCCAAGCCGTGTCACTTGGACATTTTTATGAAACACACGTTCCAGCAACATCCAGACCTACCTGAATAGTGTCATTAGCTTTCTCCGGCCTCACGAGTGGTCCCAGCTAGTAAATCTCGCCTCTTACTCTACTATGATCATTCTCGCGTCTTACTCTACATCCATGACGAAAAGTGGGAGCGTGGTCTCTGAAACGAGCAGTGAATATTTATTTGATGATTTTAACAGGAAATCCTCACGGAATAAGATGGAGGAGAATTGGGCTTTTCCAGATGTCCCTCCAAGACCTCCAGAACGTACTGTGGGCTTCTAGAAGAGCCCAGAAGAATTGCGCTGTCTTTTAACAGCAGACCTCGAGCTACAGATGGTTAATACCTTAAGTACAGGACTAATTCGAGAATAAAACCTTCAAAAAACTGGCGTGGGAAAGGTACGTCCGTCCTACCCCCCGTGGAGTTCGTTAGCAACTCTCTCCGCATGAACTAAAGTGAAATATTACTAATGTTTTATACCTACCCTGTTTTAAATTTATTTTTGACACATGGAAACATTATAATTCAACAATACACAGTGCTGTTCATATTGCGTTGCTCTTTATACCGGCTTGAATATCGACAGCCAGATGAAATGACTTGGTGGAGGAGCTTACTGTTATTTGAGCGCCATTAATCTATTACATGTTGACTCCGGTATCTTTTAGTTAACTTCAGAAAGGCTTATTGTTTTTCACTCTTTCTCTCTGGATTAAACTGGGTTACAGAAAATGAAAGTGAATAATAAAGGCACCATGAATTAGAATCAGACACACAATATAACTGTTGCTGCTACTGCTAATGCTACTGTTGCTGCTGCTGCTGCTGCTACTGCTACTGACCCGTGAACATCCGGGTTAGAATTGGTCTTCAGCAACCCATGCTTGTCGTAAGAATCGACTAACGGGATTTGGTGGTCAGGTTTGATGAACTGGTTGATACATGCCATCGTATCCCAATTGCGTAGATCGATGTTCATGATCGATGTTCGATGATTTTCTGGTTTAGACTCGATTATTTGTAGACGCTGTTGAAAGATTGCTGTGTGGGGCAAAGCAACGGTTGCGGGAGCACCCAGTCGTATGGTAAAGGTCCATGCAACCATGCAAACCTCATGTCTGTGCAGCTACTACTACTACTACTACTACTACTACTACTACTACTACTACTACTACTACTACTACTGCTGCTGCTGCTACTACTATTACGACTACTACTACTACTACTGTAACTCCATTCGTATACCCTACTGGAACACTTTGTACTACAATGTCGCTTCGTGCAATCAGGGATATCAATAAAACAACAGTTACAGTGTCTCTTCCTGCAAGGAGTGATATCAATAAAACAACAGTTACAGTGTCGCTTCCTGCAAGGAGTGATATCAATGAAAGAACAGTCACAATGATGCTTCCTGCAAGGAGTCATATCACTAAAGGAACAGCTACAGTGTCACATTTTGCAAGGAGTGATATCGATGAAAGAATAGTTACTATGTTGATTTGTGCACGGTGAGGTGAGGTGAAATGGGCTTTAACGTCGTACTTGAGAATATTTCGCTCATATGACGACGTGCATGCGTGTGTATGTGTATGTGTGACTGCTTGTACTAGCCCAGACTTAAGCTGGTTTTAAAGTGCTAGCTCACTGAGATACCATGCCGCAGTGAAGCATGAATACCCCACTCAGACACATTATACTGACTCCGAGCCGACCAGTCCTTGTTGTACCCATTAATGCCGAGCGCCAGGCAGGGACCAATAAGTACCACATTTTAACGTCTTTTGGTATGACGGGGCCGGGGATCGAACCCCGGGATGCTTTGTGCAGGTAGTGATATCAGTAAACAAACAGTGTCAAAAAGCGACACTGGTACTGCTGTTTTACAGACATCACTGCTTCTGTTTTAATGATATCACTGCTTCTTTTTTAATTATATCATTGCTTCTCTTTACATGATATCACTACTTCTGTTTAATGACATCTCTGCTTCTGTTATACAGATATCACTACTTTTGTTTTAATGATATCACTGCTGTAGAACTGATGATGGAGCCAGAACAAGCCCTGAAACGTTGAACCAAACAATAAAAAGAAGATGAAACCCAGAAAATTCTTTATGTTCATCAAATAGTATTTTCTAAAATGCCAATCAAACATCTAATCACTACTTCTGTTTTACAGATATCACTGCTTCTGTTTCAATGATATCACTGCTTCTGTTTAATGATTTCACTACTTCTGTTCAATGATATCACTGCTTCTGTTTTACAGATATCACTACTTCTGTTTCAATGATATCACTACTTCTGTTTAATGATTTCACTGCTTCCGTTTTAATGATATCATTACTTCTGTTTTAATGATATCACTACTTCTGTTTTAATGATATCACTGCTTCTGTTTTAATATCACTGCTTCTGTTTTACAGATATCACTGCTTCTGTTTTACTGATATCACTGCTTGCAAAGTGACATATGATGGCAGCCTACATATAATCTTGTTGGTTTTGACAAACACATCCACGTCATCGAGTCACGGACCCTGACCATCCAATCCATTAAGTCACCTAGTACAACAAGCAGGGGTTGGGAGGTCCTGTTCTTGTTCGGAACTTCCACAGAGGCACCAAATACAGTGAGATGGTGATAGATTGGGATAAGACAATCAGCTGATAGTGTGACATCTAGTCTGAATTACGGTGTGTCACTGTCATATGTGGGTGGGTGAGTGAGTTTAGCAATATTCCAGCTATATGGCGGCGATCTGTAAATAATCGAGTCTGGACCAGACAATCCAGTGATCAACAGCATGAGCATCGGTCTACGCAACTGGGAACTGATGACATGTGTCAACCAAGCCAGCGACAACTGACCACCCGATCCCGTTAGTCTCCTCTTACGACCAGCATGGGTAACCGAACATCAATTCCAACCCGGACCTTCACGGGTTCGTCATATGTGGGAAAATCCCGTGATACGGTTCTTAAAGGATTGCCGGGTTTATGAAACACGTGAGCACTTCTATGTACTGACAAAACAAGAAACATAATCAGGGTGAAACAGAGATTCGAACTCATGATGGGTCTCTCATGTCTAAGGGACGGAACTCTGTATAACTGTTACGCTTTAGACAGGGTACTCTCCTCCGCTACAGGGTATATTATTTGTACCAGCTACTTATATAACTGTGGACTTTCAGGTTAACCTAATTGTTGGTTTAGAACTAGACTAAGCCTAGATTTCCTCAGGTTCAGACCCTGATCCTGAGAAAATCTAGACTTGCTTCCAGGCGCGTAGCAAGCCAATTTTTTCGTGTAAGGCGATAGGTTACAAAGCTTTATACTTAGATAGTATTGAGGGCTTGCCCAACATTTGTAGCAAGAATCATGTGTAAGCCCGGGCTTTTTTGTATAATTGTAGCTACGCCCCTGGCTTATTTAGGGGTTTAGCATTGCAGAAAGTGCAGGGAAGAAGAGAAAATAATCCGGTTCAGGCAGTGTTTGCCTTTAACCCTGTAAAACTGCAGGCCCTAAGGACCAGGAACCATAAAATGTTGTGGGTCCTGATCAGAATGTGTAGGCCCTATATTTTAATATGGAAATAATAGTCTTAATTATTGGAGATGAAAAAGCTGTCGGCAATAAGGACCTGCAGAAAACAAAAGCTGTTGGTCCGAGTGGTTTTGAGTCAGCTTCGGGCCTAAGGACCGACGTTACTTTCGAACGCTGGGTTCAGGGACTATGAGACAGACCTGTCTGAAACTTTCTTAACCCAACGCCGAAAACCAATGTCCTGTCAGTGCCTTGGTACTGGTAATAACTGTAAGATCACACTCAAGGCCTTAAGTCAACGTCTAACCTTTTACAGAATTACGACGGAGTAGCTTAAAACCTACAGCATTCTCTCGTTTTGCTTAAAATATCGTGTTCGATTTCCAGACGTAAACGATTTGTTGAACCATTGGTGGTATAATATTACAAAATCTTGTGTAAAATCATTCCCCTTCCCTGCTAAAGATGACACTAAAAAAAAGCCTTACATGACGCGTTAGAGACCTAAAAGCGCAAACATGTCACGCTATATAATATGTGCTTAGTCATCATCTAAACCACAAATCATGTCCCACAAACTCCATGAAATCCAATTATGATAATTTAAACAACTATTACATATTTCATCAAGCATGGCTCTGAATGTCGTTAACGATTTACAAAGAGTACAGATATACGAGACTCCCAAAACATAAGGACAGAATCATTTGACAACTCCAACCGTTGACAAGTTACTCAAATATCCATGCGCAAATTTTCAAAATTCTGTTTGAAGTCAGCATCCCTAATGACCAGGGCGCATGTGAAAGTCATCAACAACTGTTTTATTTATACAAACATACCTTCTGTCGAGGGAGTCGGCTCAGTTAACATAGAAAACAGAACCATGGAGCATTACGTAAGTTTAACTGATGTGCGTGAAAATAGAAGACGTTGCCTATTGCCAGTATTTTGACGTTGGGGAATGATCTTACACGTTTTTCTGTGTTTTTTAGGAGTTCCGATACCATTGGGGTTGTATTAAACCACAAACGAGAGAGAATGATGAATGCATATTGGACATTTGTGGAGTTGTTCGGTGCAGTTGCAGTCAACTTTTTCATCTATTTCCATGAAAAACTTTACTTTTTGGTTATTATCTTTTATAGTTTTTGTTAAATTACATTCGCACTCATTAACACCGCACCATCTCATTGCGTCAACATACTCGAAGTTCTTTTTAAAGGTGGGGAAACAATACAATTATTAATTATTATAACATTACGAAATAACAATAAAGACTATAAGACATGAAAAATATATTCTTGCACATTTAAATTGAATTTTTTTTAAATAATGCTGATAACGACATAATTTTTTGAAAAAAAACATCATTTGTCAAGAAAGTATAAATCCTCTTTTTGTACGAAACACCAACTTTTTTGTCTTACTAGAATCTATTCCTGAAAAAATATATTTTCTGGAAAATCACTTACAAACAACTGGAGCAAAGCCGAGCATCTGTTGTAATCACTGTGCCTTTTTGACACAACGGTCATACGGTCAGATCGTGATTTACGGGAGTCGTACTGTGTTTGTTTAATACTGGGAAACAGAGCGACGCGTTTCGCGAGCTGGTCGATCGATTATCTCAGAGAAGAGATGGATGAAAGCCACAGTCAACAAAATTCGAAAACGTCGTTGATTTTGGATGTTTCATCAAAGATATCAAATTCAGTATGACCATAATAGAGACCCATTATAACGTCATATTTATTTTTAAAATATATGAATGACAGCGACAAACGTTCCGTCTATGTAAACATGGTGTTGATAGTATCAAAAGGTAATATTTGAACTTAAGGATGTCACATCTGAGATTTCTCTACTACAGGTATTTTACTAGTCTATATCATACAGACCCTGAAACAAACATACCCAATGTAGCCCATGCAGGCGCGTAGCAAGCCACATTTTTCGTGGAAGCCCGATAGGTTGCAAAGCTTTACATTTAAATAGTATTGAGGGCTTTTCCAACCTTTTTAGCAACAATCATGTTTAAGCCCGGGCTTTTTTTTATAATGGTAGCTACGCCCCTCAGCCCATGCAAGTCTAGAATGTCTGGCAAGTCAAGATTACCAGTTTCTGAAAATGAAGAAAATCTCTGGGCTCCTTTTCATTGTATTTTATTCTAATTTCAAAACGGTTTTCTATGTAGAATATGTTCATTTCAGACACTAGATCTCAGTCTAGCATTTTACATACAATCATGAACATCTGCTCTAGGCGTGTTTTCTCCTTCAATTCAAACAACGTTGAAGAAAACGAAGGCGGGTAAAACCAACAATTAAACAAAATATTCATCAGGCATATGCATGATTTTCTATGTTCACATTTTTCAACATTCACCAACGAGAAACAACTAGCATTATTAAGGTGTCTCGGTTTTGTAAATTAAAGGATGAATCTTGTCTCTTAAAACAATTAGTATTCGCCTATTCTCTAGAGGGTAAACAGCTCAGAAATAACTACAATATAATATTAAACAAACACGTACTTTTCTTCTCATTTCTGTCCAATTACTGAGTTATATCTCAGATTTTTATTTCAGCTGGAACTGATGTGCCACATAATGATTAAAACAAACTCTACTTTGGAGAGACTAAACAGCTGACTGGGACATAACGAACTAAGGGGAACAACTCTTTCAGAGATAGCGACACTCGTCACCACTCGCAGGTTTCCGCAACGCACAAGAGATCAGGTTGCCTTGGCCTTTAGGGCGATCGGTATTTGCTGATTGCATTTTGTCTGTTGGCTGATAAATTAAATGTTTAAAAACACAGCAATTGATGTCATGGGTTATTTTTTATTAAAACAGTTTAAGTTCATATTGAAATGCGGTCTGAAAGTGTACATATAGCAGTGTCTCGTAAGCCAATTAATGGTTGGGTGCACCTTATATCATATGTGTAGTTTTGTATATATTACATGTACAAGTGCGTGTAACACCTTAATAAGTAACATATCAAATAACATGCCACCATCATCACAATCACCATACTACTACAATACTACTACTACTATTATTATTAATACTGCCACTGCTACTGTCAAGTCAAGTCAAGTCAAGTTTATTGTATTCAAGGCCTCCGGCCCATATACAAGGAGTTACATACATATACATAATTACAGTACATAATACAATGGCAATTATAATGGTTATTGCTTAGATAACCTATCATTTCTCAAGACAACAGCATGTTTTACAAATAGAGAAAGGTTGCGGATAACAGTTTCATTTCTGGAAGTGAAAATTGAGACAAAGGCTATTGTTGGATATTTTGATAGATAATTACTTGAAATATATTTTCTTCTAAGATCATCATAATATGGAAATACAAATATAAGATGAATTTCATCTTCAATAGATGAAGTGCATAATGGACAAATTCTCATATTTCTGTCTATAGATAATCTTCTACCTTTATTAATACTTAAATCTAATAAACCTAGTCGGAACTGAACAAATGTGCGTCTGATATTTCTTGATGTCAATACAGATAAATATATTTCTGGTTGGATAAGGCCCTTAAAGGACCGATATAGATCATACCTTGAACTATTTTCGAGAGTCGAATGCCATTCTTGATAGAACATATTAATTGACTGTTCTCGGAAACGTTTAAGAAACAGAGTTACATTACCCACTGTCTGATTTAACCATGCAAATCCAAAGCCACGGGAAAATAAAAGATTTCTAATATGTGAAGCCCAAGTTGTCTTGCCCATGCTATCAAGATGAACAAGCATATTATAAGCTATTTTAGGTATTCGTTGTTCATGCATTTCCAGAATCTTAAGCCAATACTTCAAACATCTGATTTGTGAATTTATATAAACTGGAAATCTCCCACATTCCCCATAAACCATACAATTTGGCGTTGCTTGTCCAACATTTAGAAATCTTTTACAAGCTAAGAGATGAAGTTTCTCAAGACATTCTTGACGCTGAAACCCCCAAACTTCTGACCCATAAAGCATAATCGGTTAAATTTGTGAATCAAATAGTTTGAAAAATATGTTTGGAGTGAAGGCACCTATATTCTGAGAAACAGACATAACATTTATGAAAGCCTTCTTTGCACGTGATTGCAAATAAAGAACACTTTTTTTAAAATTCATCGTGTGAGAAAACATAAGACCAAAGTAGGTATAGTGATTAGCGAGAGTCAGTAACTTGCCATTGAAAAAACATTTCTCTTTTGAAGCGACGGGACCGCCTCTTCTGAAGATTACAATATTTGTTTTCTCGAAATTAACAAAGAGTTTCCAGTCGTTTATGTAACGTTCTAAGATATTGAGTTGATTTTGTAAGCCAATAATAGTATCGGACACCAAGATCACATCATCAGCAAAAAGTAGGATGAAAATTTCAAGCATATCAGGAAACATTTGAACGCCGTGTTTACCAGAGATTGTAATATCGTAATACAGTTCACTTATAAAGAAAGAAAACAACATTGGACTTAAGATACAGCCCTGTCGTAACCCTATGGGACAATCAAAGAAGTCGGTTACATCATTACCACAACGTACACACGATTTTATGTTAGAATACATTGACTTGAGAATATTATACATTTTTCCTTGTAAACCTGATTTTTTTTAAACAATACCACAATTTGGAACGATCTACAGAGTCAAAAGCTTTCTTGAAATCAACAAAAGCAACATATAATTTGTGCTTACTTCGTGAAAGACATTTTTGGATTATGGCATATAATGTGAAAATATGACCTGCAGTTGAATATTCTTTCCTAAAACCGGCTACTGCTGCTACTGCTACTACAATTCTTTCTGAACAAAATAAATCATCTCTTTGTAACTATTTTTTGTATTGGTGAGGTCAATGGTAGTCCTTATATTCCGAAGCAATTGGGTGTTTATCCAGGCACTTAACTGGACACAATAATCTATATGTAACATATGTTATATTTGGAGTTACACTTTCTTAGTGAAGTACAGATTCTAGTACTTTTGTTGGGTTGAGTCCCATCCAGGATTTGAACCCGCACCCTCAGAGTTAGGCACCTAATCGCCAGCACACAAAGTCAGACGCCTAGACCACTCAGCCAGTGCGGATTCCACAAAAATGGAAGTCGGACAACTGGTAGTCTAGACTGCGGACTTTGTGTACCCTCTGATAAGTGTTAATTGGCACGGCTCCCACGGCCGAAAGCTATGATTACACAATGCCATTTAGAAAGTGGTCAAAAATGTAACATATGTTATATTTGGGATTACACTTTCTTAGTAAAGTACAGATTCTAGTACTTTTGTTGGGTTGAGTCCCATCTGGGATTCGAACTCTGAGGGTGCGGGTTCACAATAATCTATATATAGAATTGATGAGATAACGAATCGAGCGAGGAAAGAATAAATGATCAAATTAAAGAGTGAAGGGAAAAAACATAATAGACACATTTTGACCTTTATTAATTAGAAAATACGGGATATACATCTGGCTATGACCGAAGTAGTGCAGTCATTTGCATATTTATTGGCTGGAGATTTATATCCTACATCCGTGACGTACATTAGACTTTCACGTTGTTGATATTACTTAGACTGACTGACTGAGTTTAGTTTTATGCCCCTTTTAGCAATATTCCAGCAATATCACGGCCGGGGACACCAGAAATGAGCTTAACACATTGTGCCCATGTGGGGAATCGAACCCGGGTCTTCGGCGTGATGAGCCAACGCTTTAACCACTAGGCTACCCCACCGCCCCGATATTACTTAGAACCTTTATAGATGCTGTTACACTTAATGCTATATACAAACTTATAACCAGAGACAACAATAACCATCACATATATGTAGAAGTATATTAAACAATAAAAAGCCTCGTGCTTCAAGATGAATCGATTCCGTTATATTACTTTGCATTTATACTCAGTCAAACCTCTTTTATATGATGTGACATTGCAAAGAACCTTTTTTCATTTTTTTTATAGAGGAAGCAATGTTCAACAAGCTTCGTTCAACCAATGAATTTGCATGTTGTCTGATTGTCACTGAATGTGATGATATATCCCAGCAGGCACATCAACGTTGTTTCAACGTTGAGAATAGGTTGATCCTCAACGTTGAAAATAGATTGAAAATAGGTTGTATATGAAAGTTTTTTTGACGTAGATATCCGACGTGGAATCAACGTTGAAGTTTGACCGATTATCAACGTTGAAAAAAGGTTGATCCTCAACGTTGAAAATAGGTTGTATATGAAAGTTTTTTTGACGTAGATATCCGACGTGGAATCAACGTTGAAGTTTGACCGATTATCAACGTTGCGAATAGGTTGATCCTCAACGTTGAAAATAGGTTGTATATGAAAGTTTTTTTGACGTAGATATCCGACGTTGAATCAATGTTGAAGTCTGACATATTATTAACGTTGAAAATGGGTTGTTCCGTGGTTGTGTCTGGGAGGTATTACTCTTTCCTGTAAAATAGACTCAGATTTCATCTTTAAACTACAATAAAGTAGCACCAAACTCCTGCATCCAGCTAAAATACCCAAAAAGCTACCTGCAATAAACAGTGTTCAAACAGAAAATTGCAGTAAAAATATTTACCTGATAAAGTACTTGGTTAAAATTCCACATTCAATATAATGTTCATTTAAGTTTTATGTCAGTTGGACGTATAATTCCAGTAAGAAGAAAAGATCATTCCAAATTAAGAAAAACTATTTACTGTTGTATTGTTACCTTGAAAAGGTGAAAATTGTCCCGAAGAAGACATTTTGTCTGAATTTCAGCTCTTAGACAGATCTCTGAATAAACACAATGCAATTACTTTGACCATGAAAGGGATCCAAGATGACCAGAACTATACCTGAAGACAGCACATAAAACAAATCACTTTTCATGAAATCTTTATGAACACACTGCCATTACAGAAAACGTGGTTTAATGCATAATGTAAAACATCACACATGACATAGTCTGTAGGTGATCTCTGTTGTGCTAATAACACAATATCATCTGCATATAGCATCAAAGTGACATTTACGCCACCAATTTCAATACCACAGTTCAGATTTTCAACACAATTACAACTCCAAAACAAAATTATCAGCTCCTCTTCTTTCTGCCACTCCCCTGCCTGGTGGTCAGGTGGATACTTCAGAAAAGTTCCTAACTCTTTCTTGAAATTTGCTTGGATGCATTCCCATCTCATTCCCTTGAGATAGGACACATTCTGAAATTTTATATTTAAATACATGAATAAGTTATATGGAAGATATATTGTCTTAAATGATTCAAGTATTTGTTTAATCAATCACTTGAAAGGTTCATTTCACTGCTGTAACTTGGCATGTGAACATATGAACAGCATCAATACAAAATATGACGAAAAGTGTAAACAATTTATACTTTCAACCCGAAGGAATGGAAGTTTTCTTAAACATTTTCAAAGAAAATCCTCAATTGCAAGTTGATTATCTAATTAGACTATGAATTACCGGTAGGATGAATTAGGACGATGCTTTACTGTCATATATTAATTGCTATGGTCATGATGAAAATGCTGCACTTGGTAATTAACTTACCAGAGATGATTGAATACAACCTTGTATTCTTAAAAGAAAACTTGCCGTTTTGCCCATCAACATTCATTCTTGACATCAAATTGTTTGACATTGTCCTGCAAAACAATGGAAGATTGTTGTTATTCTGTCAGATTTAGTTTTCTTTAGAGACTCTCGAAATGATTATTTCAAATTAATAGGAGTTGAACTGATGTAGCAATTTTGCTACCAGGAGTCATAAATTGTAACAAAAGCCATTTTACATTAAATGATAAGAAAACAAAATGGGTGGTGGTTCACAGGTCAAAGAACAAGTCTATTGTGGGAGGTCTCCCAACACCATTTGTTCCCAAACACAAGGAAGTATGGATCATGGAGTTCTGAAAACAATAATGAGCTCTCATAAGTATACAATATATTCTCTATTATCTACTCTCTCTCTCTCTTTGTCATTTGTACACTCATAAAACTCAGATAAATAACTTTTTATAATTCATATATGTTTACACTTAATCTCTTATAGGAACGCTTAGAAAATCTCTCATATAATGAATTATGTGTGCGTGTCATAACTATGCTTCTCTGAATCATGAACAATAAAATAATGAGATTAAACTCTACATTGTCAGAAATCTCTTACAACTCCAATCTACACTCAAAAAGACTTAAATGTACACGTAAACAAACATCGCTGGCTAACGCAAATTCTTGGAAACAGTGCATCTCTGACTCTCAATTCCAAGAAATGGAAGTCCTACTCTATTTGACCAAAGGGGTGACAGGTGGCCAAAACATATTAAATGTAGGTCATACACTGAAAATAACTCTGATTTAAAACACTACAAATATACACCTTCTCTCTAATATACTCGATAGATAATCTTAACAAGGGAACATGTACATAAAATGCTGATATCTAACAACACCTGTACTTTATATAATGGACTCTTCCAAATCTCAGTATGTTTCACTGCACACATATTAGATTGCAAATAATGAAAAACCTACCCTTTGAAAATAATAAAAAACATCTTATTCAAATTCTACAGCTGACCAAATACCTGAAGAGTGTGTTTCCCAGCAATAAACATCTCTATATATCTATAAATGTATGACTTCTGTCCTCTCGCGTGCTATCTTGCATCCATCTGTTTACGGCGGAAAACAATATGGCGCCAAGCAAGGGAGTGCTCATTAAACTAAACATCTCCGGGAGAAATCATTTTCAGTTTTTTCTCTTAAATGATCAACCTTAATATATAAATGAAAATAAAGACCAACTATTATCACCAAAAAAGACCAAACATTATCACAAATATTCAAAACAGGTGGTAATGAAAGAGCATTATCATCTTTCTCTTTAAACTTTGTGGTGATATACTGGAAACAAGTGAAATGTTAAAACGTGTTACCTTAGCCTTGCTCCTTTTATGTGATCCACAAAATTGCTGCCACCCAGTCTTCGAAGATGAGATTTCTGCAAATTCCATTAAAATAATCTTATTTCATAATTAAATGTTCCTTACATTAAAATTACTTCTTTTGTATGTAAGATTTTAACCTTTAAGAGACATGAATTATCATATCCCTTCCAAACAAGTGTAAGAATGAAAGTCTGTGGGTGCAGTTTGTTAATTGTCCCATCAAAGAATCATTAGTGAAGTTACACTTTTGTAAATAAATAAAAGTTCAAATAAATTATATACAATTTCATCCTTAACAAAGACTTTCACAACACATTTTAAAGTGAAAAATTTTCGTTGCATTTCCTTACGCCATTCTCCACCACCCCCAAATAATATACATATGTTGATAGGGTTCAGGGCGTGCTCAATGCATCATTAACTGATAGATCTATTCAAACGAACAAATGTTCATAATAATGGGATGCAATATAAAATGTTGATTAATCCTATCCGATTTTGTATAGCTGCCCTTAGGGACCGTTCATAATGTATGGCTTTGGGGTGATGTTGATTTTTATGTACAATGTGAATTACACCGCCCCCTCTAAAAGTGTATGAGTATGTACAGAATAAGAGACGGCCCACCCTGCATGTCATGTACATTATCTATGACGCCCTCTCCCCTTCCCATAATTTCTAAACAAAGTGCGTGTGTACAAAAATGCTGACCCATTAGCTCCCCTGAACAAAATGGGTGACACCCCACCCCACCCTCCAACCCTTACAATCAACACCACCACCCGCAGCCATATATTTAATTATGAACGGTTCCTTATATTGATGTACTTCATTGATTATTTGAAAATGTATATTTGCAAAATTCAAATCAGGTGATGGGTACGAATGGAAATCTTATTCGATTATATAATAAATTATATATGCATGCAAATATATTGAAAAATAACAAAACAAAATTTTGAGAAACATGTACTGTGACATACCGGTAACCTTGTGAGATAAAACATGAGCCCTAATTCGGGTTTCTTGCCACTGCTAGATTTAAACGGCATTCCTACGTTTTCATTATACATGAAGGACATACTTACCAAATAAACACCAGCATGCCGTGAAGATGGTGAAAATAGAACGATATTGCGTTGAACTTCGCCAAAGTGAACTGACAACGATCAGCTGCCTTTGCGCGCGCGATAATTGTGCGCATGTCGGATATGGCCAAACGAGGCGATCGAAAGGTCAACATCTGGCTTGTGTTTGAAACAAATTGTCGGGAATTATACAATTTTTCACAGTTTTGTGGGAAAATATCGAATGTAATGCAATTTGGATAACTGATGACTTTATACCTAAAACTGCGATTTACGTAATATTTCCGTCCGTGGATCGATGCACAATCAAATAATATATAAGATTATATCTGTCACTAGCTCGATCTTGATCTTTTATGAAAATAATGTTCCGAAATGATAGTTGCTAAGTTGGATACCTATTACCAATATGAATTATGTATCAAATTTGCCAAGGAAACAATTAGTTGACATTTTGTTGGTTCCTTACGTTGAAACAACGTTAACAACTAAACGAATCTCGACTAACTTTCTTTGGTCGCATGATAAACGTTGAATCAACGTTTATGAAAGGTTGATCAACCAAACAACCAAAATTCAACGTTGATTCAACGTTGTGTGCCCGCTGGGTATGCAGTAATGCATATATGTGTATCAAAATCATGCATTACCGAAAGAATTCCTTTCAGATGAAAGTTCACTTAACTACTGTTCTATGTAATGGCTGTAAACAATTTTACCGGTAATGCATATAGGTATGTATGTTTGGTATGCATATAGGTATGTATATAGGTATGTATGTTTGGTATGTATATAGGTATATAGGTATGTATGTTTGGTATGTATATAGGTATATAGGTATGTATGTTTGGTATGTATATAGGTATGTATGTTTGGTATGTATATAGGTATGTATGTTTGGTATGTATATAGGTATATGAGTATGTATGTTTGGTATGTATATAGGTATATAGGTATGTATGTTTGGTATGTATATAGGTATGTATGTTTGGTATGTATATAGGTATGTATGTTTGGTATGTATATAGGTATAGAGGTATGTATGTTTGGTATGTATATAGGTATGTATGTTTGGTATGTATATAGGTATGTATGTTTGGTATGTATATAGGTATATGGGTATGTATGTTTGGTATGTATATAGGTATATAGGTATGTATGTTTGGTATGTATATAGGTATGTATATAGGTATGTATGTTTGGTATGTATATAGGTATGTATGTTTGGTATGCATATAGGTATGTATATAGGTGCGTATGTTTGGTATATATATAGGTATATAGGTATGTATGTTTGGTATGTATATAGGTATATAGGTATGTATGTTTGGTATGTATATAGGTATGTATGTTTGGTATGTATATAGGTATGTATGTTTGGTATGTATATAGGTATATAGGTATGTATGTTTGGTATGTATATAGGTATATAGGTATGTATGTTTGGTATGTATATAGGTATGTATGTTTGGTATGTATATAGGTATAGAGGTATGTATGTTTGGTATGTATATATATGGTATATAGGTATGTATGTTTGGTATGTATATAGGTATGTATGTTTGGTATGTATATAGGTATATGAGTATGTATGTTTGGTGCATGTACGACTGATAATAGCAGTCTAACAACAGGGGCTTGTAACGTTAAAAACTGCCATCAAGGTATATACTGTCACTGACGGGGTCTTAGTACTATATAAAAGGAGTACTAAGACCCCGTCAATTACAGTATATACCTTGATGGCAGTTTTTAGCGTTACAAGCCCCAGTGAGTCTAACAGCTTCGCAAAGTGTGTGCAAAATACCGTACACCTCCATCTTGTCACGGAGTGAGTGAGTATGGTGTTACGCCGCTTCCAGCAATATTCCAGCAAGGGACACCAGAAATAGGCTTCATACATTGTACCCATGTCGGGAATCGAACTCGGGTCTTAGGCGTGACGAGCGATCACTTTAACCGCTGCCCCACTTTCATGTACGTGAGGCTGTAGTTAGTCAGCGACACAACGCTTGTATTTGATGAGCCGAAAACGTCACATTATTGTGAAAAAATAGATGTCTGCGACGGTGTATTTGGTAGTCCTAGCCAAACTGAAGCCGTTCAGTTGTCGCCTTCTTTGTTTGCTTACTGTCATGTTATGATGTACACATCATCCTTTGATGCCAGTCACTGGATTGTCTGGTCCAGAATCGATTATCTACAAAACCCCCCGTCGTATAGCTGGAGTAACATAGCGTGTTAAATATGAGTGAGTGAGTTTGGTTTGACACCACTTTTAGCAATATTTCATCAATATCACGGCGGGGGACACCAGAAATGGGCTTCACACATTGTACCCATGTGGGAATCGAACTTGGGTCTTAGGCGTGACGAGCGATCACTTTAACCACTAGGCTACCCCCAGCGTTCCCGTATAGCTGGTACATTGCTGATTGCAACAAACACACAAGACACATCATTTTAGTGTTATTTGATGGGCTTTTATAACTTGCTGACTGAGACGAGCTCATAATTTATAACTGGGCCAATCACGTTGATGGGAAGTCATATTCTCTAACCGAGAAAATACGGAAACGTTCATGTACCATCTCTCTCTCATATGGGTAATAATTACCTTGATCACATGGAGACATATTGTTTTAGTTTCACACATACATGAACATGTATTTAGTCCTAATAGGTTGGTTGGTTGGTTTGTGGTTTAACGCCACACTCAGCAATATTCAAGCTATATATATATATATCTGTAAATAGTCGAGTCTGGTCCAGACAATACAGTGATCAGCATCGTGGGCATCGATCTACGCAGTTGGGATTCGATGACATATATATATCTGTAACTGAAGACCAATTCTAACCAGCCATTTTCACGGGTCCTACTGATCAGGACGGGTACAATTACTGCATCACATAGATATTGTATATGTCATATTTCATAGACAAAGTTTAATAAGTTAATAAGGTGTAAATATATGTCGGCAATATATGTGTAAATATATGTGAGGATGTATACAAATATATATATCCTGTCTCATTTTGTTTATGTGTTTGAGAGTACTGGAATTGTGCGAAATCAGAAACCTCTGAGAGAAAAACAGTTTCTATTCCCAGACAATATTTAAATCGAGTATAAACTCATTGAGTAAACCATCCTCACCTTTGAAGAAAACGTTTTTATATTTTTAGGGATGGCCCATTCGATTTCAAATGGATTTTATAGCAAACGAATCGACATCCATCCCCTCCCGACGGGGGACTGGTGGTGTGGACTGAAAATGTAAAAACGAAGATGGAATAACCAAAATATCTAGCTTTTTCAGTTTTCGTGAAATGCTATTTTTTTTAATTGGAAAGTAGAAGGCTTATTTTTCCTTGCATACGATTTTCCGATAAAAAAAGATTAAATTCCCATAAACGCTCAAGTACTTTTTGATAGGCAAAGTAAAGACAGACTCATCGTTTAAAGTGTAATAAATAATTAAATCCAAACAAAACACAGGAGGCAAAGTGGTTGATTTACGGTAATTTATAACATTGAGATATTTAAATTCTGATTTACGACATTCTAGTTCGATGAACGTCCGTGAGAAAGGGAGACAATCCAAACAAACATGGCTGACTTAAAACAAAGAACGGACTCCCGTGAAGGTAGTTGTATTATTGTTGGTGTGTGCTTAAATCATTACACATGTGAAGCAGTAAATCATTACGAGTGAGACTCTTTAACCGTTTGACCATTTGTTGTCTCACGTGCAACTTGTGGTCGTCATTTGTCAGATAGAGTTACTTCCCTTGTCATGACTGCCATAAATCAGTATCAGACGGTCGTTCTGCCGTCACGGTTGAGTAACCACGTTATGATTCGAAACAAAAGATCTCATTTATCTAGCTTCTTCCTAATGAGTCTGCGAAACATAGTTTTGCCATTACGTGAAACATGTAACCTATATCAGTAACAATGAACGTTATTTTCAACAATTTCAAGGTGACATTTGTCCACTTGTTGATAGCCTAGCGTTTAGTCTCTGCAAAAGAAAACATTTAAAGGAAAATGGGTTGCTCTATTATCTAAATAAATTATAATAAACTGGGAAAGAAAAAAAATATATACGTGTTTTGTTTGGGGCTGTTTCAGTTTGTGAAAATTAATATATGTGTTTGGGTTATTTGGTGTAAGTGTTACTTGAAGTGAAGACTTAGGTAAGAATTTTTTTTCATTTTCAGTAACATATGATTTCTAATGCAAATTTGGTGCCGAAAACCCACAACAAATTCATGAAATTTCAAACATAAGATGTCTATGATACCCATCAGCAGATGAAAAAAAACACTTGCAGAGAAACCTGTATACTTTGAGTGCTGGCTAAGCGCAAGTTCAGGTATGGGATTCAAACTTGAAGATCAAACGTATGATTTTTAACTGAGAGGTGTGGTTTCTTTTGCCTCTCAGTTCAAAGAGGAGCCATTTTCATGTTCAGAAACTCAAGTGATCCTAACTTGACAATTATTATGGACTTATGATACCAACTCTAAAAATAGGAAACTTTCGATCTGGTGTTAAACGTTAACGTTATATTATCTGGTATACTAAAAGTCAACGTTTATATGATCTTGTATACTTAAAGTCAACGTGATACAAGCAATGTGTGTGTTTTCAACACAATTATTCCATTACCAAATGAAAATGGCCAGATCAAACAACGCACAAAGAAAGATCATAAGTATAACCGGTGCACTTGATTCTTCGGGTTCGCCACACCAAAGTATATATAAAGATGGTAATTGTTATCACCTTGCCTGACATTCGGAAATGAGGGGATAAAACAAGAATTATCCTGCTCGGAGTCACAGTGATATTGTCTCTGTATTCATTTCAATTGCATTGTATCCCAATAGGAAGAAGAAGAAGAAGAAAATATAGTGCTGTATTACAAGAATAGACAATTCGTTGTTCAGGGATTTAAAATCAGCATCCGGTCATATGGCATATATGACACAAATATCACAGTTATAAAAACAAAAAAACAAAAAAAAAACATTGATATCAAAATCACACCAACACATTATCACCACAAACACACACACAAACACACACGCACACACGCACGCACGCACGCTCACACTCAAGTCCATACATTAAAACGCGTTAAATATATCAAATCAAAGCATGGAGGAGTGCGGCATGGTGCTTTATAAAATGACTATCAGTAAGTAAGAATACCATTTTGTCTATTGGTGACATAGACGGGAATAAACGATGGACACTGGTTATTTCATTTCTTTCCAAAAATTATATCAGAGGTCTGAATAATAGTCACAGTTAACCAGAAAATGTAGCAGCCAAGAGTCCCTTCAAACACCTCCCCACCTCCACCCATGCCCCCCCACCCCCTCATTCCCGTCCAAAGCCCAGACCCAACCAAACCAGGACCACACCCAACCCAACTAGCCTAACGCTTATAGTCTCTGAACGGTTTACTCCCAAAAAGTTAGACGTCCCAAAAGTCAGACGTCCCAGTTGCCAGACAAATCAATCAGGCGTGACTGTGATTACAACCTAGTCTTACCCACTGATATAATGAACTTGTCCCATACACTAACGAGATGGTTTTTACATTTGTAAAGAAATACTTTGATCAGAAGTAACAGTGTAGTGAACCTCAGTGCAACCAACCATAACCTTTGTTAACTTGTTTGAGTGGCATTTTAGAAGTTGAGACGTACAATATAGAACAAGTTTTATGGATAACAACTTCTTTATTATCCATTCCCTACATTGGTAAACCATCACACCAAATCAGCCGACTCCTGAAACAACAGGCAGGCATAGACACAACCTTCTCAGCGTCCTCCAGCCTCAACAACCTCCTCCATGCCAATGGAAGAAAACAACCCACCGTCAACAACAACAACCCAAAATGTGTTATTTACAAAATAAACTGTGATTGTGGACAATGCTACATAGGTGAAACATCCCGACCCATCAACACCCGAGTCAAAGAACATCGCACCTCTGTTGCTAATTCCGACACCAAGTCAGCTATCTCTGACCACATCAAAGCTAACCCCAATCATCAAATAGAGTGGTCCGACATCACCATTCTCGCCAACAACCAAACGGACTTCACTAAACGCAAGCTCACAGAAGCCATTCACATCAAACGCCACAAGCCCACCATCAACCGTGACCAAGGATACTTCATTCCATCAGCTTATGATCCACTCCTCCACCAAGCCCAATCTATTGTTTAAACATCTCATTGTAACTACATCTCTGGCTTCCATTCACTATCCTTTGTGTACTCACTGGCTTCTTCAGCTTACTGCTTAGCCAATCATGGCAATTATGTTGTTTCCTTTGTCTATTATGTTGTTTCATTGTTATATACAGTATATATATGCAGCGCCTACACTTCATGTATCACTCTTGCTTGACAACGGTACAAGAATCTGTATCGAAACGTCGCACTCACGAAATAAAGAAGTTGTTATCCATAAAACTTGTTCTATATCATAACCTTTGTTGTTTTAACGTGTCTAACTTTTGGGACGTCTAACTTTTGGGAGGACACCCTCTGAACACATGTAATTTTGATCGAAACAAACAATTCCTTTTATATTAAAAAGGAACCCCAGTGAGAAGGAGATTCAGAACCTGATGAAAGATAAATTAGATTTGCTTCGCTTTGCAGAAAGGGATAGAAGGCAAATAATGTGGTTCAAGGACTATGTAACAGACCCCACCATCCCAGACACATACACGTCGATATACAGGTAATAGTCTTGAATGGGACGTTAAACACCTTTACTTCTCCTCATTCTCCCACCCCTCTCTCCCACCCCAAAATCTACACACTGTGACCCTCTCACCTTATTGCTCTGTTGTGCAAACCTTACTGATGAGACTCAATTTACAACTTCCACAGTCCCTCGACCCGGTGGACTGTCCCGATATATCAATTTGTGTTATTTCACAAAACCGTTTTTACTGGTGCTCACTGTTATTATCGACATACCAGATCATGTTATTGAAGTTTATATACCTATCCTCGACAGTCTTTATTCTGTAATAGGCATTAAATTTCAAAACAAATGTACTGTAATATTTTAAACATGTGGGCACTGCTATCTTATCCCCGTTCTTCATTTGTATGTTTATTTGGGCTTCTCCGAAACACTGCACCTTTGATACGTGAATTGACATTTCACCATCGAATAACCGTTTCTTGTATGTGTTCAGTTTCAGCTTCTACCAAACTTTTGTGTATATTTTTCCTTTGCTCAGATTTTATGTCACATTTTCACAGTGAATCCAGAAAAGTTACCGTGGAAAATATATCAATATTAGTTTCATTTAGGTGTCCGTATATGTCCGTTTTGTCAGTTGCTCTCCTTAATTGATGCAAGTGTTTTGTAGCTACCAGTATCTTTTAATATTAGCTAACCCAGCAACAACACAAAGTCACAGATTTCCAAATTCAAAATATTAAATATATATTTAATATTATATATTTATAATTGTATATAATTAGGCCTATGGTTTGGGGAATTCATACAATTATATACAATGCACAGTGTTTCCCGCTTGTAACAGTTGTGGTTTGCAGAATAAGTTTTCAGTGTCGACATGAAACAAGAAATTATATTTAGGGCGGTTTGAAAGGCAATATTATTAGACGAAATTAGCAGATTTGCCAGAATATTGGAAAAAAAATATCTTACTTTTATTATGGGAAATGTTGGGGTTTATATAGTCGTTTTCAAATAAGCACCAAAAATGAGAAATCGACGTAATAAAATACTTTATCAAAGACCATATTGCCTATGAGTTTATTAATATCCGCTTCGGTTTCTCCTCCGAAAAGTCGTATCGCAGCGCACACAGCCTCTATTGTCCTGTCAGGCTTGTGACCTTCAGGCATACTTTGGACAGGCCATGCGTTTCCTATTCAAGTAGCCTACATAACAACTGACCGGGCAGGCTATTTACAACTTAACCAACAGACTGAATATGTCTATTTGAATTCTTGGAATGCAAATTATGCAATTCCACACTTCACGCTTGACAGCAGTTGAAACAGGTGCGTCACCCTCGGGCGCATGTCTTGCCATATAAGGTTGTAATGATACATTCCAAACGATAATTTGAAAGGTTTTCTATTTAATACACTGAATCAAAACTTTTACTGAAATGGCGTCTTTTGATATTACTAAAACTGTATAACAACATCACAGACTTTTTTGGGTCGATTTACATAAGAATCGTTAACGTATTTGCATGCTTAATATTTATCGATTGTAATAGATACTACTTTCCACAACATATATATTATGATGTAGCCGTCGCTGTCTTTCGACGGAAGAATTTATATTTCAATGGATTGTGTTAAGCCATCCACATTTTTTTTATGTTTCTCATCTCCAAACTGGTGCTGATGAGAATGGGGCGGGCGAAAAAAAGAAGAAAAAAATGCAGTTTGCCATCTTCTTTTCAAGCTGGTGACAGAAAATGACCCTACTACAATACTCAGACCATAAAAAGAGGCTCTTCTTATTGTGAGAATCCTTTTTTCTCAACTTTAGACAGTTCATATATCATTAGATATAAGGAAACTATATGAAATCCTGAGAGAATGCATGTATTGACTCTATTAAATATTAAATAAGTTATGACAGACTTTTCCAAATATTATATTTTAAAGGTGACCTTTAAGACACATTTTTTGTTTGATCGGGCTGAACTTATTACTGTCGGCGACATTTTGTGAAATGATTATTATTATTTTTTAATCTTGCGTCGGAAAGAAAATTTGGGTCGGTTGGGAGATGAGAAACACAGAAAAAGATACGAACGGCCTTATCGGACAACAATAATATTACAAACATTCTGTGTTATTATCATAGTTTATTATAAATGTGTGTGTTTTGCTAAAACAAAACACAGGCAATTGAGGTATAGTATTATTTGTATTCATGACTAAATTCACATTCGCAAAAAAATAAAAATTAGTCTCAGCTTTAAAAGTTTCATCCGCATGGTAGTTTTCTTTGTTCACTCTGGGCATGTAAATGTAAATATTGTTTAATATGATAAAGAATAAAACGCTCACAAAGTTTGAGATTCATCTGAAGATGCAATGCAGCCAGTCTACTGAAAGTAGTTGCGCTACAAGTAGTATATAAGAAACCTGTACATACCGGAAGTAAAGTGATTCATCCTTCATTGTAGAGTTCAAAATGGTGAGTAGAGATGTGAATTGAGAGAAAGAGATCGATTTATTACACATGTACGATCGTATTACTTTTGTCATGGAATTGCATTACGTTACATTTGCTCTTTATCTTTCTTGTAGGCGAAACTTTCAGAAGATCAGATTGTTGGTAAGTAGACACCCATCATTCGAACTGTGACTTGTCAAGGGCTTGTCAACAGTTGCAAATATCTAGGCCGCCTTTTTATACAGGAAAGTTAATAAGACTTTGATGAGGGAATAGCGTTATATCAAAGTAATAATGTATTCTAATGCTTCAACTGGCACTATCGATGAGAGATCGCATGTTAGATAAAAGTTAATATCGATACGTGTCAAAACAAATAAACTGAATAAAGGTGGAAGAGAGACCACACCCATTTCCTTGTGCAGACAATCCTCACCATCATAGGCGGATCCAGGGGTTGGGGGGTAGGTATGCAGTGGTGCTCACCCCACTTTTGCCCTGAAAGTTTATTAATTGACCATTGAAACTCGGGTGAAAATGAAGTGTGCACCCCACCTTTTCTCAATAGTGTGCACCCCCCCTTTCTCAAAAAGCTGTTTCCGCCCCTGCCCATCATCATGGATATGTGTTTTGGGTAAGAGTTCCTCCCGTTCCCCCATCCCAAATAATATTTATTCTTTAATGTACTAAAATTATTAACAAAACCTAACACAACAATTACTTGAGAATGCACAAAAGTAACTAAAACCCCCAAATTAATTACAATATATAGGGTTGAACCACCTTGCGTTACCTCTGTTAATCAGTTACCCAAAAAATATTGGGAAACGGAAAGGAACTCTTTCCGTAAGATGAATTCCATGATATTGCATTTGGAAAGTGCCCTCTCAAAGTGCTGGAAAATAGATTCCTGCCTCATAGTACAAAGTACACAATTGTGTTTGGCATTTGGAAAGCTAAATGTATGTATTTTGCAGAAATCCAGGAGACTTTCAACCTGTTTGACCAGCGGGGAGACAACAAGATAGCAGCCCACCAGCTGGGAGATGTTCTCCGTGCCCTCTCACAGAACCCCACAGAGAGTGAAATAAAGAAATGTGGATATGCTTCCAACCCAGGTACAATACTTACATTCACAAAGTACTGTGAATATCAGTTGCGTTGTGCGACTGTTATGTAGTGTGTTTTTTTAAGACATCGTCTCTGTAACACTGGATAAACTTTATAAGTTGCAGTTGCTAGATTGATTTTAACATGATGACTACTGAGGTTTGAAAATCTTGCGTATGACTTTCAGAGAGGTGGTAGTCATTCTAATCAACCTGTAATTTTATGCCGTGAGATAACTTGTATATTTCAATTGTCACGAGTGAGTTTATTTCTCCAAAACAAATTTCTATTTAATTGCAGACTATGTGCCAAAATGTTCATGGTATTGTAAGACCCTAGCAAGCAGTAACATCACAAGTTTTTTCAGTTCAATTTATTTTAGCGAACTCAGTCCAAACAATTCTCCTTAGGGTAACTTGCTGCTATTAGCATCAGAACAACCATGCAACATTTAGTAATTTCCTCTGTTTACTTCCTGTTGGTTCTGATGATTGCCAGCTGTAAATATCATAGTAAACATCAGCTAAAAATGTTTACGGTATGCATTGACTTAGATTGGTACAAAACATGAGTGGAAATAATTTTGAAATGGTTTATATCAGAAACATAATGAATAGTTCTAAAATGTATTTTTGCAAAGCAGGTATAAGTATATTATGATCATGATGCTTCTTTCGCCTGGTGGGCGGTGGGGTAGCCTGGTGGTTAAAGCATTCGCTCGTCACGTCGAAGACCGGGTTCGATTCCCCACATCGATACAATGTGTTTCTGGTGTTCCCCTGCGGTGATATGGCTGGAATGTTGCTAAAAGCGGCATAAAACTACACTCAGTCAGCAGTCGTTCGTCTGGTTGAAGTAGGATAACTCCATAGATTGTTGGAGGGAGTGGGTTGTACAGTCTCCTCGTGTCGCAATTCACTTTGCAGTGTTGAGTCCATTGGGCTTACCAGAAACCTAGGATTGTGGGATTTATTCATAGTTTGCCCCCACGAGTTTCTACATTTGTCGCCACCATACCCATGAACTTGAGTTTCACCAAACTGGCCAAGGTGCAGGAACTGCATCACTTTCTGTTTTTCCCCCTGACATGAAGTTGACAACCAGTTAAATAACTGGAATACTTACCAAAGTGGCATAAACCCAACTCTCGGTCTACTACTTTTTAAACTGGTTCAGACAAATAGTTAACATTATACCTTGCCTCACAACGTTAAAATAAGGTACTTGTTGGTCCCTGCCTGGCGCTCGGCATTAATGGGTACAACAAGGACTGGTCGGCTCGAGTCAGTATAATGTGTCTGAGTGGGGTATTCATGCTTCACTGCGGCATGGTATCTCAGTGGGCTAGCACTATAAAACCAGCTTAAGTCTGGGCTAGTACAAGCAGCCGCACATACACATGCATGCATGTTGTCATATGAGCGAAATATTCTCAAGCACGACGTTAAACCCAATTTCACCTCACCTTGCCTCACAGCAGTTTGATCTGAACATTTCAGATGCCCGCATCTCCTTCGAGGTGTTCCTCCCCATCTGGCAAACAGTCTCCAAGAACCGCACGGTCCCGCCACTAGAAGACTTCATCGAAGGGTTCCGGGTGTTCGATAAGGATCAGAACTTCTACATCTCCAGTGCTGAATTGAGACATATACTCACGTCACTAGGTAATTGCAGAGCTCCAGATAATTGTTTTGCAATCTGGATATTTTACCCATGGTGTCTGTTATAAATGGGTACTGCTGATCTTCAGTGGGTACTTAAATTTTCCGATACCCACCCTTTTTTTAATGGTTATTTTCTATGTCAGTAATTTAAAAAATGTTAAAAAAGATAACTACAGTGGAAGCCCTCTAAACTGATAGCCCACTAATCCGGCATGCTGTCTATATCGGCACTAGCATTTGGTCCCGGCAGAAGTTAGTTAATTTATGATCATTTACATTCCCTCTAATCCGGTGTCAGTCTGTTCCGTATTTCAGCACAATAAAGACCTCTCAATTGACTGTTGTACAGTAATTAATAGTGGTGGTCTGATTAATTGAAATAATCGAAGATTGGTCGCAGTGACTAGACGACCAAGCAATTAATCATGTTTTCTCATAATCGAACACAAACAATTCTTGAACACTTGTTTTTATCAACAATATTTTTCACAAGGTTGGTTTTGTCTGTTACATTTCATAAGCACTACAAGCTTGTTCCAAGTCATCAATGAATTTATCTTAAAGACATCAAGAAATTTATGTTCCTAACATACTAGTCATCCTTTAAAGATGTGAAATTTTACCCAAAAAAAACCCCAAAATAAGTACATGTTTTTTCCATATATTTTTGTGCATCAACAAATTTCATAAATGACGCTCACCAATTATTTTCGATGATTGATCGGTGGTAATGAACCAATTCCAAACACTAGTAATTAACGCTCTTTAAACCGGTATCCGGTATCTTGGCTCTCCTGTTAAATGGCTGATTGGCTAAAAGGTGTATTAACAACAAAGTAGTTTACAATCAGCATTAAGCTCATTGATGTTGTCTGATAAAAGGAGTATGGATAAGGATTAGGCCTAAGTAGGTGAGGTAAATTGGTGAGTGACACGTGTCATTTGTATTATAAATTACTGTAATTGTCGTGTGAGTGAAAACAGTAAATTTGACAAAATTAACACACTGACGCATGATTGTTTTTTGACTGCATGCAGTAAAAATATGCCCATTTCTGGCCGTTTTGAAAGAGAAAGCTATATTCAGTTTGCTCCAGAATTAAATGTCAACGAGTTTAAGCAGGTCAAAGAGGCACACGGAAGATCATTCTCAGGTTGAAAAGGGAAACTTTCTCTAAACCGTCACGCCCTCTATACCGACATTTTTGCCAGTCCCACCGAATGCCGGTTTAGAGGGCTTCCACTGTATAGCCAATTGTTTCTCCTTAGACATTAACATGGTCATTGTTTAAAGACAAATACATGTCATATCTGATCGTTTAGACATCTGAATACTTGGGGTACCATCACTAGCCCACACACTTGTAAGGGACAAACTTATCTTTGCCGACTGACAATAAGTCTCCGAGTTATAATTGGTCTACAGCATCCCATGCTTGTCATAAGAGTTGACTAATGGGATCGGGTGGTCAGGCTTGCTGACTTGGTTGACACAAGTCATCGTATCCCAATTGCGTATATCGATGCGCATGCTGTTGATCACTGTCTTGTCTGGTGTAGACTCCATTCTTTACAGACTGCCACCATATTGCTGTGTGCGGCGTAAAACTAAGCTCACTCACGCACTCACTCACAGGGAAAGGAATGTAATGTAATGTCAGCTCCTGATGCATTTTAGCTGACTGAAGAACGATCATGGAATGTGATGGATCAGACCAGGTTGATAGTGGGTCATGTAACATGATGATCTTTATCTCTCATCTAAAGTATAGACATATGGCCACATTGTAACAATTAATATCTAATTTTAATGTCATGCTGTATAGAATGGGCTCAGAATGAAAACGTTTCCTCAAGCATGTCCAGGGTTTGTATGATGATGGAAGGGAGATAATTCAGTGCTTAATGCAAGATAGATCATTATGCAACAACCATTACGTGTGCGTGGCTAAGGTTCAGGTTTGGTTGTGGGGGTACGATGACATGTGTCAACCAAGTCAGCAAGCCTGACTACCTGGTCCTGTTAGTCAAGCCTCTTACGACAAGCATGGGTTGCTGAGTTTCAATTATTTACTGATATGTCCCATTGCTGAAGTGTTGCTTTCAAGTACAACTTGTTATGGTCATTGTCAGTGAGAAATCTCCCCTGTATGAGTGATTGTCTGTATTTTGACAGCTGGGGACCGCCTCTGTGGTGTAGTGGTTAGAGTGTCCGCCCGAGAGCGTAAGGTTTTTTGGTTCGATCCCCGACCGCTTCATACCAAAAGACGTTAAAATATGGTACTTGTTGGTCCCTGCCTGGTGTTCGGCATTTAATGGGTACAAGGACTGGTCGGCTCGGAGTCAGTATAATGTGTCTGAGTGGGGTATTCCTGCTTCACTGCGGCATGGTATCTCAGTGGGCTAGCACTATAAAACCGGCTTAAGTCTGGGCTAGTACAAGCAGCCGCACATACACATACACACGCATGCACGTTGTCATATGAGCGAAATTTTCTCAAGCACGACGTAAAACCCAATTTCACCTCACCTCACTTGACAGCTGGGGGAAGGGAGAAGGGCTTGAACTTGAGGCTTATGGCTGGGAGATATATTGTATTATCTGTAGTGAGCACCCTGGGTGGTTAAAAATTTATGTCACATCTATTGATTTTGTTACTTATTTTGGGGATCCAGGAATAGTCAGTTGCTTGTTGTTTGTCTTAGACTAATGGAATAGTACCTGTTTCCATCCCAGATGAAACAAAGGTACCACTGTCTCAGGTGAAACAAAGGTACCACTGTCTCAGGTGAAACAAAGGTACCTCTGTCCCAGGTGAAACAAAGGCACCTCTGTCCAAGTTGAGACAAAGGTACCTCTGTCCAAGTTGAGACAAAGGTACCTCTGTCCAAGTTGAAACAAAGGTACCTCTGTCCCAGGTGAAACAAAGGCACCTCTGTCCAAATTGAAACAAAGGCACCACTGTCCCAGGTGAAACAAAGGCACCTCTGTCCAAGTTGAAACAAAGGCACCACTGTCCAAGTTGAAACAAAGGTACCACTGTCCCAGGTGAAACAAAGGCACCTCTGTCCAAATTGAAACAAAGGTACCACTGTCCCAGGTGAAACAAAGGTACCACTGTCCCAGATGAAACAAAGGCACCCCTGTCCCAGATGAATCAATTCTGACTGTTCCATGTCTTACTTTGAGGATAAGATATGTGTCACATCCCATCACTGGAGGTGAATCTGTGTTGCAGGGGAGAAGCTGACAGACGATGAAGTGGATCAGCTGTTCCAGGGACAGGAAGACGCACAGGGAAACATCAACTATGAAGGTAAGGAAACAGTGCCAGTTGACACTCGTCAAACAAGGGTACAAAAATACATGATCTTGACTACCAGTTGTCAGACTTCCAGTTTTGTAAAAATTCTGTAGCTGAGTTGGTGAGATGGCTGACTTTGTGTGCCCGACTGAGGGTTGGTTCAAATCCTGGATAGGACTCAACCCCCTCAATTACAACTTACTTAGCATCCCAAATATAACATGTTATGTCATACTGTTATTGTTTATAAAAAATGAACTATGCTTCTGTGTTCATAAGCATCTGCAAGTTAGTTGGGTAATTTGATTTCTGTTGCATATTCTATGCACATACACAGTGTATGTGGAGCTGTTGTGAAGGGCGGTGGGGTAGCCTATTGGTTGAAGCATTCGCTGGTCATTCTGAACACCCAGGTTCAATTCCCCACATGTACAATGTGCGAAGCCTATTTCTAGTGTCCCCTGCATGATATTGCTGAAATATTGCTAAAAGCAGTGTCAAACTAAACTTCCTCTGCTGTTTTGCATATATACCTGTGTTTTCACTACACATTTTATTTGTTTGCAGAGTTCATCAAGATGGTCATGAATGGATGAAGTTCTGTGGATCCTTGTTGAAGATCAAAGCCAACACCATGTCGTTACAGTTTTGACATCAACTTTTAAAATCAACTGAGATACATTTATGGGCATTGTGAAGACTTTGAATCTTTTGTAAATACTTGAACTGTGAAACAAGAAAAGTATCAGCCCTTTATCTTCAACTCATTACATTTTTATGTAACGAGACAATCTGGCACAAAAACCTTGGTCATTTCTGTTAATTTTTGTCAGTTATCATGCCCAAAGATGAATTTTTGTCTTGTTAATGAAATCATACTGTTGATACATAACTTGAGTATGTTTTCAAGAACCTCTGCTATCTGGCTTTAACTGATTTTCTTGTTTTGCTGTTTACGCTAGCTTCGTGTTCATTATACCACCATTTATCACTTATGCTTATAACTTCCACATGCAAGACACTATACTTTTTCCCAAACGTACAATTTTAGTACAACCTTTCAAAATCGACATACATTGTATTACAGATACATTTACCGTATGAATCTTTGAAGAGACATCCTAATCACGTCTCCATTTAATCATGATTTGTGGGATAGGATCAAGAGTTTCATTGTATACTGTGTCCCATGTTATGGATGAGATACTTTCAGTGTTCTGTTTTGATGTGATGGCTAGTGGAGTATTGGGACAAACAAAAGAATTCTCTTTTTGAAAGAACCTTAACTTCAGAAATTTCAGATTCTTCATTTATAAAAGTATACAAGTTGAAGAGATAGGTTAGGAAACATTATATACACATTTAATGCTATATTTATACCTGGTATATATATCATTCCATACAATCGTAGATGAAAGAATAAACGCATTATAAGAAGAATGTTTTTGTGTTTCTTTGGTATTGTATTCTGATCCAAGACAATATCAACATTAGGAGTTCTTGCTCTTTTAGGACATGCTCACTGTGATAGTAAATATACTGAGGAAAAAAAATAATGGAACACAAGAAAATTCAAGGGTTCCTTTAATGTTTTCCAGTTTTCATCACCAGCTTTGAATAGCGCTGTGGGAGGAATCTGAAAATAACTAAAGGAACACTGCCATGAAGTGCTGTTCCCTTATTTGTTTCCCTCAGTATATATTATAAATCTTGGGAAATCCTCTTTTACTGCATCTGTGTTGAGTCTGAGGTAACCCGTGAAAATCCGGATTTGAATGGGCTTCACACATTGTACCCATGTGGGGAATCGAACCAGGTCATTGGCGTGACGAGCGACGCTTTAACCTCTAGGCTACCCCACCGTCCCCTTCTGACACTGAAACCTTATGTGCATGTCTTTTCTACTTACGATAATTGAGCGTTTTATTGATTATCGATCATGCCACTCATCCGTCGTCACTCGCCCCTTTCGAGTTGCATCCCACGCTTTGCACATCACAACAACGTGACGAAAAATTGATTTTCTTCATGACACCATTCAACATAAACTAAAAAATAATAAACATTATTATTAAACATTGTTACTCAGATTTGCGATTTGATTTACGAATATATTGCTTGAATTGAAAACCGTGTGAAAAACGTGATGTATGATTTGCTCATGGTCGTATAGTGTGTTTTAAAAGTTTGATTTACGAAAATATTGCTTGAAAAACGTGATGTATAATTAGCTCGAGTCATAGTAGTATGTGTTTTAAAGTATCAATTTACAGGATGTAACACAAACGTAACATACACTATCTTATACGACAGAGGCCTCATACTATAAAAAAAAACCGTGGATTTGGAGTAAGAATTGATCCCCCGCAACCAAATATACACATGGCAAGAAGTATCGCAGCACCCCATATATTTCATGGAATCATTTTTCATGTTAAATCATTATACTGTCAGACCTCAATTTAAAATTCAATCTGGATAAGTTAACCCGCTAGGAACAACTAAATCGCAAATTTAAACGGAAGAAATACGAAAAACTGAGAAGACTGAGACTTATTCAGAGAAGCAAATGTGGAAAAAGACTAAATTTGTAGCACTGTTAACTATGGTCGTACATCATATAATACCAACAACTAAACACAATGTCAGTATCTGGTGTAACCTACTCCAACTGCAATAGCATCCCTTACCCTCCTCCTCATTGACGTTGAATTTGACGTTGCGTTCCGTTCTTGGAGGAGAGCCAATACGTCGAGATTTTGTACTGGAGGATCTCTCTGGCGTATTGTGCCACCTATTATGTCCCAAACATGCTCCATGGGATTGAGTTGTTCACTTCTGGTTAAGGTAAAGTTGCTATCGACTCTTGACGAAAGAGATCACCAACGACACTTGCACGATATGGCCGAGCATTGTCGTCCATGAAGACAGGCCTTGTGTTCAGAAGGTGGTCATCAAAATGTGGTGCAACAACCCTGTCTAGGATGGCAGCGATGTACCGTTGTCAATTTAGATTTTTTCAGATCGTCACAAGATCCAGTTTACAGTCATGTGAGGGGCACCCCCACACCATCAACCCAGCCAAACGTACGTGCTCCAAAAAATTCCGTTGTGCATATGCAATGTTTCTGCGTAAAAGTCATGAAACAGAAATCTACCGGTATATACTTTTATCCGACCCTTCCCCATAACGAAGAATGAGAACAGTTTTATGGATAATGGCACTTGCTTAACAACGACATTAGAATCTATGTCGAAACGTTGCTTACACAAAATAGAGAAGTTGTATATCCATAAAATTGTCCTCATTCTTCATCTCCTCAACTTCAAGAATGAAGTCAAAGAAGACTTCCCTATGACGTCAAAATAAAGTGACGTCGAGCTTATCGAATTGTCCGAACAGTTCATATTGGCTTGATGACAGGTACACTTATTGCACGTGATGCTTGCCTTTAATCGCAGCACATGCATATCTAAAATCAATGTACGGTGCTCCCGAAGGGTCAAAATAATCAAACACAAACAAATGTGATCATGATATGAATATAAATGGCTATGGGGGTTAAAATTCATATTTGTTGCGTAACTTTTTCCATGCGCATATACCGGATTGTCGGATCAGTGGCTTGATCGACTGCGTGTCGTATTACCCCGACAGCATACCCATGATCTCGATCACCTGTTTGTCTGGTCCAGACTTAGTTGTTAAATCTCATATAGTTGAAGGTTGGTAGAGGGGTTAGATAAGAAACAAATATAAGGAATATTAGTGGACATAACCTAGTGTGTATAAGTTGGGAAAATATATTATACATACCAGGGGTGCCGTTGTACAAGCAACTTCAGCGCTCCGACTGTCGTAAGTCTATGTTAAGGTAAGAGAGTTAATCTTAGCCTAAGATCTCTTATTCAACGGCACCCAGGTTAGTAGTTTCTGAAGCAAGTGAGTGAGTTAGTGTGGTTTTACGCCGCTTTTAGCAATATTCCGGCAACATCACAGCGGGGGACACCAGAAATGGGTTTCACACATTGTACGCATGTGGGGAATCGAACCCGGGTCTTCGGCGTGACGAGAGAACACTTTAACCACTAGGCTACCCCACCGCCCCTCTGAAGCACTAGCCTAAACTCTTTGTTGTGGCAGGCTCAAGTCACCTGACCGTCACATAGCCAGAATAGACAGACAGACGGACGGACAGATACACAGACAGATCTTTTCTCCGTATACGGTGACCACGGTCGAATGCTATAAGTAAAATCTGTCATGTATTTTTACCTTGGAAGGAATATCCAATTAGGCACAAATAAATCATTCCGATATTGTTGCATCATGGCAGGTTTAAAGGTTTGTTGTCCACGACGCATGTTTACTTCCATGTCGCAAACACACAAAATATGATTAAAAACCCTCTTCTACACGCTGCCATTGGCTGGATCTGCTGACAAAGCATTCCTGGACATGCACTGTCGCCCACTCGTTATTTAAAGCATCCCTAGACAAATTAGTACATGTATACCTCTCACTTGCTGGAGCATCTCGCGACCAGTCAATACCGCCCGCACGGCACACGCTAAACCATCCCACATCTCTCACTGGCTAAAGCACCCCTCGACAAACCAACATCTCTCTCACTGCCTATAAAGCACCCCTCGACAAACCAACATCTCTCACTGCCTATAAAGCACCCCTCGACAAACCAACATCTCTCACTGGCTAAAGCACCCCTCGACAAACCAACATCTCTCTCACTGCCTATAAAGCACCCCTCGACAAACCAACATCTCTCAGTGGCTAAAGCACCCCTCAACAAACCGGCTTCTCTCACTGGCTAAAGCGCCCCTCGACAAACCAGCATCTCTCACTGGCTAAAGCACCCCTCGACAAACCAACATCTCTCTCACTGCATATAAAGCACCCCTCGACAAACCAACATTTCTCACTGGCTAAAGCACCCCTCGACAAACCAACATCTCTCACTGGCTAAAGCACCCCTCGACAAACCAACATCTCTCACTGGCTAAAGCACCCCTAGACAAACCAACATCTCTCTCACTGCCTATAACGCATCCCTCGACAAACCAGCATATTTCACTGGCTAAAGAACCCCTCGACAAACCAACATCTCTCACTGCAAATCAACATATAAAGCCCCCTCGACAAACCAACATTTCTCACTGGCTAAAGCACCCTCGACAAACCAACATCTCTCACTGGCTAAAGAACCCTCGACAAACCAACATCTCTCACTTGCTAAAGCACCCCTCGACAAACCAACATCTCTCACTGCCTATAAAGCCCCCCTCGACAAACCAACATTTCTCACTGGCTAAAGCACCCCTCGACAAACCAACATCTCTCACTGGCTATTTTAATGCACCCCTCGACAAATCAACATCTCTCACTGGCTAAAGCACCCTCGACAAACCAACATCTGTCACTGGCTAAAGCACCCCTCGACAAATCAACATCTCTCACTGGCTAAAGCACCCCTCGACAAATCAACATCTCTCACTGCCTATAACGCACCCCTCGACAAACCAACATCTCTCACTGGCTAAAGCACCCTCGACAAATCAACATCTCTCACTGCCTATAACGCACCCCTCGACAAACCAACATCTCTCACTGGCTAAAGCACCCCTCGACAAACCAACATCTCTCACTGCCTATAACGCACCCCTCGACAAACCAACATCTCTCACTGGCTAAAGCACCCATCGACAAATCAACATCTGTCACTGGCTAAAGCACCCCTCGACAAACCAACATCTGTCACTGGCTAAAGCACCCATCGACAAATCAACATCTGTCACTGGCTAAAGCACCCCTCGAAGCATTCGAGACCAACTCGAGCATTCTTCTCGGCGGGTGGTGACGAAAGCTTGCAGTTTACGAAAACGGGAGATCAACATGATAAAACTAATCTAACACTTAATCTCTTAATATATATAATTCAGATAAACAGTTAAATTGAAAAGGAGCCCAAGTGAGCTCAGAGATTCAGAACCGGAGTAAATCTAGACTTGCTTCATATAGAGCTTTTATCCTGCAGAAAGGGCAGGGCGGAAGAGAATATCATGTGGTTCAGGGACTGTGAGACAGACTATGCAGAAACGAAAACGAATAATTACGAATAGTAGGTACAGAACTTGTAGGGGTATATTGTGCTGAAAACCTAAAACCGATTGGGCGAATATCTTTGGATTTGATCTCACGTTCATATCAGTGTGAGAAATAGCCATTAGCCTGCTAAGCCCGTCGCTAGTAAAACTCCAGTCGGGCCAGTAAATCTCCACAGTCACTGGCCCGACTGTCTAGTGAATTTTTATGGGGTCATTTGGTAAATATATCACTCTCTCCGACTTGTTAAGTTATAAGACACTTTTAAATCATGCATGATTATGGCCTGATAAAAATGACCGTCATATCAGCAGCTTAATGATGAAACTCGTGCCTACATTCAAATTTCGCCCCACTGAATTATTCTGTGAGCTAGTAACTTTCAGACACAGCTAGCCCGACTGGCTAGCAAAATTTGGAAACTATTTCGCACACTGGTTCATATCCTGTTTGTTTTGTGTTTGTTGTTTCTTCATGAAATCAGTAATTTGTTTGCCTTTAGGCCGTTATCTAGCCTTCCTCCAGGCTGAATGCGAAGCCCATGGATGTACATATAGGATTCCATCCTTTAAAGAGGCAAATCTAGATAAGCGCACAGCCTAAGGACGCCAGTCTGTTATTTATATATTTTTTAGAAATTATCATTTAAATTATTGATTATTACCTTAGAGTCTAGCCCCTATCATATTTTATTTCCAGTGTGAGAGATTTTGCTTTGCAGAAAGGTTTATTTAGGTTGTTCAGATGGGGGTTCAACTAGATTAACTCTGAGTTTCTGAATATATATAATTTTGATAGATACAAATATTTTAAATTGGAAAATAGCCCCCGTGAGAAGAGAGATTCAGACTTGCTCAATTTAGGGCTTTAACATTGCCGAAAGGGCGGAGGGGAAAATAATGCGGTTCGGGGAGACAGACTAGCAGCCAAGTGCTCAGTGTCCAACAGTCGCATTATCTTCCATTCAGTCCCGCACTTTCAGCAATGATGAAGTAGCAATTAATGGAAGAAGTCTAGATTTTCTTTAGTCTGAATCTCCGTGCTCACCTGCACTCTTTTCAATTTAGATGGAGTTGTTTGTTTCTGTATCCAAATTATATGTTCTGAGAGACCCGGCGTCAGTCTAGATTTCAGCAGTAAGCCATAATCTTCAACGCCCGTCCCGGTTGTGCCGCACTCGGCTAAAGACTGCTTCCATTTCCCAGTTTATACAGCCCATATACAGTATACATACACATGCCCTGTCAGCTCTTGAGGGTTCCTTTACATAATTACTTCTTAAAATCTATAACCGTATTCATAACTTCCGTTTCGGTGAATTAACAGTGAAGTCTGCACAGTCCGAATGAGAGTAATGCCAATGGCTGATCGTCAGAGCGAGTCTGTACATGCGAGGATTGGCGGCGTTGCTTTGTAAGAAATGATCACAAGTATCGTACTGTTAACATCAAAGTACTTATTAACACATCAAAGTTATTGCAAACTTGCTTTTGAATGAAAATTTGTCTGGTTATGCGGGTAGAGAATATCCCACAAAAGCATACCGGTATTTCTCGCCATTTTGAATCGAAGACCTTGTGGCCTAATGGATAAGGCGTCGGCCTCCGGAGCCGAAGATTGTGGGTTCGAGTCCCATCAAGGTCGTACTTTTTTTATACTATTTTTCTTTTTAATGTTTTATTAAACAAGGATACATGCAACATCCAGAACCACAGATATAACGAATTTTTTTAACTTGTGAAAACGCACTTAAAAGTTTTTGGATTGATGACGTATTTGTTACCACTCGACTTTAAGCTTGAGGCTATAATTATGAAATTATCTAAAAAATATATTGGTCAATACGTTTTGATACATACATGACAAAGAGTCTAGAACTCAAAGAAGTGTTCGTTGTAATCTTATTGATTTGCTTTACAATGGAATGGAATGCGTCACTTAATAAATTTTTAATCAGTGAATCGGAGGAACAAGATAATCACTGTAATGTCACTTTCCACGAAGTTCACCCTAATTTAATCAAATTTCATGTACGTCTTTGTCTCGGTTAAATCATTGTATGAAATATGGCCCGTCCGACCGCCCGAGACGGGCTAGATTTCTGACGGACGGTCTAAATTTACAGCTAGCCAGCCCGATGGTCAGGTAAAAGAATTTTAGATACCATGTTCCATACACCTGAGTAAATTCACCATATCTTAAAATCTACTCATTCATTGTAACTAAAAATTGAGGCATTTTCTTTTGGATTGTCTGGTCTGGTTATATCCATTTGGGGCTGGTAATATTTTGGAGTTACCTGTCCCAGAGACCATGAACCGGTATATGGTCTCTGCCAGCCCTGATGTTGGCTGGTTTTTTTTAGATTATTCCATACACTGGTTAATTGCGAGGCATACATACAACAACAACAACAACTGATAATGACGATGATTAATAGAACAATGCGCTCTCATTCTTATTTTCAGCTCCCTGAGGATCCTACAACACATGCTGCCTTATGAAAGCTCTAGAAGATTTACCGTCACTTTACTATCTTATCCTACCGATTGCCTAGGGTGTTGTGGCCACAGCGTTCGCCCGTCACGCCGCGTACTCGTGTTTGATTCCCTACATGGGTACAATGTGTGAAGCCAAATCCTGGTGTCCCCCGACGTGATATTGTTGGAATTTTGCTAAAAGCGGCGTAAAACCATAGTCACTCACTATTTACTATAAATGAGCAGAGGCATCTTTCAGTCACTTGCCTCAAATGACGCGTGCCACACGCAACATGGGTTTCCGCGCAGAACCGGAACTCGAGAAACAGGAATCTGGCTCTCACATCCATCCTTCGCAACCAACACGAAGACTTGTGACCAACATGCTGAACACATTACAAGTGCCAACACATATGATGTCGCATCACTGGAACTATATAACGCTAAATTATGATGTGTCTTTTAAATCTATACTCACAAGCAAAAAAACGTCAGTACGAAGTGGGCTGGCCACTGCATAATGTTGACACTGTTCTGCTGTAGGAAGTCCTGTGTAGCCCTGGCAGTATGGGCCCGGGCGTTATCATGCTGGAAAATGTTGTTCCGGTGACGTGCGAAATGTGGTATGACGTCGCACCGCTGTGATGCCGCCTAATCTCCCTGGACCAAGGTTCTGGAACACCACAGGACCCACTCTCTGGTTCAGGCCTATTTCACCCCATACCATGATGCTTGCACCTCCCCATGAGTCTTTCCATAACATTGGTCTGAGCAGGGAGACTCTATATGGGAGTGGTCACTCCTCGGAAAGCTCCTAAGCTATGCCTCGGCTCGTCACGTGACCAGTGCAGCCAATATGGCGGCAGCGTAGTTTTAAGATTGAGCCCGGTTTATTTTCAACAGCTGATTACATACGCTGAGTGTTGCGACAACTGAAAACCTACACGTAGAAGATAAGTTACCTATTCTGTCACTTCATTTCAAGTCAAATACTTGTTATTAGTGTCAGTATAAGTACAGTAGCTTTGTAGTAAAGTTTCAAGTGGGCATGTTGTAGCTCACTGGCTTCAATTCTCAGTACACAGCGAAGAAAGACTAACTTATATCGCTAAAAACTTCTTTCACATATTCGTTTAATTTTTAGAAGGGAAATATACCTTTGTTAAAAGGTGTTTGCAAGTAATAGTGATATTTTTATAACTAAAAATTTGTTAGGTGTATTTGAGGTGTGTGAAAATATGACATATCGCCGATCTGCCATTGAAATACTACAGGGCGTTGTTTGAGTGTTTCTAGTTAGTGTTCAAAAACATCTTTCACATACACCTTCAATTTTTATGAGGGGAATATACCATCAGGTGAAAGGTGTTTGCAAGTAATAGTGATAGTTTTATAATTTAAAAAAATTGTTAGTGTGTATTTGAGGTGTGTAAAAATATGACATATCGCCGATCTGCCATTGAAATACTACAGGGCGTTGTTTGAGTGTTTCTAGTTAGTGTTCAAAAACATCTTTCACATACACCTTCAATTTTTATGAGGGGAATATACCATCAGGTGAAAGGTGTTTGCAAGTAATAGTAATAGTTTTATAATTTTAAAAAAAATTTAGTGTGTATTTGAGGTGTGTGAAAAATATGACATATCGCCGATCTGCCATTGAAATACTACAGGGCGTTGTTTGAGTGTTTCTAGTTAGTGTTCAAAAACATCTTTCACATACACCTTCAATTTGTATGAGGGGAATATACCATCAGGTGAAAGGTGTTTGCAAGTAATAGTGATAGTTTTATAATTTAAAAAAATTGTTAGTGTGTATTTGAGGTGTGTAAAAAATATGACATATCGCCGATCTGCCATTGAAATACTACAGGGCGTTGTTTGAGTGTTTCTAGTTAGTGTTCAAAAACATCTTTCACATACACCTTCAATTTTTATGAGGGGAATATACCATCAGGTGAAAGGTGTTTGCAAGTAATAGTAATAGTTTTATAATTTAAAAAAAAATGTTAGTGTGTATTTGAGGTGTGTGAAAAATATGACATATCGCCGATCTGCCATTGAAATACTACAGGGCGTTGTTTGATAAAACATCTTTCACATACACCTTTAATTTTTATGAGGGGAATATAACATCAGGTGAAAATTTTTGCAAGTAATAGTGATAGTTTTTTTGTGTTTTTTTTGTTAGTGTGTATTTGAGGTGTGTGAAAAATATGACATATCGCCGATCTGTTCTGATACGCCATTGGTGCTTGTGATGCTTGAGTGTTATAGTTCTAAAACTTCTTTCTTTCTTGTTGATCTTAGTATTTGACAAAACTGGAAAGGTGTTTGCAAGGCTTTGTGATAGTTCTAAACTTTCTGTTCTTGAGGGGTCTGTGACAGTGTCAGTTAACATTCTGTCAATGCCCATGTCATTCCACACATGCAATAAGATATCTGAATTAGTTACTAATGTAAAAAAATGTCTCAAAGTAGATTTTTTATAAAAAGGACAGCTGATGTTAACATGTGTTCTACCGATAGTTTTGCGTTCTTTAACATGTTTGGGGAGGGATGGCCGTGGTGTATCATTTATTCTTTCATTCATTCACATATGTTCTTTTTCTTAATTTCTTTCATTCATTCACATAAAATTCTTGCTCTTAATTCATTCATTCATTCATTGTAAAATTCCGACCTATACAATACACTGGCTGAAGTACTGTTAAACGCAGCCGAAGTTGCGCTGGGACCGAACCAAGTCACTGTGTGCGTTGGAGCATGACGAGGCACACGTTAATTAGTACAAATGGTAAAGAAAGCAAGCGAGTGACCTATCCCTGTTGTAGAGTATCCCTGGTCTGAGTAACGCTGGTCACGTTGTCGCCATATTCTTGTTCTGCCATCTGCAGTTGATACGCAGTACCGACTCTCATCTGTGAACAGAACAGTTCTCCATTGCCTGTATCGCCAGTTTTGGTGTTGTAGGGCAAACTGTAGACGTTCACGCCGATGACGAGGGATGAGGATAGGTCCACGGTAAGGTCTACGGCAATGGATATGTTCCCGCTGTTAAGACGTCGGCGTACTGTATCAGTACTGATTGGTCTTCCGTGTGTTCCCACTGTCTGGCGTGCTGTTTCGGATGCCTGCATGAAGGGATTCTGTACATGCTGTCGCACAACATGGCGGTCCTGTCGTCTTGTGGTCACCCTTGGTCTGCCATTTGTGGTGTTGGTGTTCCTGCAGTCTGTAGATGGTCCGAACGTTGACCTGGAAGTGATTGGCAACGCCTTGTGCAGTGTGTCCAGCTTCAAGTCTTCCTAGCGCCTGGTTCCCCTGAGCTGTCGTGAGTCGCGTCATCCTGCTGACGTTGTAATGTGAATGTTTCAACCTGGTTTGGGGGTGCACTTTATAGGGCTGGTCCTTGTGAACAACACGTGCAGCATGAGATGCATGAAAAACATGGAGAACACCGTACCATCTCCGAGATCAGGTTGCGTCTTTTAGACCATTTCCTGGGTTCCATTCTGAGTTTGGGAAGGAATGTCTTTGCTCAGTTAAAGTTGGAGATGTTGTCAAAAATATATAATCAAAACATTAAATGAGTTTTCAATTATCCTTTTCTACGAAGGAAAATTCCAAACTGACGTTTCTTTTGCTGCTTAGTATATTAATTCATGTCAATGGATACATGTCAAATGTTGTATGCTTGTTAAGAAATCAAATGATAGATCGTGTGGACAACTCAAGCAGTATTAAACCTTACTGATCATATGTTAAAGTTACTGTTATTAGGGACAGTTCGAAATTTAAGGCTAGATGGGGTGATTATGATTTTAAGGAGTGAGGGGTGTGGGGGTGTCACCCATTTTGTACATAGTAATATTAAAATGTACGCTTAATAAAATTAATATGGGAAGGTGGGATGTGTGTGTGTCTTGTACATGACTTGCAGGGGTGGGTCACTTACTTTGTACATAAATCTTATGATGTGGTGATATTTATTGCGTAACAATGTTCCAAGTGTATTTTCTTGCATCCCTTGCTTTGGCATATAAGGGGAGTTAACTATTGCTTCTCATCTCCCATTACATTTCGAACGGCAGGAAGACCAGCATTGAATGTGATGATCACCGTTCCCTGGATAGTGAATAGTCTCTGCTTAGATTTAGCTCTTTCTTCCATGCATTATGGTGGACAAGAGATGGAGATACTAGAATCGGAGACGCATCACATTGTAATACTTTGCCTGACAATTCATCCCGCTTCTTTCACAAAATGGTATTTTGCAACCTGTGTTCTTCATAACACATAAGGTACCATGCAAATATACCTTCATGGTAGTGTCAGCTATTAATAATAAGAATTATGTCTACGTAATGCACAGTTCTGAAGCGCTCGTAAAATCTTCAACAATCTTCGTCATAAAGATTAAACATCGGCCAGAATGGTGTGCAAATGACCCACATTGGAAACTCCAGTAAGCTGTCTCGATAACACTGCCTAAAGGAAATGCCAGATGTTTACGGACGTGACGTCACGAGGCTAGATTGCACGCGCACCGGTAGGCAGAAAGCAACAATGGTCGCCAACAACGCGAATCGCATGAAAGTTAAACAGTGGTGAGATTATGTGCTGAAGTTTTCTGTAGAGGACCGCGAGCGGTATGTTTCAAAGATACGAGAGATGAATGCAAAGGGAGGGAGGAACAGCCAAGTGTGCGAGAAAGGATGGAGACGGCACAGCACAGGTAATGAATCAATAACTTTGTCGGCACTTGTGCACGTGTCACACGTACACCTGGCTGTTCCTCTCTTGCATTCCTCCCTCGTAACAAATAGTGAACTGTGACAAAATTTTATGATGATTTAAACTACTTTTTATTTTTAGGACATAAATTCTGCAAAACATTCACAGACTTGGTCTGATGTTTTTGACTATAATATGATACCAATCAGGGAAAAGCATTGGATATACGAGGTTGGTCATTTGCATAGCAGACACTATTCCGGCGCAGCGATGACTTTGCGTAACATCACTGTCACAGGCTAATTTGCATATTACGTGACCGGAATTTATCTCGTTTGTAAACAAACGCGCATATTCGTAAGTAAGAAGATACTGGCCCAACGCAAGCGATTCGGTGCGGTCTTCATAATGTTTTTGTTATATAGATAATCTTCTACAACTGCGACCGTAAGGTTTATGACAACAGGATGTATATAAAAGGGGTGGGTCGCTTGCTCTCCATAAGGCTTTGATGACAGCACGTGGAGCCGTACAACCCATGTAAACAAAGGATCGCTGCGCATATCGAAATAGTGTTACACGTTTTAGGATGTTTTCAGTGAAACTAAGCCATTCTAACAATGATGTTTAATTAGATGTGTAGACACATCAAAATGAAGAGTTAAGAAATATGTACATTAATGATTATATTGATTCTTTGCCGAACTAATGAAAGCTGCATCCCTTACAAAGTGTGCACTCAATATTTCAACCAATGAAATCTTTCGTTATAGAAATCTTTTCGTTATAGATAACCTCAAGTTTTTTCACTACGGAAATGGATAATTGCGCATGCCGTAATGGTTACAGGAAGTTTACTAAACATTGTGAATTGTTGTAATGTTCATTCTTGGCGATATAGTGATGGTGGGGTAGCCTAGTGGTTAAAGCGTTCGCTCGTGACCCCGAAGACCCGGGTTCGATTCCCCACATGGGCACGATGTGTGAAGCCCATTTCTAGTGTCACCCGCCGTGATATTGCTGGAAGATTGCTAAAAGCGGCGTAAAACCATACTCACGCACTTGGCGATATACATGTTGTTTGCTGAGTAATTTTGTAATAATGGAAACCAGATGGTTTCAGATAAAGAACTGTGCATCTTGAAGGACCATCTAAGTAATATTTCATGAGCCATTACTTTCTATCGTGATGCCGTAATTTAATGGATGATTTCGTAATTATTACGAGAAATCATACGGGTAGGCACCTCTGCATGATGTATCAGTGTAATACTTAAAGAGGTGAAAGATAACCTGATCCATTCATAATACTGTGGTTAATTCGTCAAGGTATGTCCCGATTCATTCATATTTTGATAGATAATCTGTCAACGCGTGGCCTAATTCATTAAAATTTCTATAGGTAATCTGTCATTGTGTGGCCTAATTCATTCAGTTTATCTGTCATCACCTGGCCTAAGTCATTGAGTTTATCTGTCATTGCATGACCTAATTCATTGAGTTTATCTGTCATCGCGTGGCCTAAGTCATTCAGTTTATCTGTCATCACGTGACCTAATTCATTCATTTTGCTAGTGTATCAGCCATTACACATGACCTAATTCATTCAGTTTATGTCATCGCGTGACCTAATTCATTCATTTTGCTACAGTGTATCAGCCATTACACAACATGACCTAATTCATTCAGTCTGTCATCGCGATGACCTAATTCATTCATTTTGCTACAGTGTATCCGCCATTACACAACATGACCTAATTCATTCAGTTTATCTGTCATCGCGTGACCTAATTCATTCATTTTGCTAGTGTATCAGCCATTACACATGACCTAATTCATTCAGTTTATGTCATCAGCGTGACCTAATTCATTCATTTTGCTACAGTGTATCAGCCATTACACAACATGACCTTATTCATTCAGTCTGTCATCGCATAGTGACCTAATTCATGCATTTTGCTACAGTGTATCCGCCATTACACAACATGACCTAATTCATTCAGTCCATCTGTTATCAATGACCTAATTCATTCATTTTGCTATAGTGTATCGACCATTACACAACATGACCCATCCTCTACTGTAATTAATCTGTCACTGCATGACATCCTAGAATGTTGTCATACTATCAATAAAGTTGTCAACAAAAACAGGGACCTCTGAACTACTTACGAAAGAGTCGCACTTGAATGAAGTTTCCGGGCCCAGTGTTGTGAACCATGACACCATCTGTAGATGTGTGGAATTGGTACCAGATGTCACCTGCATTCTCAGCCTCAAATATTGCAGTATGATTATTCTTTCTTTTTGAAAGCGATAATTATGTGCTTTATTGTTAACCCTAACTCCTTAATTATGCTTTCTATGCTCAAAGCACTGTTTTAATATTAAAAACGTCAACTGATTAGTGTGTCCTGGAATACCTTTATGATGTTTCATCACGATCACATCCTACTGGGTACCCACTTACTGCTGGGTGAAGAGACATATTCGGAAAGGTCACTTGTCTTAGGCAACACCACAAGTGCTTGAGTGAGGCAGAGCAAAGCAACATTGTCAGAAACTCATTCAAAATGAGAAACAAAATCAAAGCAAAATATCATGATTATAATTTTATTACAAATTATGTTGAGCATGTTCATATCTACAACAATGATCGGAGGATGGTCGGCACAGTATCAACACTTAACTGGACATAAACATACAAGTAAATACACTATTAACAAATAACCGACTAAAGAGATTTTTGATTAAATGAGGAATACTTTGTAAGAGAAATTTGAACTACAAAATTTCATGAATATAATATTTTTAGTCTGTAAGACTGTTAGCATGCAGTGAAATAATGGAAAATTCTTATTACAAACCCAGTAAAAAATTACGTGACATGTTTGATATGATAACTGTGCAAAAACAATGTTGACTGTGAAGCACCAATCTTAACTTTTTATTCAATTCAAGCTTACTGGCACTTCACAATAAGACTACTCTACCTTTGCCATTATTGCTTCATTAACAGTTAACAAATGTAGAAAAATATGGAATGATACTTATATTACAACTTCACCTGAAAAATGATTATGTAAATGGCATTATGTAAAAATATGTACACTATGTACAGAAATAAAAAAAATTAAAAAATTAAATCTGAACATGAATTTGAAATGATCAATGTGTTCATTATGTAAAAATTAAAAATCTTTTGAGTTTATGGAATTCATAAATGACACCTGTCACTCTCTCTCAGCTAAAACTGCTGTTATCAAAATTAATTCAACTTCAATATGCCTCAATTTAATCTAATCAAAGTACACTATTTTTAATTCTATTGTTTTAATTAAAGGTATGTTTAATATATAGCATTGTACAAAAACAGGAGTATGTATGAAGTCTGGATTTAAGTTCCTGACTTTGAGAGTACAAGGATTGCATTTGGTCAACAGTGCCACAAACGCCTGCCATATGCTCTAATTCCAGACTTATAAGTTAACAAAATATACCTCATATTCAACTGCAACCCATTTTTCATAGTAGATTGGTTATTCGCCGAATGACTGAAAGGTAGAAACTAGGGGATAATTTTATGAACAAGAGACGGATGAATTCTGTATTTCTGACTATAATATGACAGATGAATTCCGAGTACTTTACTAAGAGAGGTAGACAGACTTAGTAAGCATCACATCTAGATGAACTGACAGACTTAGCATACTGGTACTTTACTCTTTACTTAGAGAAATGAATTTACCATACTTAACACTTTACTAAGACAAATGACTTTGCCAGACTTAACCCTTTACAAAGCCTTCAAGGTGGCTTGTTGAAATTGTGGATAGGGAACTCCTTGTGCTTGGGTGAAGTCACTTAAGTACAGGTATACATTAAATGACTTTGCAGGCACTGTGCTGAACTGATTCATGGCAATTGTTGTTGTTTTCAACATAAATCAACCCAGTTACTTACTTTAAATAGAAACAACTATTTAGATCTTTCTTTTTAATAAAAAAAGAAAAAAGAAATGCTTAATTGAATTCCAACACGAAGGTATGGAAGAGAAGTGCCTCATAAAGCTGCCAAATGGGTCACCCTGATGCTAAAACAACTGTATTCCCCAAACCTATCCTATATCCAGACAGTTGGATAATGTCTTGCGGTGAGTTATTGTAAAGTTTGGGGTTAAATAGCGTTATGACAACTAATGCTGGCTGACTTATCTCTACAAATTACAATTATAATAAATTACAAATTATTTAAAGTTGCAGCATGAACTACACATATACAGATCTCTCTCTTAAATCATATTCAATTAAATCTTCACACAGGTCATATCAAGAAAGATATGGAAGTCTTAGATTTAAAAGCTCTGATCAATATTAATGTTCATATCATTCACACGTAATGTAATCGGAGCTCCCTAGATAAACCATTCCTGTTTCTTGGCTATATCCGGAAGTCCAGTTTGGTTATAAACAACAGCAGTGTCTGGGTTGTCGGCGTACTCGGCTCCCTTGGCCTCCTTGGTGTCGTAGTCGCCGCCAGAACATCGCAGCTTGGCCAGGACGAAGATAAAGATGATGATGAGGATGAAGATGAGAGCCAGCACAACTGAAACACAGAAGACGATTGTTACAAATGTTGCGTTTTCCTTTCACAGAATCCCACGCATGTTGGTAAAATGTCTGTGTCTAAATATACAAAAATGTGTTGGGTTGTTTGTTTTCTTTGTTGTTTAACGTCACACTGAGCAATATTCCAGCTCTGTGGCGGCCGGTCTGTAAATAATTGAGTCTGGACCAGAGATCAAAACCATAAGTATTGATCTACCCAATTGGGATATGATGACATTGGTCAACCAAGTCAGTAAGCCTGACCCGCCGATTCTGCATGTTGCCTCTTACAACTAGCATGGGTTGCTGAAGACGAATTCTAACCCCGATCTTCATGAGTTTATAGAAATGTGAGAGGTTGAATATATATGAGAGAATTTTAAAGTGTGTACGTTAGAGTATGTAAAAATGGCCGAATTATGTTAGATATTTAAGTGTGTGTAGAATGCGAGAGATTGTGTGATTAAATATGACAAGAAGAAAGTATCCATGTTTATGAATTGTGAAGTCCTCTCAAAAAAGGATCTACACTTCCCATGCTTAGAAAGACTTATGGTTATCCTTATCGATTTTTCAAGTATTCTAGACAAAGTGCCCTCTGCCGGCAAATTGGGCCCAAGAATCAAACCCATGAAGCACACAGCGGCCTACAACTGATGGGATGTGTACTCAATGTACCTCCAAGGATGATTCTTTCGTTTGTTGTTAGACCCTCATCGGCAAAGTATGGATATGTGACGTTGATGACATCACCGCCACGAGGACGAGTCTCGATGGGATCAGGAGCCTGTGTGTATTCTTCAATTCCACACATATCTTCTCTCACCTTGCCTGGAAATAAAATGGATGCCCTGAGGTGAAATATGGTATCTTTTAACACATGTGTCCAACATGCAAGATATGCCCAGCATACCTAGGAAATGCTCGGTGTACTATGGTAATGCAAGGTTTACCCTATGTACTGTCAAAGTACAAGATATGCCCTGCATACTATCGAAATCCAAAATATACCCTGCAAACTATTGAAATGCAAGATATACTTTGTGTACTATAGAAATGCAATACCTACTATGTGTACTATAAAAAAGATATAACCAATGGGTTATCAATATGCAAGCATGAAACGAGTACTTGCCCAAAATGTAAGACTTACCAGTTTTCTTCATGAAAAGCAAAACTTACCCATCAACATAGGGAGACAGATTGTGGATGCTCCCGAAAAACAAAGATGTACTCTGCATTCCTTTCCAAATGCAGGATAAAGACTTTCCTAAATGCAAGACATGCCCCATCCTCGATAATCTCCAGGGTATACGTTACGATAACTCTCCACTATACCCTGGATGCATCCATGGCTTGGGGCGATGATTTTATTACCTCCCTTGGCTGGCTTTTTATCCAATCAGGTGCCTACGCTGGGAAGTTAAGCGTACCACTCACAACTCACTTTCGCTTTTTAAATTATCTAACCGTTTAAACTTGGCAACACAATTGATGCAGAGGTACTCTGTAAGAAGTAGGAGTTCTTTTAAATATTTGTTTAAAGTTTCAGATCTGTGAATTTGTCTTTATTATTTCCCAAAAAATCTGAGTGGCACAGCGAACAAACCTTCGCGACTGCGACCGGGCTATCTTTGTTGACACTGGTAAGCTCGGTTGTAACGGCGGCTTAGCTGATTGGTTACTGTGAGAATGCGGAGCCAGCCAAGGGAGGTAATAAAATTATCACCCCAAGCCATGAATGCATCCAGGGTATAGTGGAGAGTTATCGTAACGTATACCCTGGAGATTATCGAGGATTGACATACCCTGGGTAGATGGTAAACTACCCTCACAGGGCTGAGTTGTCTGTTCTTACCTTCAGGGATGAGGCTGATGAAGGCAGGCCGCGGGTCCTGGAATGCTCTCTTCAAGGGGAAGATGTTGTCCACTTGCATACGGTAGATACACCCTTCAAAGCCCTTAGCAGAATTGGCAGTATCTGAAATATGTGATGGTACTGTGTGTTAAAGTGTTCTTTGACGTCAAATGTAAAAATACTAGGGACTGGTGATGTATTAAAAGGGTATGTGCAAGGCCAGTGGGACCAATGGGTATATTCTTTATGACTATTCCAGTCATATATAATTAATGATATACATATACATATGAAGAAATATTGAAAAAAGGGCAACATGAAAATTGTTTTATATTACATAATATGGAATGGGAGGGTTGGGGTCTGGGGAGGGCGAGAGGTGACTTTGGGGGTTCGGCAGGGGATATCCTATGATACACTCCAGGACCAATCCTACTGGCCCAACCCTCCCCCTATAATAAATTACCTTTAAGTCGGTTTAGCTTTGATTCACCGACTCCAATTAACATTAACAGAATAAATGCATATCTACATTTGGTTAAATTGACTTTAAATCTACATGAAATTAATTGCAATGTTTTACCATTGCTGCCGATGAAAAGATATTTGGGGTTGTCCAGGATGGTGTCACTGGTGTCGGAGACATCAAATGTTGTCTCAACTGGAGGGTAGTCGTCAACCTACAGTGGGTAAAATCAAACTGTGTTATTACTGAAGCAAATATGTGAAATACAGCCATAAATACAGGAGTAGTTACAATGTAGTATACATCTCTGGCTTCCATTCACTATCCTTTGTGTACTCACTGGCTTCATCAGCTTACTGCTTAACCAATTATGGCAATTATGTTGTTTCCTTTGTCAATTACAATGTATGTTGTTTCATTGTTATACACAGTATATATATGCAGCCCCTCCACTTCATGTATCACTCTTGCTTGACAACGGTACAAGAATCTGTATCGAAACGTCGCACTCACGAAATAAAGAAGTTGTTATCCATAAAAACTTGTTCCATATTGTACGTCCCAACTTCTAAAAATGCCACTCAAACAAGTTAAGCCCAATAGGTTGCAAAGCTTTAAATTTAGATAGTATTGAGGGCTTGCCCAACCTTTTAAGCAAAAATCATGAGTAAGCCCGGGCTTTTTTTTTATAATGCATAGGCGTATCCAGAGGGGGGATGCAGGTGTGCGCACCCCCCTTTTGTGCTGAAAGTTTGTTAAATGACCATTGAAACTCGGGTGAAAATGAAGTGTGCACCCTCCTTTTCTCAATAGTGTGCATCCCCTCTTTCTAAAAAAGCTGTATCCGCCCCTGTAATGGTAGCTACACCCCTGCTGACAATGGATCAACTACAGGGATCTGAACCATGATAAGATTCTGGCAAACCCAAGGGAGAAAACTCTGCTCAACAGTCAGAAGGGCCCCCTCTTGTGGCTGTGTGCTTGGCTACCTGAAAACTGCTGTTACCTGGACAAATATAGTTCTGCCCTTGTTGCTTCGTCTGACCACCACCTCATGCTGTTGTCCATTGGTGTAGTCTATTCCAACATTAGGGGTGTTCACCTCTTCCCTCTGGAAACCCACGTCCAGGGCCACCTTCACTCCACCTGGAAACAGGAACATGCATTGTTAACAGGGTCAAATATTTTCATAAAACAAAAACAGCAGTTCGAAGGAATGTATTAATATTTATTTTCTATGGTGCTGAAAATGATTCAGTTACAAGGCAATACTGAAAGATATTTGTATGATGTCTTCCAGTAAACACCAGACACTCAGAACATCGAAGATGAGTTAAGGACCATTTATCTATAATCCTGAATACCAAGTGTTTTCCCAAGCTATCCACAAAGAGTGAGTTTAGTTTTACGTGGCTTTTAGCAATATTCCAGCAATATCATGTTAGGGGACACCAGAAATGGGCTTCACACATTGTACCCATGTGGGGAATCAAACCCGGGTCTTTGTCATAGCGATCGAATTCCTTAACCACTAGGCTACCCCACCGCCCCTTACCCACAAAGAAAGTATGTACCATTGTTATTCATTTCCACAGAGATATACTCAGTGTTGGGTTGGTTCCTCATCTGCATCAGAATTCCTTGCTTGTTCTTGGTAGAGAAGCCAATGCGAGCATACTGGAAGTCCGAGGCCGAGAGACCCTGGTCCTCATCGAAGGTATACCGGACCATGAAGTTAGTCTGCATGTTGACCCCGACCTCTGTAAGAGCAAGATTCAACTCGAACTGTCAACAGTTTATTTTGAAAATTACTTGTTTAACGTTACATACAGCAATATTCCACCTCTTTGACAACAGTCGCTAAATATTTAACTCTGGACAGTTAAGTGATTGATATTGCAAACAACAATTCATGCCTTCAGGGTATTCAATCAAGTCACTAAGCTCTGTACACCAGACACATTATTATTATTATTATAGATTATTATAAATTGCAATGCTCCAATAAGAGACCAACTTCTAGACTGTAAGCAATCTTTATAAGCATCCTAGACTAAGTCTGAAAACTTACATGACTGAACTTTCATGTGTATGCAGATTTCCTTTTACAGAAAACACACTGAACTGGGTTTCAGGTGCTTAACACGTAAAATTCAGTAAGTTCAGTTCTACAATGCTAAACTGTTGGTGTTTATGGAACAGTGAGAACACCATATTTTGGCATTCTGTAGACAATGCTGAAACATGACCTACCTCTGCCGCACATCCAGCCTCTGAAGGGGGTGTAGGAGCAGTCACAGGTGTAGCCGGAGTACCCCTCCCGACATGTGCCTCCGTTGAAACAGGGGTTGCTGGAACACTTGCCCACACAGCCTGCAACCAATGAACAAATTGGAATAACTTGTATAGTGGCAAGGAGCAACATGGAAATTATATAGAGCCAGGGAATAACTTAGCTTAATACAGTGCCAGGGAATAACTTAGCTTAATACAGTGCCAGGGAATAACTTAGCTTAATACAGTGCCAGGGAATAACTCAGCTTAATATAGTGCCAGGGAATAACTTAGCATAATATAGTCCTAGGGCAATAGCTTAACACAGTCACGGCAAGTGAAATATATTGTGCTATCGAACAACTTGGAACTTAAAAAGCGCCTAGTTTCCATCCCAAGGTGCTCACTTCGGGGCACATTATATACAGTACAACCTGAAACTATTGAGAATTTAAAGATTGTAAGTTTTTGTATTTTTTTTCACTCATTACTCACGTATTAAATGTGAATATTAGCAGAACATAACTCCAGATTCAAAGACAGGTGAACAGTTAGTATTTTGTCAAGTCACCATGGGCAGCAATGCAGGCTTCAATGTGGCGGGACATACTAATGATCAAAGAAGTTAAAAAATCGTGGTCCGTGCTGTCCCAATAACGGACCACCTCTTCTTTCATTTCAGCAATATTTGTCAGATTTTTCTTATTGACACTTTCCTTCATAAGTCCCCAAACATTTTCTATTGGATTAGGTCAGGGCTATAGATTGGCCAATCTAATAATGTCATATTTTTGGTCTGAAACCTGGCCTGTGAATGCTTTGAACAATGTTTTGGCTCGTTGTCCTGCTGGAAAATCCAAAAATGTCCATAGAACACGTGAGCAGATGGAAATAAATGTCCCTCGAGAATATCTGTGTACCACTCACTGTTCATATTCCCTTCAAATACACAGAGGGGCGTTGCCCCTAACACAGATATGCCACCCCACACGTAAATTTCGGACTGTACTTTGGGCGCTAATCAGATACGAAGGTTTTTCAGTTTGTTTGGTCCAGAATTTCAGTGTATTAGGAAACAGCCACACAGAACTTTCATCTGAGAAAATCACATTGTCCCAGTTAAAATTTCTATGCTGTAAGCACCAGTTCAACCTTCGCTCCTTTTGTTCAGGTTTCATGATCGGTGATGGAATTCCTCGACTTTTCTGCCAACCCATTGCATGCAGCTCAATTCTTAATTGTCTCCTTTTTACAGACAGCCACAGTTCCTCTATCAATCATATCCAGCCTTAAGTTTTCTAAACTCCTTCGTTTGTTTTTAGAAACAAGAATACCAAGCCGCCTCTTGTCACTGACAGTCAATTTTCTAGGCCTACCTGTGCCTCCCTGGTGCTCAATGCCATATCCATTGCAACATTTTTCAAAACACGATAAACAGTGGACAAAGGGATGCCTGTTCTACTTGAAATCACTTTAGCTGATCTGATGTCCTTGTTATAATACTCTAAAATCAACTTCCTTTTCTCTAAATCATCCATACTGAGGATCACTGAAAATGTCGTCTGCTAGCAAGTAAACAAAGGGGGATAACTCTTCACAAACTAATGAAAAAGGACTAACGGAGTTGTCTCTCGTGAATGAAACCAAGCAGGGGTGAAAATAAATTTAAGATTGCTAGGTAATGAAATCACTTCATTAGGTAATGAAATCACTTCATTAGGGTATATTAACAAACTAAGATTGAGGTGTTGTTTGAGAATACTTGCCAACAGCTACTCCATAGGTTACATCTCCTCTCTCGACCTTGCCCTTCATGTCCAGGAGCTGACCGTTCACTCTTAGGCCTCTCATACATCCAACAAAGCCGTCACTGAAGTCCACTTTAACGCCTGAAATATTACATGACATCAATAATTGTCTTGAGATAGTTTTGCGTGATTGCTAAGTAACACCCTCCTCAAACAATCAAGTATCAGAGATGTATATTATGGGGAGTTGGAGTTGGGGAGGAGAGAGGACATGGGGTGGAGGTTGTGGAGAGAGGGTGCAGCAGAAACAGGCTGGGTGGGTTGAGGGTAGGGGAGAGATAGGGAAGCGGTAGGGTGGGTTGAGGGTGAGGGGGGAGAGGTAGGGTGGGTGAGTTGAGGGTGGGGAGAGGTAAGGTGGGTGGGTTATGGGTAGGGGAGAGATAGGAAGAGGTAGGGTGGGTTGAGGGTAGGGGGAGAGGTGGGTGGGTTGAGGGTAGGGAGAGATAGGTGGGTGGGTTGAGGGTAGAGGAGAGGCATAAGGTGGGTGGGTTGAGGGTAGGGAGAGGTAAGGTGGGTGGGTGGGTTGAGAGTAGGGGGTGGGTTGAGGTAGGTGAAGAGGTAGGGTGGGTGGGGAGTTGAGGGGTAGGGAGAGGTAAGGTGGGTGGGTTGAGGAGGGGGGAGAGATAGGGAAGAGGTAGGGTGGGTTGGTTGAGGGTAGGGTGAGGTAGGGTGGGTTGGGGTGAGGTGGGTAGGGTAGAGGTAGGGTGGGAAAGTTGAGGGGGGGAGGGGTGCAGCATGCTGGGTGGGCTGAGGGTAGGTGGGAGAGGAGGGAGAGGTAGGGTGGGTTGGTTGAGGGTAGGGAGAGGTAAGGTGGGTGGGTTGAAGGTAGGGAGAGGTAAGGTGGGTGAGTTGAGGGTAGGGAGAGGTATGGTGGGTGGGTTGAGGGTAGGTGAGAGTGCAGTGTGGGTGGGCTTGAGGGTAGGTGAGAGGTAGTAAAGGTGGGTGGGTTGAGGGTAGGGGAGAGGTAAGGTGGGTGGGTTGAGGGTAGGGGAGAGGTAAGGTGGGTGGGTTGAGGGTAGGGAGAGGTAGTGTGGGTGGGTTGAGGGTAGGGGAGAGGCAAGGTGGGTGGGTTGAGGGTAGGAGAGAGGTAGGGGTGGTGGGTTGAGGGTAGGGGAGGGGTAAGGTGGGTGGGTTGAGGGTAGGGGGAAGATACAGAGTCAGTTACTCAGCTAACAAGTGAACAGGCAAAAAACATGGATACAGTAGTGGTAAAGTAGAAGTTGACATGGCCTGACAAGGAATTCCCTTCATTCACTGTTCTGCTACATACCAATAACAAGTCGGCTTGTGAGGTCCAACATCCGTATCAGGTCGGAATCTTCATTTCTGAAGACCTCAGTGAAGTCGTCAATCCTCATCCATGCCTGCTTCCTGTTGTGTTCCACATGGACCGTGTGCCATGTGTCGTCATTCAAGGGTCCAGGAGACTGGTAGGTCAGGACCTGCACGCCGTTACCCACATCATAGCGGAACTGTATAGTGTCTCCCTCTGTTGGCGAGAACAAGAATGTAGAATGTTTGGTGAACAATCATTGGGAGGGAATGTTCATATTTCAGTGTAATAACCAGATCCATTCAAGATACTGTGGTTAATCCATCATGGTATGACAAGATTCATACATATTTCTATAGATAATCTGTCATCATGTGGTCTAATTCATTCATATTTCTATAGATAATCTGTCATCATGTGGTCTAATTCATTCATATTTCTATAGATAATCTGTCATCATGTGGTCTAATTCATACATATTTCTATAGATAATCTGTCATCATGTGGTCTAATTCATTCATATTTCTATAGATAATCTGTCATCATGTGGTCTAATTCATACATATTTCTATAGATAATCTGTCATCATGTGGTCTAATTCATTCATATTTCTATAGATAATCTGTCATGTGGTCTAATTCATTCATATTTCTATAGATAATCTGTCATCATGTGGTCTAATTCATTCATATTTCTATAGATAATCTGTCATCATGTGGTCTAATTCATTCATATTTCCACAGATAATCTGTCATCATGTGGTCTAATTCATTCATATTTCTACAGATAATCTGTCATCATGTGGTCTAATTCATTCATATTTCTATAGATAATCTGTCATCATGTGGTCTAATTCATTCATATTTCTATATTTCTATAGATAATCTGTCATCATGTTCATTCATATTTCTATAGATAATCTGTCATGTAATTCATACATATTTCTATAGATAATCTGTCATCATGTGGTCTAATTCATACATATTTCTATAGATAATCTGTCATCATGTGGTCTAATTCATACATATTTCTATAGATAATCTGTCATCATGTGGTCTAATTCATACATATTTCTATAGATAATCTGTCATCATGTGGTCTAATTCATTCATATTTCTATAGATAATCTGTCATTGCATTCATACATATTCTATCAGTTTATCTGTCATCATGTGACCTAATTCATTCATTCTAGATAATCTGTCATCATGTGGTCTAATTCATACATATTTCTATAGATAATCTGTCATCATGTGGTCTAATTCATTCATATTTCTATAGATAATCTGTCATCGCATTGCCTAATTCTATCAGTTTATCTGTCATCACATGGCCTAATTCATTCTGTTTTTCTTTCATTGCGTGACCTAAATCATTCCGTTTATCTGTCATCGCATGGCCTAATTCATTCAGTTCACAGTCCATTTGAGACAAAATGATACTGATAAATTGCAATCTAACACAAAAACAAATAGACATAAAAGAATCAAACCAATGCGGAGTGCAATAAAAACAACAGACCAACTCTAGAAAAAAATGGCATAATTTGTGTCACAAAAATAAAAAAAGTTGTTTAAGAAACTGTCATGATTTATTTGTGCGTTTTCCCAGTTTGTTACAAGGGCGCATTGGCAACTAAAGGAACAGCCACGCAGCTTCAGATGCACGTGCTAACGGGGTCCTCAACAAATTTTTTAGCTGGCTTAGATGACAGCGTACCCCAGTGTATGTACTTTGTAATTGCATACTTGGGTCACCCCCTTGTCATTTTCATCCTTTGAAGAAATCACAGACTTTGTAAAGTATAGACTTTCATTTTCTCTCACTTTGTCAATCAGCAGTAATCACATGTCTCTGATGTCACTAATGCACGTGCATCTCGCTTTTTACGCTGTTTCTTTAGTTGCCAATGCGCCCTTGTAACAAACTTGGAAAACGCACAAATAAATGATGACAGTTTCTAAACAACTTTTTTATTTTTGTGACAAGAATTATGCCATTTTTAGAGATGTGACGATATGGAAATGTCACGATACGATATGTATCTCGATATCTTGGAACGATACGATTCGAATCGATGTATATCACGATATGCTATCTTGAGTTATTTGCTTTACAAAAAAGTATATTTTGATAGCAAGAAACAGTGTAAATTTTTACATAACCGTCAATTTCTAGTGAACATTAACAATTTTAAAGTCAACGATACATATCACGATACGAACAAAAGTATCGATATATTTATCGTCAGATAAAGTAGTACGATTATCGATACTACGATGTATCGTCACAGCTCTACCATTTTTTGGGTCAGTTGTTTCTTGCAGTCCGTGTTGGTTTAATTCTTTATGTTTATTTGTTTTTGTGTTAGATTGCAATTCATCGGTATCATTTTGTCTCAAACGGACTCTATCTGTCATCACGTGGCCTAAGTCATTGAGTTTATCTGTCATCGCATGACCTAAGTCATTCAGTTTATCTGTCATCACGTGACCTAATTCATTCATTTTGCTATAGTGTATCAGCCATTACACAACATGACCCATCCTCTACTGTAATTAATCTGTCACAGCATGACATCCTAGAATGTTGTCATACTCTCAATAAAGTTGCCAAGTAAAACAAGGACCTCTGAACTACTTACGGAAAGAGAGTCGCACTTGAATGAAGTCTCTGGGCCCAGTGTTGTGGACCATGACACCGTCTGTAGATGTTGTGCGGAACTGGTACCAGATGTCACCTGCATTCTCAGCTTCAAATGTTGCAAATTCTAAAGTACCATCAGTCTTCCTGAAGGTGATGACGTTATCGAACAGATCTGAAATAAACACCATTTACAGGTATTAAATTGTCTCTAAATTTTAAAATTTACATACAATTCCTGGTAATATCACTGCAATATTCCAGCAATATCACGCATGGGCTTCACACAAATGAGCTTGTACCAATGTGGGGATTCAAAGCTGGGTCTTCAGAGGGACGAGTGGATGCTTTAACCACTTCTTAGGCTACCCAACCGCCCCTGCTAGGATTGACAAAAAGGTGAGGTGAAATTGGGTTTAACGTCGTGCTTGAGAATATTTGCTCATATGACGTGCATGCGTGTGTATGTGCGGCTGCTTGTACTAGCCCAGACTTAAGCTGGTTTTATAATGCTAGCCCACTGAGATACCATGCCGCAGTGAAGCATGAATACCCCACTCAGACACATTATACTGACTCCGAGCCGGCCAGTCCTTGTTGTACCCATTAATGCCGAGCGCCAGGCAGGGACCAACAAGTACCATATTTTAAACATCTTTTGGTATGACGCGGTCGGGGATCGAACCCGCGACCTTCCGCTCTCCGGGCGGACGCTCTAACCACTACACCACGGAGGCGGTGATTGACAAAAAGGGGCCATATTGACACATTCTCACTAATATCACTGTGCCACACTTAGACAGGTCTTTCTTTGGGTTGATCATTGTTCTTTTCTTGGATTGACAATAGTGCACTCAATTTTTAATACACATTCTTTATTTGTTTTCTGTAAGTCACCAAGATGTGTCTCAGAAGAGATCTTTGTGAATATGTTATCTGGATTCATGAATGGCTACAACTGTCAGTACAAAATCCAAAACTGCAACAACAAAAATTGCCAGTTTATGTTATGATAAATATTACTACTTGGAAATCTAGATAAATTCCTGTCATTATTACATCACAAGTGCAACATGTATAATGCAGCACAAGTTCATACCAAATTCAATTAAAGAATAGTTGTTTGAGAGTATTATGCAGGGGAGACAACTCCCATTGCAAAACCTGTACTGACAATGTGCTCACTGTTGACCAGGTAAAACTGCATTCACACATATAGTCGTCTTGTGAAAGTGAGTGAGTGAGTTAAGTTTCACGCACTCAGCAATATTCCAGCTATATGGCAGCGGTCTGTAATAATTGAGTCTGGACCAGACAATCCAGTGATCAACAGCATAAGCATCCATGCACGCAATTGTGTGTCAACGAGCCTGAACACCCGATCCCGGTAGTCGCCTCTTACGACAAGCATGGGTTACTGAGGATCAATTCTAACACGGGTACTTGTGAAAGTGAACAACATACCATCGCCTTCACATTCCAGCTTCCCGACTCTATGTGCCCCAGACTTTGTGTCCGTCACAGTGCCAGTATCCCCCATGTGGAGCTCCAGGACTGGGAGGTAATCCTTGTGCACCAGGTACCCCTTGTCCGAGGTCTGCACCAGCTGTTGAGCATCACAGTTACAGGTTTCGCTGGTGCCGATGCAGCCCTTCTCGTCTAGACCACATGAACACTTGAAGGAGCCAGGAGCAGCGCCGCCCCAGTAGTACATGGGTTGGTAGGTGCGGCCGACCCACCACGCAAAGGATCTCTCTAATGTATCAGCTGAAACCAAGAACGTCACATGTAAAGTTAGGGTTTTACGTCGACAAACATCAGGGGTGCCGATTATTAGTTTTAAGGGTACTTGATGACAATATGAGGGCCTGTGAAGTAGGAGTGTAGAGAACTGTACGTTTTGATAATTTCCTTGGAGCCTGGAATGAATAATTGATCATGTGGACTGACGGGTGAAATGATGCATGTAACTGCTCATCCAAACACTTAGGAAACTCATGGATGTGTTGTGGGTACATGAATAATATTTTGCTCCGTTTGGACGCAGTGAATTTTCTGCGTCCATTCTCTACATTTGTGTGTACTGGACGCATATTTTTGTGTCTCGTAAACACTATCAACCATTCAGCCCAGCTGTTGACTGTAACGCTGTAACCAAATGAATAAGTCCTGATTGTTGACAGATGTCCAAGGTCTGCATCCTGAGAAATTCAACACAAACAACATGAGACATTTGTCAACTAGCAAGACCAAACATCCTCAATCACCAAAGATTTCAGCAAAACCATTTCAAGTCTAACCATTATGTGGGAAGTTACCAAAGTTCTGTCTACCAACAACTTGTCACCAAAAAAGTTTAAGACGCCATTGACATCGGGACCCTAATCCACAAAGCATTCGTAACACGATGACCTATCGTAACTCTATACTTTAATGTACGCTTATGAACGCTATGAACATTTTGTGTAGCCATGAACTCTGACCAGGGAACATATCTGTCAGTGATTGCGACTTAATCCAGATCCATCTAGGTAACTATCCAGCGGTATTCCATTTGCCCAGTGCTATCACCAATCAGAGCTATTTTAATTATCTTCCGCCTCCATTACCAATCAGTGCTATTTTAATTATCTTCCCTCCATTACCAATCAGTGCTATTTTAATTATCTTCCGCCTCCATTACCAATCAGTGCTATTTTAATTATCTTCCGCCTCCATTACCAATCAGTGCTATTTTAATTATCTTCTGCCTCCATTACCAATCAGTGCTATTTTAATGATCTTCCGCCTCCATTACCAAAAGTGCTATTTTAATTCCTGGCTGCCAATTGTCCAGTCCTATCACCAATCAGTGAGAGTCTACTGTTGGCTTCTCCCTGTTAAGTTTCCACCTTTATGTTATCTTAATGTTATCTCTCTACTTTTATTGTTCTCGCATACATATACATAAGCTCACTCACAGCTTCCCAAATTCATTCACCTGATGAAAGAACAAGCATTAACTGAAACATTGTTTCACTCATAAATGAGAAGTTGACATCCATAGAAGCTCTCCCTGATTTAAGAACAGTTCTATATATACCAAACAGAATGAGTGAGTGAGTTTAGTTTTATGCCGCTTTTAGCAATATTCCGGCAATATCATGGCAGGGGAGACCAGAAAAGGGCTTAACAAATTGTACCCATGTGGGGAATCGACCCCGAGTCTTCGGCGTGACGAGCGAACGCTTTAACCACCAGGCTTACCCAACGCCCCATACCAAACAGAACTCGCAAATCAATCTGTATACTGTGAAGTTCTCACCTGGTTTAGCCAGCAGTCTGGAATTGAAGCAGCTGTATTCAATGTACTGCCTGCAGCTGGACGATCTCTCGATGACGTTGGTCAGCTCGGGAAGGCCCGTGACATAGTTGAGGAAACGGATGTAGGACCCTGGTTCCTGGTAGCCATTGACCGTGATCCAGCTCTCAGAGTCGTGGCTGATGGAAGTCACTGGTCTTCCAGCATCATCTTAAATGAGTGAGAGTGTTTGGTTTTACGCCAACAATATCACGGCGGGCTACATCAGAAATGGGCATCACACATTGTACCCATGTACATAGGCGGTCTGTAAATAATCAAGTCTGGACCAGACAATCCAGTGATAAACAGCATGAGCATCGATGTACGCATTTGGGATATGGTGACATGTGTCATTCAAGTCAGTGAGCCTGACCACCCGATCGCATTAGTCGCCTCTTACAACAAGGGTTACTGAAGATCAAATCTAACCTGGATCTCAATGGGTAACAGAGGAGGTACTGTGGCTTCAAACATAACTGTACCTATAAAGAGCAGACAACACAATTCTAATAGGGTTTTTACAGGGTCCTGAGTTTAATGAATCTAAGAGTTCATGCAACTTACTCATTTCACACATGACTTTGAAAGGCCTGAGTGGTCCGGAGCCATCAGGGTCAATGATGGCTTCTTCGACCCCTTCAATGGTCTCGGAGTACATCTTGTGCATGGTGCAGGAGATATGGTGAGCAGCTATGTGGAGAATACACAAACAAATTATTTCCTTCCAATCTGCAGCCTGCCTTTTCTCCTTTCTATGATGTCTCAAAATACCCATTAAGCACACCCACACACGTACACACACACAGAATAAGACATTTTTTCAGAATCTTGCAAAGCAGAAACCTTTGTTACATAAAAACCTTGCAAGAAATAGTAATATGCAGTACGCAGTGTAGGAAAGATGTAGAAAATCTAGCCTGTCCACAGGACTGACTGGTCAAATTATTTACCAGTCCTGCCAAAATCTAGCCTGTCCTCCAAATATAAATAAAACACCATTTCAAGACTTAAAACTGGTTTGTTTTATTTTAAGCTATAATTTAATATGCACACAGAGAGCTTGGACTGTTGAATCTCTCCTAGTGGAATCATCTGGTTACAACATGACAGAACTAGTCTTCAGACAAGTCATCAACATCTCCATGAAGATCTGAAAAGTCAGAGTCATAGTCTGAATCTGCATCCTTGCCAGTTGCACATTCAACATTGACTAAAATAAGAGTAAATTCGCTCAGTCATAGCAGCAGACCGACCGATGAGGGTCGCGCCATTTTGGTTTGAAATTGGGGGAAACAAGAAACACGTTTTCCTATTCGTTGATTCTGTGACAACCGGCCAATCACGCACTTCCTTACTAAACTCGTTTCAAGAAGCTAAGGGAGAGAACTCTGTTCTTATAGCAAACATATCTCATCGATTTCGTTTGCGATAATTTTATCTGTTTGATTATTCTAGTATCTTTTGGCAGTAAATATTCAAAAAGGTTATAATATAATAATGATTATGTCATTGGTTTGCGAAAACTGACCCGACATGAGGACGGACCAGATTTTTTTTTAACCCGTCCTCCACAAAATTCACCCATCTCGGACGTTGGGACGGGCTATCTTTCCTACACTGAGTACAGAGAGAATAAATTTGTTGGATCTTTATATTTAAACACCATCTAAAATGTCAGAGATCCAATGTCTGAGTTTTATAGCGCAAAGTTCTAATACCCCATACCTCCATAAACCATCCAGTGAAAAAGACTCAAGCTATGACTACACATGTTGCCATAGTAACTGAGGATAACAATATATCACACCACTGATTAGAGCACCCTTGTCCTGAGACAAAGTCAAAAGGGTTACTGATTTAATTTAAAAGAGCAAATAGAGGTGACATATAACATTATAGCTGGTATGCAACTTTACTGAACTGTATGATGCTAGTGGGTACTCACAAATATGACACATCTCCCCCTTGTAACCAGTGTTGTCGCACCTGCAGTAGAAGTTGTCCCAGTTCTGGGAGCAGTTGCCACTGTGTTCGCAAGGATTTGGGGTACACCTGGAAACAAGCAATAATGATAGTCATTAGAAGAAAAATGGAGGAGGAGGAGGAGGATCGTGAAGAGGAATAGAAGAAGTACGAAAAGGAGGAAGAGGAGCATCAGGAATAGAAGAAGGAGCATTAGGAGAAGGAATAGGAAAAGGAGCAGGGGAAAGAGAAAGAGGAGGAGGAGGAGGAACATCAGGAATAGGAGGAGAAAGAGGTGGATCAGGAAGACGTATAGGAGGAGAAGGAGGTCGAGGTGCATCAGGAATAGGAGGAGGATCAGGAGGAGAAAGGTGTATCAGGAAGACGAATAGGAGGAGGAGGAGGTAGAGGTGCATCAGGAATAGGAGGAGGATCAGGAGGAGAAAGGTGGATCAGGAAGACGAATAGGAGGAGGAGGAGGTAGAGGTGCATCAGGAATAGGAGGAGGATCAGGAGGAGAAAGAGGTGGATCAGGAAGACGAATAGGAGGAGTAGGTAGAGGTGCATCAGGAATAGAAGGAGGATCAGGAGGAGAGAGAGGTGGATCAGGAAGACGAATAGGAGGAGGAGGAGGTAGAGGTGCATCAGGAATAGGCGCATTAGGAGGTGCAGGAAAAGGAATAGGAGAAAGAGGAAGGAGAGCAATAGGAAGAGTAGGGGGAAGAAGAATAGGAGTAGGAGGAAAAGGAAGAAGAGCAATAGTGGAGGAGAACATCAGGAATAGGAGAAGAAGCATCAGAAGAAGGAGGAAGAGGAATAGGATGACAAAGAGCAGGAGAAAGAGGAGTAGAGGAGGAAGGGGGAATATCAATAAAATGATTATTTTCATCCCTTGAATAAGTGACTCTTTACAACACTAGTATATCACCATAATGCCAGGACTCACCTATCTCGAATAGAGCATGTTCCTACTTCAGCATCAAAGATGCTCTCCTGTTCTAACGTGGCCAGGTTGACAACTCTGGCAGCAACCTCCAGATTCGGAAGACATCCACGGAAACCATTGGAAATGTCCTGGCCACCTGGAAGAAAAACATATTGTATGTAATATGCTTTTGAACTATACTGGTTTCTCTTAAAAAGTGAAATACTTCAGACATATTGCTGCATAGTGAGCTGATAAATATTTGAGACATTTACCAATTCCGATTGGGGACTAGCCTGACCACCAAATCCTGTTAGTTGTCTCTTACAACAGAATGGTTTGCTAAGACCAATTCTGACCTAGATCTTCATGGCTCGGAATCAAAATTGAGTAAACCAATTGTGCATTGAAACCGAGGAAAAAAGTCAAGGAAAATCTGGGTTCAAACATGATATAACAGGTTTCAGGGGAAGCAACTCTGCAGATAATTGGTACTAAAGGCAACTGGTGTGCCCTATCAAACTGAACACCACCCCACCTCCTTACAGTATGCACATAATGTCAAACACACCTAGCTAGACAACACCTAAGTATTAAGTATTCAGGAAAGTTTCTGAAGAGACTAAACGTTTGATATTTTCTGATCACACATACACAAATTGTTGTGAAAGAGATTAAGGAAAACGTTTGACATCTCATGATTAAAAAAAGCATGAATAAGATCACTGACCTATGAAGTAAGTAGTAGATGCTCCAATATCCAGTGCCCTGTTGGAGACCTTGACGTTGCGGTCGACGGTGCAGTTGACCTTGGTGGTGTCAATGTAGATGGAAAACGTGTGCCACAGGCCATCGGTGAAACCTCTCGTAGCACTCAAAATGTCCGCTACAATTAAATATGCATAAATCGGTTTGTGAGTTCAGTTCAATGCTGGTCCAGCATATATTTTCATCATGTTCTTAGCATTGGTAAAACCCATCATGGTATGGTGATAATTAACGTATGAAGCGCTAATCATTAGTTCAAAATCTGGGATCCTGGCATGCCCAAGGGAGGCAACTTGACACCACAATTCAGACGACATTCACAAAGGCAGTTCTAATGGTACTTTCATCACTGCATAATATCATGTCAAATTCTGATGGTCTCTTCAATCACAGCAGAGAGAAGGATCTTGACCCTTTGAGGGCTGCAATGGCCACACATGTATGTCCAGGACTGTTCTTGATCTAACTAATGTTGGGAATTGGTTGAAATCTCATAATTGATGATTGCTTCATTACCAACGAACAATCATCGATAAAAATTGGTTAGCGTCAATTTCAGATTTTCCTATCCAGGTTGTTATTGCAGATATGTATAACATGATGCACCTTGCTACTTTAAAGTGATGTTGATATATCATGAACATAAACCTTCTGGGGTCTTCAAGAAATATTCAGTCATGGCTTTTCAGTTAGTGAAGTGAGTTTTTTAAGAATTAAACAAGTTTTCAGGCCCTGACAACTTCGAAGATATGTTCCATCGTCAAGTGTTTCAAAGACTAAAACAGCAGTTCGAAAAACGTTTGGGTTCGATGATGAGAAAATGCAATCGACTGCTTGGTCGTTTGGTCACTTCGACCAATCTTTGATTATTTCAATTAATCAGAACACCACTAGATCTAACCCAACAGTGATTCTCTATTTTTTCATCTCACAGTGCCCATAATCACTTTGAACACATAACATCAAGCACTTTTTTCTTTTTAATAATATCCATGCCCAACCCAGAAGATCGAACTGAAGGATCGTTTCAAGCAATCTCTACTTACTGTTTCTAACAACATCCTCGATGATCTGTCCAGACCGTGACACCACCCTGTACGCCACGTAGCCGTCATTGTCCAGCGATACCTGAAACATTGTCCAACACAAGGTTTTTACCTTGACCTACTGGTTGTTTGGTTTGTTGCTTTAACTCAACACTCAGTAGTCCAGCTATATGGCGGTCTGTAAATAATCCAGTCTGGACAAGAGAAACCAGTGATCAACATCATGAACATCGTTCAACGCATTTGTGATACGATGACATGTGTCAACCAAATCAGTGATTCTGACCACCCGATACCATTAGTCGCCTCTTATGAAAAGCATGGGTTACTGAAGACCAATTCTTGCCCTTGACCTGTAAAACTGGGGGTCAGAGGAACCCAACCCACTGACTTAATGGGTCCAATAAAGTAATGTTGTAGTTAACTATAATACATAATATTTACTTTAGCCTACTTAGGAGAAAATGAGTCTACACCTGATTGGTTTTTTATAAAATAAGCTGGAAATAAAGCAATCACACAGTTTCTTAATATCTGCAAAAAAAACCCCCTAATCATTAACTCATGATTTCCGTGTTAGTATCGTCACACAAACCAAATACACAATACACTTTGATGCTCTACCTTTACCAAGATGGTGGGTGAGTTTAGTTTTACGCGGCTTTTAGCAATATTCCAGCAATATCACGGCGGTTGAAACGAATGGGCTTCACATATTGTACCCATGTAGGGAATCGAACCCGAGTCTTCGGCGTGACGAGCGAATGGTTTAACCACTAGGCTACCGCACGGCCCCTACCTTTACCAAGAAATTGTTTCACTAAGGAACACAATTCATGCACCTGATATGAGAAGTAAATTCTTTGAGGATTTAAGAACCATATTTTCCCACAAGTGCCTATTTTTTTAAACATATAGAGATGCATATCTAAAGCATCTCCTGACAGTGATTGGGTTGGTTTGTTGTTTAAACGCAGCATTCAGCAATATTCCTGCTATATGCAACAGCCTTTAAAAATTGAATCTGGACCGGACAATCCAGTGATTAACAGCATGCACATCGATCTACACAACTAGGATACGATGACATGTGTCAACCAAGCCAGCAAACCTGACCACTCAATCCTGTTAGTCGCCTCTTACGACAAGCATGGGTTACTGACGACCAATTCTAACCCGGATCTTCATGGGTACTCCTGATTCTGAAACACTCACAGTGACTCCGCTTCCTGCTTCTTGCAGCTCGTGGTACATCAGCATGCCATTCTCATCGTGGGTACGGAAGTCAAAGCTAACTCGGATTGGCCCGCCAGCATCTCGGCCTGACAACTTGAGGTACGATCTGGTTGTCGGGAACGTGACAGGTATTGATGAAGAAATCTGCGAGACATGAAAGGTAAATTAATTCAAGCACTACAAAACTACAGTTTTTTTCATAGTTTGTCAACACTACATGACACTGATGGTTTTAACAGCCATTATAAAATAAAAAACATTCACATAGAAACTGTTTCTAGTCAACTTTCAAACCTGTCATCTTCAGATCAGAGTTACTTCCCTTTGTGGTTTGACAGGGAGGAAAATGGCTGACTTTGACTTTGTCAGCAATACCTCATTCATTTCTATTACATTGTTTAATATAAGTATCAGTTCTTAAAATTCATGAAATACCATCACAATACCACTACAGTAAAGGAAATAGCCCCAAAAGCAGGGTATGAAACTCCCAAAAATTTCAGCCAGACCACACGGCTGGTTAGATGTAAACTTGCCAGCCCTGAACCAAAGTATACCTGTCCACAAAATATCTTCATATACATGTCTAAATTTTAACCCAACTGTCGGGCAGGTGAATTTGAGAATCTGTCAGTCCGTTTTGAAAACAACCCGTCCCGGGCGGTCGGGCAGGCAGGTATTTCAGACGCTGCCAAAAGTCAACCCTGCTAGATTTGAACAGTCAGCACACTTACCCCACATCTGAAAGCAACCACTCCCCCCTTCAGTTCAGCAGATGATCCATCCCGAGCATCCTCCAAGAGCTTGGCACCGTTGAAATTGACATTTTCCACACAGCCCACAAAATTATATTTAACCTCAATCCCTTCCTGGTTGAAGTAAGGGACCCCTCCAATGAACAACTATAAATAGAAAAAAGAAGCATTGAACAAATTTGTACTGAGTACTGAAATCATGTAAAACTTCCTTTTGGTTATGCAGCTGCATAATTGTCCAATAAATTTGGATGGGATTCTAAACAAATTTATAATATTCTGTAGTGTACATGTTGCTAGTATTAATAAATGCTACAGCTTGTTCGGCTTGACCTGATCAAGTGCATACTAATGAATTGCATGACCGTGTCACACCTGGTTGGGTCTATTATTGGGAAGGGGTGCCCCTTTGTCAGTTGATTGTCAACATGTCCGAACAGCCAAGACAAGGTCGCCATTTTACACATCAGTGTCGAGAGAAATCATCAGCAATATCCTAACTTTCTTTTAAAATGAAGCTTCAAACATATTGGAGTTGAACATGAAATAGAAAAAGTGATAATTGAACTCGGTGTAGAGAGTGACAGTGAGAGTGAATCGGATTGTGAAAGTAACTGACGTCTGTACGTTGTAAAGTTAGTAAACCAAACAACTCAATTAAAACATGAAATGATTGGGGTTTTTCAGAAGTGTTGTTTTCCGGGACAAGTTTTGTAACGAATCCATGCATGCATGTTTTGCACGAACGCAACATTAATAACCATCTTTGCTCCCCTATTTAAAGAAGTTAACCGACCTGTCGTTGGTGCAATTTGACCTCCCGGGTCATGCATATGTAGAGTAGCTCAGGTCAAGCTGAACGAGCTGTAGTTCTCTACAATCACTGTGGTAATCTTACTCAGGATCTACCAAGGACCTTTTCAACAATCCTAAATTTCCTGCTAATAAGTGGGGATGAAAACCTTTTTCCTTCCACTCACATATTTATCCAAGTCTAGCCTGTAGAAGAGTCCGTTGGTTTCCACCTCGTTGACGAGTCTGTCCACTACGACCTTCAGCTTCTTCTTCTCTCGAGTGATGACGACATCGTGCCACTGGTGGTCATCAAGAAGACTGCCTCCGATCACCTCAGTACGACCACGGCTTGTCTGAGTGGACCCTGGTAGCAAATACCATCAAGTCATATATATAGTCATTGCACCTTTTTGTCAATAGACCGCCTCCGTGGTGTATTGGTTAGAGCGTCCGCCCAGAGAGCGGAAGGTCGCGGCTTCGATCCCCGACCGCGTCATACCAAAAGACGTTAAAATATGGTACTTGTTGGTCCCTGCCTGGCGCTCGGCATTAATGGGTACACCAAGGACTGGTTAGTTCGAAGTCAGTATAATGGGTTTTACGTTGTGCTGGAGAATATTTCACTCATATGAATAAACGCATTATAAGAAGAATGTTTTTTGTGTTTCTTTGGTATTGTATTCCAATCCAAGACAATATCAACATTAGGAATTCTTGCTCTTTTAGGTGAGGTGAGGTGAAATTGGGTTTTAAATCGTGCTTGAGAATTTTTCGCTCATATGTTGGCATGCTTGTGTATGTGAATGTGCGGATGCTTGTACTAGCCCAGACTGAAGCTGGTTTTATAGTGCTAGCCCACTGAGACACCATGCCGCAGTGAAGCATGAATACCCCACTCAGACACATTATACTGACTCCGAGCCGACCAGTCCTTGTTGTACCCATTAATGCCGAGCACCAGGCAGGGACCAACAAGTACCATATTTTAACATCTTTTGGTATGACGCGGTCGGGGATCGAACCCGCGCCTTCCGCTCTCCGGAAGTAATGGTTGTAACATCACAATCAAGATTTCTGCACTTAGATGGTGATATATGTACATGTGTGATTATGTGTTTGTGTGCATCCGTTTCTACTTGTAGAAACTGGTACTTCTCCAGAATTTTGCTGGTTTAGAGGTCAGCCCAGAGTGTTACCACACCACAGTTTAACATGATATCAAACTCAGACACAGTATGCTGACTCCGAGATAAAAAGCTCTTGTTTTACCCCTTCATGCCTAACATCAGGCAACAGGTGCAACCTTATGATCAGTTTTTGTATGTGGCTGGGAATCTAACCACCGGCCTTCCACTTTCATGGCAGTACTATCCATGAAATCATGTGGGTTGTCAGAAGCAGTAATACTGACTGACTGAGTTTGGTTTTTCGCCGCTTTTAGCAATATTCCAGCAACATCACGGCGGGGGACACCAGAAATGGGCTTCACACATTGTACCCATGTGGGGATTCAAACCCGGGTCTTCGGCGTGACGAGCCAACGCTTTAACCACTAGGCTACCCCACCGCCCCTGAAGCAGTTACAACTCCAGCATGTAGTAAATGGTTATCAAATATAAGTTATCAGGGTAAATTGAAAGACAGTTCACATGGTTCAGCCACAAATGTTGCAGTCATGATACATTTTCTATAAATCTGAAAAAATGATGACAGATTCATCATTAATCGTAGATTAAAATGAATAGATCAAAGTAAACATCTGATTTTAAAAATGGCAAACTTCCGGAATAAACATGATAAAGCCTAGATTCAAAAGAGTGTTTCTGCTGAATAACCTTATTGTTCATAGAGCCTGATTTCAGCAAGCACTCACTCACCAAGATCTATCCTGAAGTACATGTATCCCCTCCTCATCTCTATGACAATATAATCTCCCTGGTTCCCACTGGCATAGAACACCACTCCGTCTGGCTTGTTCGTCTTGAAGCGGAGCTCCAGGGTGTCTGTCTCAGACGGCACAGGTTTGCGACTTAGGTCAAATTGCATGTAGCTGGTTTCGGTGAAGGAAGCGACATATGGAGCTGGAAGAAGAGCGAGAATGAGTGAGTTGGGTTCAACTTTGAACAGTGAGTATAGTTTTACGTCAATTTTAGCAACATTTCAGCAATATCACGATTGGGGACACCAGAAATGGGCTCCACATAGTGTACCCATGTAGGGAATTAAACCCTGGTTTTCGGTATTGTGACCAAATGTGTTAACCACTAGGCTACCCCACCACCCCCAACTTTGAACAGTATTACAGTCATATCAAGGTGGCAACATAATGGAGAAGGGAAGCCCAAAGTGACGCAGGAGACAGGTTTCCGACTTTGGTGAAATTCATAACAAAGGAAGCAAAGTAATTAATCATTAACACATGTTTCCTTTATTGGTCAAGACATCACTGGAATACAGGCCACCTCTAAAACTTCCAACCATTATTGACAACTACAAGAATATGAATTTGAAAAGTTTCCTTTCATCTGCGGCTGAAATGGCATAAAGTGTTGGCCTGGGCCCCATTCCACAAAGCGATCATGGTGCAAAGATGATCGTAACTCCCATACTTTAACATAGACTTACGACTGTCATAGCGCTACGATCGCTTTGAGGTACAGGGCCCTGTACTTTAAAACATTACCATTGTATACTAAGGGAACATCCATAATTTATGGCTGGGGGTTGGGGGTGATGATGATTTTAAGGGGGTTCACCCATTTTGTTATGGGAGGGGTGGGGTTCCCATCAATTTTGAACGCATGTACAGGGGGTCAGCAATTTTGTACATAGAAATATTCGAAAATTATACTTAAAAATAATGGGAAGGGAGGGGGGTCATTGATTTTGTACATGACATGCAGGGCAGGGTCACTTACTTTGAACATAAATTTTAGGGGGGTCATTCACATTGTACATGCTTCTCCATGAAAATGATCATCATCCCCCTCTAGCCATAAATTATGAGTTGGTACCAAAAATATTTTTGGGGGTGTGGTTTTTGTTTTTGTTCTGGTAGTGAGGATGGAGCACAAAATTTCATATACACATCGCCCGAAATATTTGTGATCCCTGTTTTGTCCAGTATACTTACTGAAGATGCAGCCGTAGACCTCAATCCTCATGGAGATGAACATACTCCAGCGCTTCGGGTTGAAGCGGACGTATTGGGCGACGATGGGGTAGTGGAGGGTGTTCTGGACTATCTGCCAGCCATTGTCGTTACCGACAAACATCTGAAATAGGATACACACGCTTAGCGATGACACGATTTCGTGATTATTTGAACTGAATGTGCAGTCGTTTCACCTTTATTATTTCCTGTTGTACATTTTGTTACATGACAGGTTAAACCAGCAGTGACTGAATCATACAAGCCTGTGAAGGTGTTAAGCAGGGTTGTGATCTTCATCCCTCATCATTATCACTATAGCACATCTGTCATGCACAAAATGCATTTGCAAATTTCACATCTTTAAAGGATGACTAGCAGGTTAGGAACATGAATTTCATGGAGTCTTTAAAATAAATTCAATCATGAATTGGAAGAGCTTGTAGTGCTAATGAAATCTAACAGACAAAACCAACCTTGTGAAAAATATTGTTATTGCAAACAAGTGTTCCAAAATTGATTGTGTTCGATTATGAGAAAAAAATGATCGATTGCTTGGTCGTTTTGTCATTGCGACCAATCTTCGATGATTTCAATTAATCGGACCACCACTATAGCACAACAATATAATCTAACTTAGGGCCTGTTCGATTATTGCGAAACTGGTTTTGGTTTCTGAAACTGGTTTTTCTTGTTATAAACGAGTGTCCAGTTTCGGGTACATGGTTTCAAAGTGAAACTAGTTTCTAGTTTTATAAATGAGTGGATGGTTTCACCATCTGGTTTCAAAATGGATACAAAAAGAATGTCTCAGCTACTATATATGTGGAAGGAATTGGATGACAGCATTGCCGAAGGATATATTTTTTGTCATTTTATCAGGGAATGAACAAATAATAAAGAGATGAGATGCTTTTGGAAGTAAATATTTGCGTTTATGTAATTATACTGACACAAGCAATTATATGTATACATGTTATATAAAATAGTCATGTTCAATAGACTGGGGTTTTAAATAATATTTTCCAAGTTCTCTGTTGAATTTTATCATTGTTTTGGTTACAGAAACTGCTTAATAACTCTTTTTTGCCACCAAGATCACCTGAACTTCGTTTCCGCCATGTTTTGTTGTGAGGAAACGCGAAACAGAAACTGCGAAACCTGCCTCGGAGATGGTTTCGAAGTTTCAGAACCCAGTTTTAGGTTTCGACATAATCGAGTGCATGGTTTTCCAGAAACCAAAACCGGTTTAGCATAATCGAATAGGCCCTTAGGTATTGAGGATCATAATGCCACAAAATAAAAAATATAATTGTTTCTAAATCAGACAGTTATACTTCTGGAGCACTTTGATGCTACACTTAACAAATATTCTAGCTGTAAAGTGGTCTGTCTCAACGATCGAGTGACAAATATAATGTACCATATACTGCTGGCGATAAAGCATGTGTATTGGGTGACTACCTGTAAAACCTTCAAAATCGATGCAAATATAATTTCTGAAGAATGACCATAAACAAAGCATGTCACCAACGCATATTTGATCCACATATTCGCAATAAGAATGTGTTTGTCTCTAGAGCTGTGACGATATATCGTAGTATCGATAATCATGATATTTTATCTGACGATAAATATATCGATACTTTTTTTCGTATCGTCGTATCATTGACCTTAAAGTTGTTAGAATTGACAGTTGTCAAAATTTACACTGGTACTTGCTATTAAAAGATACCTTTTTAACAAAATAACTGAAGATAGCATATCGTGATAAGTATTGAATCGAATCGTATCGTTCCAAGATATCGCGATATGTATCGTATCGTGAAATTTCTGTATCGTCACACCTCTATTTGTCTCCCAATGTCTCACACACAATGCTTGGTATTACAAGGTGACTCCCCCTGCACTACCCTCTCATTCTTGGTATGAAAACTTATAAATGGTGAGATGCTGTATAATGGATATAATCACATTTATCCGCATGGTCAATGAATTTAACCACACATTCGGTTTGCTGCCTTTTAGATTTGATGCTAAAGGCAAATTTTAACCCAAATCCCTTTCCTAGGGGATTAGCCACAGTATTCTGATTGCCACCTCTTGCGACAAACATGGGATCCCAAGACCAAACTTAGTCTTATCCTACCATAGGGAATAGGGGTTACTCACCTCTGGAATGCCATATTCATTGGTATATCTCCTCCATGTGTTTCTATCATCAGAATATTCTAAAAAGTATTCTGTGATGAATTCATCACTTCCCTGACGACCTTGAGTAGCCACTGCTGTGACAAAGTATCGGGCGCCAAGGTCAACCCCCAGGTACTGAAATGCATTCTGGGTACCTGCAGTCCACGCCCCTGAAACAGTCGAAATTAGGGTAATTAAAATCTGACCTACAAGCAGATTTTGACAAACACAAAAGCAACAGATTGTCAATTTGCTTTGAACAACTCTTTTAATTATGAATAAAATAAATACCTGCCAACAGCACTTAGTTTGGATTAGGGGAGACATTTCTGCCTAATCCTAGTTTTCAGGAATGAAATTGATTCTACTAGTGCAGGTGCATTTCCTGTAGTCCAAAACAGCACTCAGCAACATTCCAGCTATATCACAATAGTCAGTGCATAATCTGTGAGTGAGTATGGTTTCATGCCGCTTTTAACAAAATTCCGGCAATTCACAGTGGGGACACCAGAATGGACTTCACACATGGTATTCATGTGGGGAAACTAACCCAGGTCTTAAGTGTGATGAGAGAATGCTTTAACACAGGGGTGGACATAACCCATTTCCCGATGCTTGAGTCCAGTGTTTTTTTCAGTCGGGAAAGCAAAATTGTATATCACTCTGTACTGGTATCGAGTTGACTTTCCAATGTTTATTTTGTTGTTTATTTTAAAAATCAACAAGAAAGCAGCAGGTATAGTGGAATAATTATCAGGGCAAGTGATTTTACATGTGCCACTGTTCCGGACTACACTAACAATTTTAGAGTTATTTCCACCCCTGAATATCACTGGTACAGCACAAGGGAAATAAGTCTCCTTACCTGTCGGGTCATTCAGCCGCTCTCGGCTTGCAGGTCTTTTGTTGTTGTTGGTAGACGACCACATGGCGCCATCAGAAATCTTTCCCGAGGCAACGCCAAGTGGTTCCTGGTACTCAGCACGGCATTCATCATACTCATAGACGTCACCTAGTAACCAGACATGGGAACATTATACATATTGCAATGGTTAAAATGACAAATAAAAGACAGCTGTAATCTGTAATTGAACATGAGTAAGTGGGTGAGTGAGTGTGTTTGGTTAACTCCACTATTAACTCGACTTCAGTTATATCCCGGCGTGTCAGTTCAACTGTGGGAGGACCAGTTATCATGGCTTTTTGTCACATTCCCCCTACAATCATGGAATGGGGTGCTTAAAACCTAGAAACAGTTGAAAGATACGGAATTAATATGATCATCGGTTGCTGATATGCCCTGGGGAAAGAATCCTGTATGTTGAATTACCATCCGTGGGAAAGGTGGCTACCTGTACTTTTAATGAAGCATGTTTATTGTGAACTGACAAGCTCAGCAATATACCAGCTTTATAGTGGCAGACTGTAAATAATCAAGTCTGGACCAGACAATCCAGTGATCAACGGCATGAGCATCGTTCTATGCAATGGGGATATGATATGTGGCAACCAAGTCAGGGAACCGAACCATCCGATCTCGTTAGTTGTCTCCAACGACAAGCATGGGTTATTGAAGGCATGAAAGGTAAATATCATGCTATGAGCAATGACTAGCATACATCAAACACTGATTATGAAATTTGAAATTTTAGCTTTTCACTTTAGTCAAAATAATGTAGATGCCAAATTTCAGTGAAACAATATATGTGTATGGTATATTTATGATCACTCTCCACTAATTTTCAAATAAACTGTGTTACATGATCAATTGATGACATTACTCAAAATTAACTAATTGGATGTTTCTCACATAATGAATCCACAATAGGACAGGTTAGAGTTGTGTAATAGTAAGAGTCATGCATAACCCAGAGTTCACACACACAGCTAACATGCATAATACCCCATTCCAATACATGACAACTGTACGACAGTCATAAATCATTCTTGACATCTGACCGACTGTGAAACTCGATGTCTACGTTTGACATTGATATATGAATGAGGTAATAAAATATTTTATGTATGATATTGAAATGTAACTATGTCACTAACTGTATACAATAATCATAAAACTAAAGACTAAAACTCTTTTCATCAAGGCGTTTTGGAGTTGTCGCTTCATTTCCGGGATTCGCTTGACCCTAAAATCATGCTGAGTAACACGACAAATATGCAGGTGCATTTTAAGTCAAGAGGCACATTTAGACATTAACTATAAGAAAATATGCATAGTAATGACAACAGAAATCACGCATCATGACAGCTAAAATGCCTTCAGTGTCTAGATTACTTCTGAACGTTGTAAATCCATGTTGCATCGGAGTAAATAGAGCTAATCCGCCATTTTGGAATGTCGGTCATTACAGGTGCGACCTCACCTGGCAGGTAAGAAATCAAATCAAGGAATAGTCAACATCATTGGTCATCGAATAACTTACGTGATCGTTCCGACACTGTTACATGAACACATAGTGCCACTAAGGGCAGTATATATTTCCACTTTAGAAGCATTGTTTATAGGCGAATCCTCATGTTCAAACGCCTATACCTGTCTTCTGGTCACGTGATATTAAGGTGTCGTTTTATTGGATGAAAGCCTGAAAAGGGAGACAGTACCAGGTAAGTTGACAATCAGTTGACGTACCACTAAAAATTGTGTTTGTGATTATTTTGGGGGGCCATTTAAACATCACTAGGGTGAATTTAAGGTCACATATTCTGTTCTATACAACATGTTAACGGAATTTCGTAAACGTCTTAAACAAATATTTCAAAGCAGCGTGAGTTTCGTACATGAATAATCCATTCGAATATATGTATTGCGTTTGAATGAGTGAGTGAGTGAGTTGGGTTTACTGCCGCTTTTCACAGCATTCCAGTTATATCATGGCATGTCAGTTTAATGTGGGAGGAAGCCCCGAAGTAATGCAGGTCTCAGACGTTTAGTTAAACCCACGATCACGGGTATGGTGCTACTGCTAGCAAACCTAGAAATATAATCACGGTTGCCCACAAACCCAGGTTTCAGGCGTTCCCCAGTCAAGACTCTCTGCAAAGCAATTGTAGCTCTAGGACAGTTGGCCACCCGTGACCCCATACACTGTACATATACTCCCCATCAAAAGTTTAGACTCACTAGTGTAAATGTAGCCATTTACTTAAGTCAACTGTTCTAAAATATATTTTGCAAAACTTTCCATACTGTTTAAAGGTACTGTTTACACATGAACTGATGTATTGTAAAACACATTTGTAACATTGAAAAGATTATTGTCATGAGTTCAATAAATGATGAAACTCATTGACGAATTCGTAACAAAACTTTACACCACGACGCAGCTGTTCACATGCACGATATTTGCACGTTTTTCAAAAAATTGATGCATGAACCTCGTGCAATTCATCTGCATAAGGTTTTCAGTTGGTTCCCCCAAGTTAGTGGAGAAATTCTTCTTCGATGTAACCATACATATATACATAACATATAGTGAGTGCTTTAAGTGGGTCTGGGGCGGCGGAGAAGCCTAGTGGTTAAAGCGTTGGCCCGTCACGCCATAGACCCGGGTTCGAATCCCCACATGGGTACAATGTGTGAAGCCCATTTCTGGTGTCCCCCGCCGTGATGTTGCTGGAATATTGCTAAAAGCGGCGTAAAACCAAACCCAGTCAGTCAGTTTAAGTGAGTCTAAACGTTTGATGGTTAGTATATGTAGCGAACATGATCTGACAGATAGTGTCAAAGATGCTCGCAATGCTCGATCTGATGCATGACAGAGTAGCCTTAATTTGGGGATAAACATACTATGCGGTTACCGCACCGCCTCATCCGTTTATCGTTTAGTATATATAGGTGTCTCTATATGTGCTTGTTTGTTTGTTTGCTTACCTGTTGTCAAACGCCGCACTCAGCATTTTTCCATCTCTAAGTTGTTGTTTTTTATTTGCTGTAGCAATACCTACTTCGCCCGTCACGCCGAAGACCCGGGTTCGCTACACGGGTACAATGTGTGAAGCCCATTTCTGGTGACCCCCGCCGTGATATTGCTGAAATATTGCTAAAAGCGGCGTAAAACTAAACTGGGTCACTCGGACTACGCCCAAAGATTTACAGTCCTCTGCGGAGCCATTGAACCTACAGTGGCCTAAACTGTATTGGAATTCACGTACGTCTACATATCCCATCGGACATACACATATCGTAAAATGTTTAAAATAAATCAATAAGAAGCAATATCGACCTAAATTACTTACCTAACAATCCTGATTAACTGATCGGCTTATCAAATCAGGCGATTTCATCACTGAGACCAGTACGCTTCGAATCGTAATTGTTCATTTAGAATGCGAGGCTGGGATGTAATTAAGGTCACATTCATGCATGACGTGTTGGTTTAAACCGACAACTCAGATACCGACTAGGCTAGCTGTTGCCAAAAACAAATTAACTTCCCCACAAAATAAAGTTTACTTTCCTACAAAAACGTATTATTATCTCTAGCTGTGTTTATTTAGGTCTCGGACTATTTTTTTGACATTTTCGGTTGGTGAATGAATGAGGATGGTATTACTCCGCTTCAGCATTATTCCTGAACACCGGGGTGTCGTTGTACAAAGCAACCATAGCGCTACGCCAGTCGTAAGTCTGTGTTAGGGTATAGGAGTTACGGTCACCATAGCGCTACGCCAGTCGTAAGTCTGTGTTAGGGTATGGGAGTTACGATCACCTTAGCACTACGCCAGTCGTAAGTCTGTGTTAGGGTATGGGAGTTACGATCACCTTAGCGCTACGCCAGTCGCAAGTCTGTGTTAGGGTATGGGAGTTACGATCACCTTAACGCTATGCTAGTCGTAAGTCTGTGTTAGGGTATGGGAGTTACGATCACCTTAGCGCTATGCTAGTCGTAAGTCTGTGTTAGGGTATGGGAGTTGCGATCACCTTAGCGCTACGCCAGTCGTAAGTCTGTGTTAGGGTATGGGAGTTACGATCACCATAGCGCTACGCCAGTCGTAAGTCTGTGTTAGGGTATGGGAGTTACGATCACCTTAGCGCTACGCCAGTCGTAAGTCTGTGTTAGGGTATGGGAGTTACGATCACCTTAGCGCTATGCTAGTCGTAAGTCTGTGTTAGGGTATGGGAGTTACGATCACCTTAGCGCTACGCCAGTCGTAAGTCTGTGTTAGGGTATGGGAGTTACGATCACCTTAGCGCTACGCCAGTCGTAAGTCTGTGTTAGGGTATGGGAGTTACGATCACCTTAGCGCTACGCCAGTCGTAAGTCTGTGTTAGGGTATGGGAGTTTAGCGATCACCTTGTAGCGCTTAGCGCCAGTCGTAAGTCTGTGTTAGGGTATGGGAGTTACGATCACCTTAGCGCTACGTCAGTCGTAAGTCTGTGTTAGGGTATGGGAGTTTCGATCACCTTAGCGCTACGCCAGTCGTAAATCTGTGTTAGGGTATGGGAGTTACGATCACCTTAGCGCTACGCCAGTCGTAAGTCTGTGTTAGGGTATGGGAGTTACGATCACCTTAGCGCTACGCCAGTCGTTAGTCTGTGTTAGGGTATGGGAGTTACGATCACCATAGTTGTAAGTCTGCTACGATCACCATAGCGCTACGCCAGTCGCAAGTCTGTGTTAGGGTATGGGAGTTACGATCACCATAGCGCTACGCCAGTCGTAAATCTGTGTTAGGGTATGGGAGTTACGATCACCTTAACGCTACGCCAGTCGTAAGTCTGTGTTAGGGGATGGGAGTTACGATCACCTTAGCGCTACGCCAGTCGTAAGTCTGTGTTAGGGTATGGGAGTTACGATCACCTTAGCGCTACGATCGCTTTGTACATCGGCACCCAGAACCGTATCTCACACATAATAACAATGTAAGAAATCGAACAGTGAAATCGATCAGTGAATGTTATCCATAAGCTACCCCGCCACCCACCGCCATATAGCTGTAATAATGCTGAGTGCGGCGTTTTAACAACAAACAAACCCCACCGCCTTGCAGATGATAATCTTATTAAAATCAGATCATAGTCATCGCTATAGCGTAAACTAGCATCAGGGCCTAGATTTTCGAAGCTCTCTTAGCGCTAAGATAGTCGTAAGTACCATACATTAACATTAACTTACGACTATCTTAGCGCTAAGAGAGCTTCGAAAATCTAGGCCCTGATATTTATTGGATTGCATGATTGAAATTAAAACAGTTTGTTACATGTTAACTTACAAAGAAATTTAAAAAAAGCAATGTGTATATGTTTGGGTAGTCTGTCGTACAGACCCTGAAGCAAATATATCCAAGAAAGCCCACGCAAGTCTAGAAAATGTGGCAAGTCTAGATTTCCTCAGCTTCAGGGTCTCTGAAAATGAAGAAAGTCTCAGGGCTCCTTTTCATTATATTATATTTTTCTTTACTATGAACATTTTTCAGTAAAATATGTTCATTTCAGAGACTAGTTGTTAGTCTAATGTTTGGATTGAAGATTCACTGGTGATTTAACTTAAAATTTAAATGTTAAAGATGTAACTGTTAAAGAGGAAGGAGTGGCGCTGAGAATATATATTGTTTTATTTCAATCCACCAGTAACATCTATATATCACACAGTTCATCTGTATGTATGAAGAAGGTTGTACATGTAATGGAGTCGGTTTTCAGCTAGGATTTGTGTCCGAGTGACAGGAGAGTTCCTGTTGTTGAGCTTTATATATGTTACCAAAAATGATTTGTCAGGTTTACTGTTTTGAATTTTGAGAATGTTTACTATTATTGACTATATATAAATTAATTAAATTAATATGAGTACTGTTGTAAGTACTTGTAAAACAAACCAACACGCACAGATTTACATTCAGACATGACTCGTAACCATCACCACACTATGTTCACTAATGAGCAGTTTCACGCATATAGATAACAAAATTGTTTGGGTTAATTTAGATTGACAAAAAAGGTTCGATAGCTGTGTGTCCGAGTGGCTCTCTCCCTCAGTCTCCTTCAGGTGAGTACTTATTACTTCAGCCCTCAAAACCTCTCCTGATTACCACAAGTAGTTAGGAACACACAGCCATTCCTTGTCCCAACGCCCTCGCGGACTGACTCAGTGAGTCACAAGTCCAATTATCCACTCGTTGACATATATTTGTCACCATTCGCCTTTCCTCGTCGCTATTCGGTTTGTCCCGGAATAGTCCATTCGTGCCCAACTCGTGTTATTCCGGGACATGCCACTGCCTACGTACACATTCGTGACCAACTCGTGTTATTCCGGGACAAGCCGAATACCGCTTCTGGCAGGTTACGGAAAGGGGCGAGTGGTGACGAATGCCTACGGAAACTTAGGGACGTGTTGTGACGGTTAGTTTACGGAATATGCCGAGGTATTAATATCAGAAAAATGTTAGAAGCGTTAGTAAAATGTTAACTCTACAGTGACAGTCATTGCCATGACAGCCCAAGTCTGTCTCGCAGTCCCTGAACCACCTTATTTCCCCTAATGCCTAGCCCTCTCTGCAATTCTAAAGCCCTAAATGAAGCAAGTCTAGATTTCCCCAGGTACTGGTCTCCCTGGGGCACCTGTTCAATATCAATGGGTTTGTTTGTTACTATCAAAATATCACCCAACCACCCACCCACCCACACCCACACGCACGCACGCACGCACGCAAGCACGCACGCGTGCGTGTGTGTATTTTCAGAGACTAAACGTTAGTCTATGACAGACCAGGCAACGCCTCCTCGTGAATTCCCATTTAACATCTTCTCACCCCAACACCAGGACGCGTGACCAAAAGAGTCACATACACATTTATATACAATGTAATTGTAAAACACGACAAAATAAAATACAAAAATAAATCTTCCCCTCTACCTTGACATTAATAAACAAGGTCATGAGAAACTAAGTGCTTCAGTGATATAATTCGTCAATTTGATAAAATAATTTTATTTTGTGAACGTCATTTTGATTAGACTGACTGACTGAGTTTAGTTTTACGCCGCTTTTAGCAATATTCCAGCAATATCACGGCGGGGGACACCAGAAATGGGCTTAACACATCGTGCCCATTTGATTAGAGCTTAGCTCCTCTTTAATGAGTAAAAGGATAATGCCATCCAAGGTACAGTGTTAAGTGTACAGTACAGGTACAGTACATATTCGTCACCATTTTCGAAGTGACGACGCTGTTTTCAACGCTCTAATCAATAACATTGAACCAACTGTCAGCAATATGTCTCTTGCTGATGAGTTCCAAATCAACAAACACATGCCATGTTGAATTCGTAAGAGCGAGCTCTCGATTTATTTTACCCAGAATATCAACATTATGCCGGAAAAAGCAAGGGAATGAAGTGCTTGGTGCTACGAGATGTACCCGGGTGGTAGGGTAGCTCAGTGGTTACAGCGTTCGCTCGTCACACCGAAGAACCGGGTTCGTTTCCCCACATGGGTACAAGGTGTGAAGGCCATTTCTGGTGTGCCCTGCCGTGATATTGCTGGAATATTGCTAAAAGCGGTGCAAAACTAAACCCACTCATTCGCTACAAGATGTACGCAGTTGTATAATTGAGACCGCTCCCAAGTTGAGATCGGAAATCACGGCCTACCTTTAGAATACAGCACCACATACTTTAAAAATACATCTTTATACCCTATTACGTAGTTTTATGTGATTTTGTTCCAAAGCACGTTCTCGAACAATGCTTTATGACGCCGGAAAAGCAACAAGGTTGTCTAGCTCGGCGAGTGTGATTATGCTCCGCTTGCTGCTGTTTCATCACAATACATGTTTGCTTTAAAGGTCACATGCAACCAAAAAAATCAAACATAATTAAAACACAATTATCACTTATTCATGACATATAATATACATTGCTGGTTATGAAAAAACATATAAACAAAATTATAAGCGTACAATCGCAAATCAAAAGTGCAATATTGTGTACTTCGGTTTACTTCCCAAGAAACGAAGCAGCCGGGATACCGAACCCAGTCAGAGCGGGTGGGTGTGCACTCAAGTGTAACGGCTGGTTCATTTGCAGATGCCCTCACGGGTCATTGTGTGTGTATATATAGAGATGTTGGGTTTTGTAAATACATGCTCATTTTTTTGTGTAAAACATTTTGCAATCAACAGACATCATAACATGTCATGTGTTCAAGTATCACACCTGCCTGTCTGTGTAATTACATAATGTGACAGAGACCGAACTCGGGCCATAAATCAATGCATTTTGTTTATGGTGTATAGCCTGATTGGTGTTAAGTTCAAATTGCATGTGGTCAGTGATCGAAGTTGTGTATTGAATATTGTCATTAGCAGACAGGCAGGCAGACACACAGGTGTCAATAAAACAAGACATTGAGTTTTGTCTGTGACAACGAGATATCTATATCACAGTTAGAAATTCTGTCAACGCTAAATAATGACATTGCTTTTAAGTATCGAACTGAGAAAGTGACTCGGTAAGAAGAACGTGTGATGAAATAGACAAATGAAATTATATAAACAGTTAATTTACTGTCATAACATATAAAAAGCTCGCGCCTGTGAGATATCAACAAAACATTAGAAAAATAGCTCACACCAAAGCCTTCACCGAGTATTCACCGGACAACCCGCTTCCAAGCGCAGCCCAGCTGTTGAAACCCGTTTTCCCCAGAAAAGTCGGGGGAAATTTAGTGAAACGTTTGAACTCCGATTTCGCGCGTTTTTTTTCATCGCGTTATTTTTCAACTTTATAAGTTGAATTTGCATTTTTGACGATTTGTTTCGGTAAGTCCATACCGAAAGGTATCAGAATCTGCAAAGTTGTGTTTTACGTTGCATGTGACCTTTAAGTTTTATCTGGGTTTTTTTTCACGTTAAGTCATTCGAAATGGACTCTGAATGAAACTATATCGGAGAATGAGTCCCTGGTATGTATCATAATATAATGAAACCTAAATAAAGTGGATCAGTGATCAAAGCAATAGAGTCTCTCCAGCTGCTCCTAACCTTCGCAGTTCCAAAACCTGAGAGTAGAAATCAGCACATCAGTCATCTGAACTGCATCATGTAGACTTGTGTTCCAATGGCAACGGCCGCAAACAGTCCAAACACCATACCAAACACAATGTCCAGCTGCCCACTGACCTCACGGTACGTCACTTTGGCTTCAGGAGCAGTCTTCTTCACACACAAAATCTGGGTCACCCAAAATGGCGGCAGTTCCGTTTCCGGTTTGTGATGCAAACGAAGGACCATTACTGTTGCTAAGATTGCAAGAGCACTGAGACACAGAACTGCCGCAAGATACACAGCCATGAAAGACAGAGGCACAGATTTGTTTGGCATAATCTGACTTACGAAACTCATGTAGACAGCCAGTGAAAGCATTGTCGTCAGCGAGAAGGATAACTTCTCTCCAGACTCTGCCGGAACTGCAAACACAACCATGTTGAGAAATGACAGAAGACTGATGGGCATTAGTATTGATAATATGTAAAAGATGGGTTTCCTCTGGATTGTCATCCGGAACTCGACACCACAATAGTTTCCACTCAGAACAATCTCAAATGAGGAGCTCTCCATAGTCCATTCGCCGTGGGACCTCAGACTATCTGGTATGCCATAATCTTGGGATACTGAAAACACGACTTCGTTTCGATCGTATTGCACAGGGTACAGGCTTATTGATATGGTCTGGGTATCAAAGGGAAACCTCGTCATGTCCACAGGGAAAGACGTTTTGAGTGGTCCTCCGAGTAGAAGAATGACAAGTCCGGTACTCCCAACTGACAAGGACGCTGTTGGATCTGCGGCCATATCCCAGTGTTGGACTGCATTGGGAACAAGTAGCATTGGTTCCCAAACGGTTCCTCTCCTTGGGACAATCCTTTCAATTCCTCCATATTCGTTGGAATTCCAGACCAGAAATTGGTCATACCACGAAAGGCTGAGAATTACTTTGTTGACTATTTGTTCGTTGAGTATATCCATGGACACAAGAGAACCGATCGTGAATTGTATGGATACATTTGTCACGTGACTGTGGTTCCTGACTGGTCTCCATGTTGAGGAGTAGTTTTGGAACAGCTGTTTCTCCAGACGGACCAGATCGTCATGGGACTGTCCCTTCACGAACAGGAAGAAAATGGCAAGGCAGAATAATGTATCCATTGAAGCGACTTGCTCGGTTGTTTAATAGATGCACGGCGAAGCTGAAACAAATACATATATTATATATGTCATTGACTCATTTGCGTGTCGACCGGGACGCCCGGGCTTCTACAAGGGAAGTTGACGGGATGTTAACACAGAATGGACTTACCTCGAAAATCACACTGAACCTTTGACAAATGTTCCTGTTAAATTCACGTGTTAATGGCGTGGACGGAAAACAGGATTCTAAGCATCAGTTATCAAAATCATTTCTTTATATTCACTTTTCTTTTGGTTGGGAAATCGGTCGATTACCTCTGACAATCAAAATGCTTTTAACATATTAATTGAGCACGCAATGTATTGAAACTAGCGATTTATATTTGACAATAAGTATTGATGTTATGTTACAAAAATGTAGGCAAGTTTACTCGCCTCGAACATGTGACACAACCGACACTAAGATATCGCGCTAACAAGCAGTATTGATGTTAATGATATTAACGCCCCTGGGTGTTTGCGTTGCATCAAGTAATGGAACAATTGTATACATACATAAGTAACACTTGATTTGGACAAAAGAAAATCTTTACATGTGATTCGTGTTACGTCATACCATTGGCACTGTGCTTGAGTACCTCCATCGGTGCATGAGGTCGTGTAGACTAATGCCTACAGTGTCTGAATATGTAAACATATAATTTTGATAGAAACAAATAATCCCATTTAAATTGAAATGGAACCCCAAATGAAATAGGAAATTCAGAACCTGAGGAAATCTATGGTTCCTTCATTGATGGCTCAGGATTGCAGAAAGGACTGGGCAGAAGGGACAGTAATGCGGTTCAGGGACTGTGCCACAGACAAGAGCTTGTGCGAAAATGCCAATTTCATTACAATCTGATTCCTTACTATTATATAATACCATGGAATCATAGAAGGGACATAGGTGTCATTGTGACAACGCGCCAATGTGTCTTCTAGGATTCCATATGATACCTCTCTCTCTGATGAAGTGAAGATCTCCACCACTAAATTTGTTGGTTTCGGTGACACTGGCGTTTAGTGATACGGTGTTGCCTTCTGCAATTTACTGTAGAACCTGATGGGAAAATTCAAATTTCTTACTCGGGCAGCAGTACTGAAGCTAAGCCCACCAGTCCTTCTCTTGCCCCCTTAACGTCTTTTGCTGGACACACCCGGGGATCGAAACACCGAACTTCCGCCTTGATGAAGAGGTCATGGTGATCCCAACTATGCTGCTCTTCGAATTTGACACCAATGAATAAAATGAAGACACGAAATTTAAGTTGCAGATTCCCATTGCAATCTCAGAGGTGTGATGGCGGATCTTGAGCCAAAAATAGCTATTTCAACCAACCTTGATACCCCCCATCTCACAAAGAAAACAACTAAGTTTGACCCATAACATATACAACAATCAGAAATTATTGAGAATTTAAAGATTGTAATTTGTTTTATTTTTTTTACTCATTACTCACGTATTAAATGTGAATATTAGCAGAACATGACTCCAGATTCAAAGACAGGTGAACAGTTAGTATTTTGTCAAGTCACCATGGGCAGCAATGCAGGCTTCAATGCGGCGGGGCATACTACTGATCAAAGAAGTTAGAAAGTCGTGGTCCATGCTGTCCCAATATCGGACCACCTCTTCTTTCATTTCAGCAATATTTGCTAGATTTTTCTTATTGACACTTTCCTTCATAAGTCCCCAAACATTTTCTATTGGATTTAGGTCAGGGCTATAGCTTGGCCAATCTAATAATGTCATATTTTGGGTCCGAACCCAGGCCTGTGAATGCTTTGAACGATGTTTTGGGTCGTTGTCCTGCTGGAAAATCCAAACTTTTCCATAGAACACGTGAGCAGATGGAAGTAAATGTCCCTTGAGAATATCTATGTACCGCTCACTGTTCATATTCGCTCCAAATACACAGAGAGGCGTTGCCCCTAACACAGATATACCACCCCACACTTTAAATTTCGGACTGTACTTTGGGCGCTGATACGAAGGTTTTTCAGTTTGTTTGGTCAAGAATTTCAGTGTATTAGGAAACAGCCACACAGAACTTTCATCTGAGAAAATCACATTGTCCCAGTTACAATTTCTATGCTGTAAGCACACCAGTTCAACCTTCGCTCCTTTCGCTCAGGTTTCATGATCGGTGAAGGAATTCGACTTTTCTGCCAACCCATTGCATGCAGCTGAGTTCTAATTGTCTCCTTACAGGCAGCCACAGTTCCTCTATCAATCATATCCAGCCTTAAGTTTTCTAAACTCCTTCGTTATTTTTAGAAACAAGAATACCAAGCCGCCTCCTGTCACCGACAGTCAATTTTCTAGGCCTACCTGCCCCTCCCTGGTGCTCAATGCCATATCCATTTGCAATATTTTTCAAAATACGATAAACAGTGGACAAAGGGATGCCTGTTCTACTTGAAATCACTTTAGCTGATCTGATGTCCTTGTTATAATACTCTAAAATCAACTTCCTCTTCTCTAAATCATCCATACTGAGGATCACTGAAAATGTCGTCTGCTAGCAGGTAAACAAAGGGGGATAACTCTTCACAAACTAATGAAAAAGGATTAACGGAGTTGTCTCTCTTGAATGAAACCAAGCACTTGATAGCTTGTCAAGGTTGTTTATACTAGAAATGCAATTAAACATATTCCTAAAATTCGCAATCATTTCTGGTAATATTATATTACATTCTCGGTTATCTAGGCCCATTTAATGTATGATCAACGACTAGGACCAGTCACTATCATAGGAACACGAACAGAAAGCTTCTTAATATAACCGTCCAATCAAATTGTGAGTGAGTGAGTGAGTGCAGTTTCACGCCGCTTTTAGCAATATTCTAGCAATATCACGACGGGGGGACACCAGAAATTGGCTTCACACGTTGTACCCATGTGGGGAATCGAACCATGTGGGGAATCGAACCCGGGTTCTCGGCGTGAAGAGCGAACGCTTTAACCACTAGGCTACCCCACCGCCCCCTATGGAACCAGAAGTGTGACAATGTGTTCTAACACACATAACAAGGGAACTCATTTGAATATTGTGAATTACCATTTGACTGGCACTTGACGACGTTTCGTTCTGTCATTGTTCCAGAATACTGGAAATATTGATTATCGGTAAAATTTTGATGACGATGCCAACCACATCACGTCGAGGTTGTCATCGGTTATCTCCGGCGAGGAGGCATGCGGACACTAGACTGTATCCCAGTAAGTTCCATGACCTATCCCCGGAAGAGCATCCGTGGGATGTCTCTCGGGCGTAGAGTGTACGCCAGAGAACCAGCTTGAACCAGCAAAGACAGATTGTGAAAATTATGTCAATCGGGAGGATGAATACCATTTTCTTTTGGGTTGTAGATCACTTTCACACATTAGAAACCAATATATCAATGTCACAACAATTTCTATAGATCAATTTGTTTACCTAAATAAAAATGGAAGCACTATTAGAAATGTTTCAATGTATTTACATCATGCCATGAATTTGAGAACTATATAATTACCAAACACATGAATCATTGTATCAGTATATTACCACACATATGAATATGCATATTTTACGTATGCGCACTATGCTATTATATTGTCAATGTATTCTATGTTGTAAGAGGCCGCTGTCCTGAATATCAGCTGAAATAAAGAAATTGAGAAATGTCACAAACATGGCAAAAAAATGGAATATTATTAATCAAATATTGTTGATTTGTAAAATACCACAACAATGTATATATTTTGTACTTTAATGGTTACCTTAAGTTCGTGTTCGAGTTACAGAAATCAGATATTCTGGTCTGAATGTTTCGTTCACTCGTACGTTCACTCGAAGAATTCTCGACGGAAACTGGATCCTTTCGAGGAGTAAACAAGCTCTGAATTTGATGCGATTGGCAATTTGGAGTCCAAGGCATCAAAATACTTGATATACTTGACAACAGATGATACACTCATGCACGAGGACAAGCACACATTTCAGTGAATGTGAAGGACGTATGACGAAATTCGAATCAGTATCTGAGTATTTGCATTGTTCCATGCAACTGTTAATGATACCTATATTTATTCTATTACTTAATGCACCACAAATACCCAGGCACGTTAACACCATTAACATCAATACCGCTTGTTAGCACACAGTGTGATATCTCGGTGTAGACTGCTTCGCATGGTCGGGGCGAGTAAACTTGCCCACAGTACCGATCCGAGCATCAATACATGTTGTCAAATGTGAGACTCTTGATCAAATACAATGCGTGCTCAATTAATATGTTGAAAGCATTTTGATTGTCAGAGGTAATCGACCGGCTTCCAAATCATAATGGATAGAATTAAATGTTTTTTGGAATTGATGTTCAGAATCCTGTTATCATTTGGCGGCATTAACACGTGAATGTAAAGGGATATTAGACAGAGGTTCACGGTTATTTTCAAGGTAAGTCGAATCTCTGTATATTTCCAGTATTATTTACTTGTTAGGACCCATTGGCCCTGTCGTATTTAATGATAAAGTTCGTTGCATTGCACCCCTAATATCGTCTGTCAGCACATGTTGGTTTCAGCGAAGTGCTAAACTTCAGACCGGTGTCACTTCGGGTTTCCATCCCACATAAAGCAGGAACTCCATGATATAACTAAATTAGTATTCAGAACGGTATTGAACCAAACTCGTTCACTCATGTACACAGTGCAACACCATCTTGGGCTAGTGTCACTTACAAGATGTCATTTACAAGAGTGTGAGTGAGTGAGTTTAGTTTTTGCGCCGCTTTTAGCAATATTCCAGCAATATCACGGCGGGTAACACCAGAAATGGGCTTCACACATTGTACCCATGTGGGGAATTGAACTCGGCGTGACGAGCTAATGCTTTAACCACTAGGCTACCCCACCAACCTTTATTAACATGCAGCACTGAATTATTACACAAGATCCCCACTTTGATACATGGACGAAGATACATTTGTCTTCAAGTTTTCATCCCGGAAAGAGTGTTCAAAGTTGCGTTGAAACATACCCTCAAAAGTGCGTATTACCGACCACCCTAATATAACTTTACAATTGCTGAAAAATCGTTTTTCATTCAGTCAAATTTTTTGTTACCTTTGCACCTTCCAGTCTAATATCCCTCCAACCCTATCTTCATACAAACATCACTACACTGATCCAACCCATACCCCACAACACTCTTCGTCTCCTAATCTACCTGAAGGTACTACTTCACTCCTTCCTTGCTTTTTGAGGCAAGTGAGCTAACTTAACTGACTTTCTTGAATCAGAGAAAATGACCTTCCTGGCAAAAAGCCGCCTTCCACACGTCTCAACCAACTTTTCCATCGTTATTTTCAAACGTTCATCAGAGCACCCCCAAAGAATATATACAGGATTATTTTATTACAGAGTCACGTGCATCTATAAAACAACCAAACAAGTCGCTTCAATGGATACATTATTCTGCCTTGCCGCCGCCATTCCCTTCCTGTTCGTGAAGGGACAGTCCCATGAAGATCTGGTCCGTCTGGAGAAACAGCTGTTCCAAAACTACTCCTCAACGTGGAGACCAGTCAGGAACCACAGTCACGTGACAAATGTATCTATACAATTCACCATCGGTTCTCTTGTGTCCATGGATATACTCAACGAACAAATAGTTATTAAAGTAACTCTGAGCCTTTCGTGGTATGATCAATTTCTGGTCTGGAATTCCACCCAATATGGAGGAATTGAAAAGATTGTCCCAAGGAGAGGAACCGTTTGGGAACCAATTCTACTTGTTCCCAATGCAGTCCAACAATGGAATATGGCCGCAGATTCAACAGCGTCCTTGTCAGTTGGGAGTACCGGACTTGTCATTCTTCTACTCGGAGGACCACTCAAAACGTCTTTCCCTGTAGACATGACGAGGTTTCCCTTTGATACCCAGACAATATCAATAAGCCTGTACCCTGTGCAATACGATCGAAACGAAGTCGTGTTTTCAGCTTCACAAAATAATGGCACATTAGATAGTCTGAGGTCCCACGGCGAATGGACAATGAAAAGTTACTCCTTTGAAGCTCTTCTGAATGAAAGTTGTTGTGGTGTTGAATTTCGAATGACAATCCAGAGGAAACCCATCTTTTACATATTATCAATACTACTACCAATAAGTCTTCTGTCCTTTCTCAACATGGTTGTGTTTGCAGTTCCGGCAGAATCTGGAGAGAAGTTATCCTTCTCGCTGACGACAATGCTTTCACTGGCTGTCTACATGAGTTTTATAAGTCAGATTATGCCTAACAAATCTGTGCCTCTGTCTTACATGGCCGTGTATCTTGCGGCAGTTCTGTGTCTCAGTGCTCTTGCAATCTTAGCAACAGTAATGGTCCTTCGTCTGTATCACAAACCGGAAACGGAACTACCGCCATTTTGGGTGACCAAGATTTTGTGCGTGAGGAAAAGTGCTCCTGAGGCCAAAGTGACGTACCGTGAGGTCAGTGGGCAGCTGGACATTGTGTTTGGTATGGTGTTCGGACTGTTTGCGACCGTTGCTGTAGGAACACAAGTCTACATGATGCAGTTAGAAGACTGATGTTCGGATTTCTTCTATCAGATTCTGGAATCGATATAGGCAACAGTCGTCAAAACCATTTGGTTATATCCATGTTACCAATTTCGATGTCAGAATTGTATCATGTATATGCACAAAGAACTTAGTTAAGCATCCCCTGACATATTTCACGATTAAATGAGCCCCGATCCTAACCGTTTGGAGCATATCTGGGACATGATTGGTCGTCGCGTGCAACAAAGGGGTCCTCCTGGCCCAATTGGAAGCTGCTTTACACGAGGAATGGCGAAGACTACCTCTTCAGAGGATCAGGAGGCTGACAGGTGGTATGAGGAGGAGATGCTGGCTGTCATACAGTCACATGGTGGTTACACTCAGTATTGACCTTGAATCGTGTAAGGCACGCAAAATGACATTTTGAATGTTCACATTCACCAATAAATCCAACATTAATCATTCCAGGGCCATACTTGTACAGACATGGTTTTGTATGAAAATCAGTGGGGATTTTGCAATTATCTTCATAAAATCAACATGGATTCCAATCATGTTGTCGTTTTTTATGAGTCAAAGGATCATACGGGACAGAAAACCCACCATTGCAAAAATACAGGGGGTGCTTACTTAAGTTGTTTGTGTATATTTAAATTATAACATTATACCCTGAGCACTAACCACATTTTACATTAGCCAGTCATTGGATTGGAGACATCAGTAACACCTATAATTATAACAGACACTATTATATTTCACAAAAAAACACTAGGTATGCAGAGACACACTATGTATGAATGTGAAAACACTGATATGCTTGAATATCTATAATTTTATAAAGTCCGACAGCGTCCTGTCATAATGTATGAAATTTTGAGCATCACTTGTAAACAAAGCATTAAGTCGAAAGACATCGCCGTGTCTGCTTACGCCATTGACCTGTGCACCCTTATTTTGCAAGTTTGCAAGATTGCATTTTGAGAACTGGTAGAATCATTAGCTGCGCCACTCCCACTAGTCTCTCGTACAGACCCTGAAGCAAATATATCCAAGAAAGCCCACGAAAGTCTAGAAGATGTGGCAAGTCTCTGGAAATGAAGAAAGTCTCAGGGCTCCTTTTCATTATATATTTTTTTTTACTATGAACATTTTTTTCAGTAAAATATGTTCATTTCAGAGACTAGATGTTAGTCTACACTCCCACCAATTACGTCTTTTGTCAACCTCAAATTTACAGTATTGTCTTTTCGGACATAATTAGATTGAATCTTGACTACTGATCACATTTACGGCGTCTCTTGCAGATTCATATTACAGGTTACATATATGTAAAGGTGTCTGTAACCGTTTTGGTCAAGTTGTGTAGCTCAATGGAACTGAAAGCGGCGTAGAAACAAAATTGCTTATTTCTGGTCACGTGTCTTGAAGCTATGAGTTTGAGGAAGGCATAGTGATTTGGACAAGGTACCCCTACCAAGTTGACACAAGGAATTAATTTCAGCATCCGTTGCTGACACGAAATCTGATATGTTTCTTAACAACTTTTTAAAATTATAATATGACATCCATGAGACGCAATGCATATATCTTAACCAGCATATTAATACCCTCACCATTGAAAGAGTGATGGGTGAAAGAGTTGGATTAAATGCTGCTTTATACAGTATTCAAGTTTTATCCCGACCTTTTGGAGGATATCCCGATGTGTATCACTCTAGTGAGGTGAGGTGAAATTGGGGTTAACGTCGTGCTTGAGAATATTTCGCTCATATGACGACGTGAATGCGTATGTATGTGTATGTGCGGCTTCTTGTACTAGCCCAGACTGAAGCTGGTTTTATAGTGCTAGCCCACTTAGATACCATGCCGCAGTGAAGCATGAATACCCCACTCAGACACATTATACTGACTCCGAGCCGACCAGTCCTTGTTGTACCCATTAATGCTGAGCGCCAGGCAGGGACCAACAAGTATCATATTTTAACGTCTGACGCGGTCGGGGATCGAAACCGCGACCTTCCGCTCTCCGGGCGGACGCTCTAACCACTACACCACGGAGGCGGTCGTATCACTGTAGTAAACACCACTGGTCTGAATATGATGCTGGCAAACCTTGAAACACAATCGAGGCGAACCTGCAACGATTCCACGACCATTGGTTCACCCAAACAATGATATCTATTTCCATGCATCGCATTCTGTATAAATATTGAAAGGAAAAGCGAATGGAGGCCACACATTTGGAATAAAAAGTCACTTTCCATTAAATACCGTTTAGTATGGAATCTGGTTTAGTGAATATATGAGTTGGGCTTTGCGCCACTTTTAGCACTATCACTGCGGGGGACACAAGAAGTGGCTTCACACATTGTACAGGTGTGGGGAATCGAACCCGGATCTTCGGCATGACGAGCGAACGCTTTAACCACTCGGCTACACCACCGCCCAAATACCATATAGTAGTGACCTTAAGAAGGTAATCAGTTTCCGATTATGCTGAGAAAAATGTTGTCCTCAATTTCTTACAAAACTAAAGTGAACTTGTTTGGTGGGTATGTGTGCCGTCATAAGACCCAAGTAAGCTATGTATCGACATTATAAATGGTGGACTATTCAATTTGTGCATTTCGTGTATGGGAATACATTTTATTTTTACGAAGACAAATTTCTTCAGTAAGAAATTAGACATCGCAGCTCATGATGCAGAGCCTCATCAAACCACTGGTCATATAATCACAGGTGACTTCCCCCACATATCTTACTTCATACTCGTATCACAGCTTATCGTTATGGATGTTGTCGATAAATATCATAAAAGATGAGCCGCTAGAGAAAATGAACCCGTTGGAAATCTTCCAGAATGCTAAGGCAGAGAGTGATGATGTCCTTGGTAGACTGAAACAGAACTGGAACAAACCCATTCCGTCCTAGGCTGTTGTCACCAAAAGTCGCCTTTTATGAAACGTTTGTAGTGAGAAGAGGGGCAATTGAATCTGGACAATTGTCACCCTGATTTGATTGAATATCGATGAGCATCCTGAGAGCAAACTATCAAGCTGCAATATGGAACAACTGCCTGGAAGCTGAATATCCAACAGATGGTCATGGGTGGAAGAAAATGGTCACAGAGATTTGCTGGATATCAGGATGTCTTGCTCCAGATGCTGTTCTTGAGTTCATTTCTTGCAAGTGCACAGCAGTCTGTAAACTGCCAATGCCTTACCAATGGACTAATATGCACTGTGACATGTCGGAACCAGACTTGTGACAACATGGTAAGCAAGGGCCATGACATGCCGGAGAGTGACACTGATCATGAAGCTGATGTTTATGATGCAGAACAGTGACTATCACTAACCAATTTAAGGAACTTGGAGGTGCTCTCACTCTTTGAAATTAAAGAGCTGTCTTCACAAATATGAAATGATGACTTTTGGAAAATGTTCTTTGAACTTACAATTTTGACTCTTACAAAATCAGGAAAGAAAATGTGATTTAAAGGTACAATGTATGAAATAACACAACTTGATATTAATTCAATCTTTTTACTCTTGCTAGAACCATTTACCTCCTTCTTTTCATTTCCAACCTATTTGCTGAACTTTACACACGATTAATTTTGGGGTGGGGGTTTGGTTTTTTGGGGGGTTGGCGGCCATCTTGTATTTAACCTCGTTGTGAGACTGAGCTACCAAATTGAGATGTCCATCATACATTTTTTATATATAGAGACATTAAGGAATATAAAAAAAACACTATTTAAAACTTTTGGTCCCTCTGAGTGGTATCAATATGTCAGTTTTCAGCTCCTGGCTCATGGTCTAACAGGCGAAACGCTTAAGATCCTACTCGTACATATATGTGAAATTTGGAGATGGGTGTTTCAGAAAGGAGTAGGCACTATTTACTGCTTGTCTGTTTTCGTATGTATTTGAATCGGAATTTTTGCTCGGAAGTTTACCTTTATCAGATGTATCTTTCATTGATGGTCAAATGGCCAATTCTCCTTCAATGATTTACAACCTGAAGAATCGAGTGACCCCTAATCTGTTTGGCATCATTCCTTTAGCCCCCGTTCCCCTAGCCCCCTGTTGTTACACGCCACTAATTAGTACCTCTAACCCTGGCTGTTCTTTTAGCTGTACTCTCAGATTAAACGCCTTGGACTAGAGTACATGTTGTGTGAAAGAAATCTTGACTCATACCCGTGTGCCATTGGACATATCATGGACAATATGTATGACGCGTAAAAACAACTGATCTGACTCTGCATTCAGACAATGTGTCAAGATCTGAATTAATATATTTGTGAATGTAAATAAATATAGAATCTTCATATTTGTTTTGTCAATTATTAGCAACAGCGATCATCTACTGATCAATAAATGCCGTGATTCCCTATTATCTATACCAATTCCAATTCCTTTATTCTCAATCAACCACCATCGGTGGTACAAGAGAAGACAATGCATACAATTTATGCATACAAAAACAAGGTGAACGTTAATTTGGGTTATCTTCGATTGTTGTCATCTGTTTCACTGCTTGATCTGTGAATAGAAAATCAAAACTTAGCCACAGACTGTGCCAAAAGGGACGACTTCAACTTGACAAATGTTAACTTTCCCTGTATGTCGAGCATATTTCCAGCAGCTATGGTCTTTGGTGTCTACATTTGAATAGTTTTTTAGCATGCTCAACGTTCGACTCTTGCTCAAAAGTTGATTTAGCAGGATTATGACATTTCAGATTTGGTAAAGCTTTCAAAACGTTTTTTATAGTAGATATATTGAGGACATTTGCATATTTGACATACAGACATCAGGTCCGATACCATTTCCTATTTCGACCTGTACCAATTGCTTGTGTGTTTTTCAGCTGAACATTTGACTTTCCTTTGCATGTGTTTGTGACCTTCTTTGTGAAGATCCCCTTGCAAAACAAGAAAAAACAACAGCACTCGCCTTGCCAGCTGATGGATACGCCTTTGTGGACTTATTTGCATCATCATCATGACCCATAAAGGAGTGAGTGAGTGAGTGAGTTTAGTTGTACGCTGCACTCAGCAATATTCCAGCTATATGGCGTCGGTCTGTAAATAATCGAGCCTAGACCAGACAATCCAGTCATCAAAAGCACGAGCATCAATCTACGCAACTGGGATACGATGACATGTGTCAACCAAGTAAGCGAACCTGACAACCCGATCCCGTTAGTCGACTCCAACGACAAGCATGGGTTACTGAAGATCAATTCTATCCTGGATCTTCACGGGTGACCCTTAAAGAAAGTTAAAAGCATTTTATACATGATAAGGAATGTTAGTGGTAATGGATGGCAAATGATGATGATGATGATGATGGTAATGACGATGGCCGTTAATGAGTTGTACCAATGTTAGAATAAATATCGAAAATTGACATACACCTATTTGCTCTCCAAACATTGAACGGTTACCATCTATAGAAAATATCTCCATAGAAATTAATTATTAATAATTTTATATCAACCAACGCCATTAATCTCATAAAGGTTTATTGTATTTGTTTACACCTAAAGCTGTCTCTTAAATAAATATTTTAGTCATTACTGTCATATCACCAATGCCATCTGTCGAGAATGTCGTTAATGACAAAATAATCATTCAGCGGTAAATCAGCTATCTCAGACAAACTCAATTACTTCCTCCAAAACCATTATGAAGGTAGTTTATTAATTGGTTTTCTGCAACATTACCCCATCTCTGCTAACGGCCTGAATCACTTTTATCCAATCAAGTGCTTTGCACCTTGTAATAAGTTCAGACAACAGTTAGTTTCCATGGACACGCGTACGATGATATGTTTTTTTGTTTTTTAAAAAAAAAACACAAAAGAATTTTACATCAATACTGATGCACTGTCTACGGGTTTCTTGTAAGTTGTGGGACGAGAATAAAAGTGATGTATTTTTGTCCGAATGCATGTGAATGTTTGCACTTCTAATCGCAATACAAAGCATGCAGCTTAGAAATAATTGGTTTATAGATTTCTGTTTGAGACGAATTCGTTTTTGTGGTGGTTCTTCAAAACGTTGCCCTTGGCAACCTTAAAGATAGCATACCGTCATTCCTAAACCATATGTGATAGATCAATATCTAGTTCAATAATTCAGATATTTATCTCATAGCGTCACAGGAGCATGACAATGCATTCTTGTATGTTCTTTGTTAAAATATGTTCCATTTTAGCTGGTATGGGGAAGAGAAAAACTGATATTGAACCTTTGTTGTGACGTTATATAGCGACGTAAAACAGAAAGGCTCTCCACGCACGGTTAGCGAAATCGTATGTACTGTGAATACGTGACAAGAAAGTATTAAGACAACAGGAGCCATGGGTGGTAACAGGACGGTAGCAGTTATATCATGTAACTATATTAATTATTTCCGATTCTGCTAATGTTGGATACTTGTCCAGATAAACAGAGATAACGTGAGGTTATTGAACCGGGTACTTAGCGACGTGTGTGTGTGTCTGTGCACGGATGTATGTATGTATGTATGTGTGTGTGTGTGTGTGCGCATGCGTGTGTGTGTGTCTGCATTTGTGCGCGTGCGTGTGTGTCTGTGTGTGCGCTAGAACATCGTGTATTGCCCACCCACCAGAATCCTGTTCCACAAAGCGGTCGTGGTACTAAACCTGTCATAATTTCCATTTTTCAACATTGAATTATGACAACTGTGGCGCTGAGATTGCTGTGTGCAACGGTTTCCTTAAAGGAGACACATGACATCCATACACAAGGGACAAAATATAACAATACCAAATATGGATAAGACAGAGTTGCAATTCTTTAGTGGCACCAGGATCTGCTGATCCTCGGGTTGAATCCCCCAGGTTAGTACTGGTCATCGATGTTGGTTTCTCGTAGGTATTTGATTTAAATAAGTAACGTGTCAGCCACGCACAAATTGAGATATGTGTTTTGTATTTTCGACCAAAAAAACATATTTTACAAAGTATTTAGAGGGGCAAAAGAAATTTTACATCGATAATTCACAATTGAATTTCCTATATTTGATAGTTCTGTTTTCATTTTTCAATTCTAAAGTCCCACAAGGAGCAAACAGCTTTTAAAATAATTTCCAGATCAATTTAAATGTAGTTTACGGGGAAAATGTATAAGAGGATATTATTCCAGCCAGGAAACTGTTCCTCGACCGAATCAAATGCTGCCTAAATTAATATCACTTGTCGGACAGGATATGCGGGTTAAACCGCTCACACGCCCTACTTAGCACTGTATGGGTTACGGAAATCTCTGATCATAATCGCTATCGTATAGCATGCACTGAAACGGGCGCTAAGGTGTGCGAGTCTCGCTACCAACCCAACTCGCGAGATCGGAGCATGCCAACCAAGTAACTAGGGACGCTAGTGCCCGGATGCAGTCGGTTAGCGAGGACACTTCTGTTCGAAAGGCGAAAGTTTCAGACAGTGAAAATGACATCTCTTGAAATTCGACCAGCTCGCGATCACAGCCGAAGAGAACCACCAGAATGGGGTACAGGGAAAGCTAAAGAGCATGTAGATCCGTGGATACCTCGGACTCCAACTTGGCATTATTCGTAAGTATTGCGGTAGAGAAAGGCTCACCCGAGTGAGTAGTATTATTATCAGTTGTGTTCTTTCTGGATTATCGTCAGTGAGTAGCTATGTACACAATAATGATCTCAGTATTTGTTCACAAAGCTTTGATCCCGTATACAACTATCGTAAATCATGACAATGGTATGCATATACCACATATATGGTTTCATATATATAATGATATATAGATCTACATTTTTAATTGAATATAATTCATATTGTGGCGTTATATGTATTTAATTGAAATACATGCATGAATTAAACTAAAATTAAAAAGATAAATATATACATCAATTCCATGACGCGTGCTATGTAAATATAACGGTTATATGTAATTAGGAAATAATTATGATCATGTTTACTCAGATTAGATCTGTCTTAACAATGTTGATAAAGACAACATGTTCTGTGTACTGTCTCTTTCGTTATCTATTGGTAAGTTGCAATGGTCACATCATGGAAACCCATTAGTTACATGTACTTTAGATCAGTAATCGATCGAAATAATCTTTGTCTTGGAGACAATTTTCCATAGTGACCTTCATTTGATATTACTCATGTGTCTGAAGATTAATATTTAACGTCGGTAGACAACATCTGATATCGAGAAGGAATTGGATATTTTGTGGAGTTAATTAATTGTTAATGTTGCTTGCCGTATGTCATGAGATACATGGATACGTAAATAGCTACATACAGCGTTGATTGGTGATTTGTGATTAATGGTGTTTTTGGATTAAAGGTAATGTTGATGCGATAGTTTCCATCGTTGTAGAGGCAGGAGGATGGTCCTTCATGCGTATCAGAGTAATGACATTAACTGTAGTGTTATAACCTATAACATAACATGGGCAGGATGCTTACTGTAATTACTCTTAGGAAAGTGTTTACTTTCCAATATATGTTCATGTTACACACAGATTGATTGATGCTTGATTGACTGATTTTTTAAAATTAAGAGACATGGACATATGTCATACATTGAAATATGCCTAAGTCTTTCGACTAACAGATTGTCTCTATAATATAGTACTCTTACTCTTACAACAGACTGTATAATACTTTCTGTCTAAGTCTTAGCTATTCAAATGCCATCAATTCAATCTTTGTTTAAGTTAAAGAAGGTCTTTTTGCCAAATGCCATCAAAACTATTCCTGTTTACGCTGAATATGGTCATGTAACTATCAACTAATTTTAAACATGGTCAACAAATACCATTAACCCAAAATACAAAATACCACAAATCTAAAACTTGTAAAAAGCTGAACATCGTCTTGGCCCTCGTCAGACTAATAACACACCTCAAAGACGACGAGACAAAGACGAAAAGAAGACTTAAACGATGATAGTGATGAGAAAACTCCTGAAACCTCTGTAAACATGTTATGTATTACTTCTAATAACACATTCATCCCCTTACAACACGAAAGAACGTTTGTGTACCCAAGCCTCACACGATTAACCCTAGCCAGTATGTAGACAAAACGTTCCACTTGACGGAACAGATTGTTGCATTTAAAGTAATCGATAATACCAAAGGTGACGCCATCTGTTATAGTTCTCTTGCATGTCTAGTTAGGCAGAACGACCAATGCTAGAACTCCTTTGTATTACCCAGATCGTTTTACAGCTGTATCCAACACCTCGACTCTTATATCATGTACTTCTTGCTACAATTCCTCTGATCATTACCTATCAATGTACGTGTATCTATCAGTTAGTTCAACAGACATGTTAACCTAATCCTGTCTTTAAGCACTGAGCTCTACGTCACGCCAACGTGCTATTATCTCTCTATAAGCTGAATGTATAACGTATACTTTGTTATTTGTAAACCGCTTACCATTTGAACACAGTCGGGCATTTGGTGTAGATTAAGTGTTGTCCAACGTTTCACAGATGTATCCGACTAGCATCGTCTTCCTTAGTCGTGCCAGGATCCGCTGACCCTGGTTTGAATCCTATTCTTGTCACGATTATGATCCTGATCTGTAAGAACACTATACATATGTTCGCGGGGGCCACCTGCATCGTTTCGGGTTTTACTCCACACGAAGCTGGGGTCGGTGGGGTGGCCTAGTGGTTAAAGCGTTCGCTCGTCACGCCGAAGACCCTGTTTCGATTCTCCACACGGGTACAATGTATGAAGGTCATTTCTGGTGTGCCCCGCCGTGATATTGCTGGAACATTGCTAAAAGTGGCGTAAAACCATACTCACTCGCACGAGGTGAGGTGAGGTAAAATGGGGTTTAACGTCGTACTTAAGAATATTTCGCTCATATGACGACGTGGATGCGTGTGTGGTGACGTTGCTTGTACAAGCCCAGACTTAAGCTGGTTTTGTAGTGCTAACTCACTGAGATACCATGCCGCAGTTTAGCATGAATACCCCACTCAGACACATTATACTAACTCCGAGCCGACCAGTCCTTGTTGTACCCATTAAAGCCGAGGGCCAGGCAGGGACCAACAAATACCATATTTTAGCGTCTTTTGGTATGATCTTCAACAACCCATGCTTGTCATAAGCGCAAATAACGGAAACACGTCATCGTATCCCAATCGCGTAGATCGATGCTCATGCTGTAGATCACTGGATCTGTCTGGTCCAGACTCGATTATTTATTCCGCCATATTGCTGGAATACTGCTGCTTGCGGCGTTGAACATCAAACCAACCAACCAGTCTCGATTATTTAAAGACCACAGTCGAATAGTTGGAAACAACAACAACAACAACAACAACAAAATGTCCGTTGAATTAATGCTACTCGCTCCCCCACTTTTAATCCTCCATTGAATCTCTACCCGTTTCTTACAATTCTGTCATTCTAAATGCAGTTACATATTTAATGTACATCTTTTAGGCGGAACTGACAGTTGTTCAGACTTAAGTGCTGACAATTGACATGTCGGAAAGATCTCCATCCAACGATTAACCCCGGACTTCACAAAGCGTACTGTAGAACTCGTACATTTGATATGAATGACCTCGCAGGATGATTGACAGGTGTACATGTCAAACGATTAACTAGTATCTATAGAGGGCAACATGTCACAATGTCGTTAATATCAACCTTCATGTATATTTCAAACCCGGTACCTACCACAGCCCGCCTTCCATTCACTGTAACACTGTACTTAACCCGTTTGATGTGACGCTGCGTTAAAAACGTTCTCCTCGTTGAATTTAATATACATATAATAAACACTTCCCCACACGTCTCAACCGTTGTCAACGACCACGTACCCATGCGCGAAGAAGGTTATTGAGTTAAATGTCACTGTAGCCTAAAGCTTTGTGCAGTCAATACTATCTCAATTGACTGTCAGTTGTGCATGTTGTATATGACAGTTGAAGTTGCGTGTATTGACAAGGAGGAATTAATCAACCGTATTGATAACATTAGTACGTAATGGTGGCCTATCAATAAAGGGCGTACTTACAGTGTTATAATGCACTGGGTAATGAGGCACTGAGTCTGGTTCGAGGGGCATAAAAAAGATCGCATAAAGAGCACGTGAAAGACATGGTGTTTGTTTTTACAAAAATCATGGTTTTTCCACCTTCCTAATGCATTTGGTAATAATTAAGTAAGGAATATATATGGACAGACAGTTTTTATTCAGTAAAGAGGCCTTTGGCCCATAATACAGGCAAATGAGAGTGAGCAGTTTGACTTTGCAGCTCTACATCCTGGAGTTCATCAATTACTGCACATGATATAAGCATAAGCCAACATTGAATATGAAATCATCATTTTTGTTTTGCGAAAGATTTACAATTGAATAATAACCACATATATATAGACATATATTAGATATACATTTGCATTATAAATAAAACACCGACATATTCTGTTCAGCATTGAGCAATGTTGACATTGTCTACAAGAAAACAAGTACAGTCCTGTGAGTGTTCTGTCAGCACCTTTAGTCACGTCGAGTAAAAGGGCATATCGAGTTAAAAATATTCGAAGTTAACGACATTTCACTGAGTATTCCTTAGGGAAACTTATTTGCATTAATACTTCTGTTATGTTACGTAAGACGTATTGTTTTACTTATATATTGTACATTGTTTACCCGTGAAGATCCGGGTTTGAATTGATCTTCAGTAACCCATGCTTGTCGAAAAGGCGACTAACGGGATCTGGTGGTCAGGCTCGTTGACTTGATTGACACCTGTCATCGTATCCCAATTGCGTAGATCGATGCTCATGCTTTTGATCACTGGATTGTCTGGTCCAGACTCGATTATTTACAGACCGCTGCCATATAGTTGGAATATTGCTGAGTGCGGCGTAAAACCAAACTCACTCACTTATACATTGTTATCAAAACAATGCTTGAACTGTAATGAAACACTTCGAACATAGCTCAGAAGGTTATATATTTAAATGAATATAGTCATTTTTCTCGAAGTTCGCATACTTATATTCCCAGGGAACATATCTTGCAAGACGTTGTTACTTTGGGAAGCTATATATTCTAGGCAGGTAAGTTTTTGACTGATTTGAAATGCTATATTCGTTTGAAACAGTTATTCAGAATTATTCTGATTCGTGGCTATGGTAACAGACGGTTCTAGGACAACCAAATGTTTTCAAATCTATGAAATACCGAATATCATACCACTGAATGGTTGAGTAGGGGTTTACGTCGCATTTTGAAATGCCCTTCTCTGTTACGGTGGATAACCACAGAAATTTGTTTCACACAATGTACGGAATCGATCCCGGATTTATCCCCGCGCTTTAACCACTAGGCCAACCCATTTCATGATTTACACGAAACGTAATTATTCTCGAAAAGGGCGATAGGCCATAGCGATGTGAACTTTGTTAAATGTATGTGAGTATTAATTTCAGCCACGCAACATGAAAAACCCATGTGGTATTGAACAGTTGTGAAACAAGAACAAAGTCATTTATTATATTTCGTTATATCAAAATACGCCGTAATCCCCAGCCACAGTCTGCTGAGGCCGTCGTTGGTAACGTGGTCAGACCCCGTGCGACACCTGCAGTAAAGGGTTAACAGCGGGGGCTTTATTGACAAGAGACGGTCGATACAAATACCGAGTCTCCTGTGACAACTTGAAGCTTGTTTTATTGAAGAGAATGTAATTGCTGAGGTTAAAAGCGTTGACCTGGAGACGCGAATCATGCTTCACGATAGGGAAATGGATAACACGACAAACGCTGTCAACAAACACATTGTGTTATCACCTTGTGTTGATTTTTGTCACCTGTTATGCCCTCGAGATTTGGGGCGGATACGTGGGTGTTTAGGCTGTCAAAACGAATCGTGGATAAATATATTCGATCTGGTGGCATACGGTGGGATTAATGCTTGGTTAAGCCAACATTGCTGAATTCAGCGAATTAAGGTTTGTTTGTTAAGTGTGACAGATGAAGTTTATAAAATCCCACGAGAAGTGTTGAAGTGAATGAGTGAGTATGGTTTTACGCCGCGTTTATCAGTGTTCCGGCAATATCACAGCGGAGAAGTGTTGAAGTGTGTGAGTGAGTGAGTATGGTTTTACGCCGCTTTTAGCAATGTTCCAACAATATCACGGCGGAGAAGTGTTGAAAGTTCTCATCAATTTGAATTGACACGTGTTACTGTAGATAATATTGTAAACTATGTTTGTAACGAACATGAATGTAAACGAAGAAACCGTTATAAGAAACCATTTTTGGGTGTCGTGCTTGTCGAAATGCGCATAGCGAACTACGGTCATAACGAACTAAAATTATTGGTCACCTTGACCTCGCAATAACCGTAGTTTACTGTAAATCATTATCAATACAGCGCGACTACAGCTTTCCATCCGGACGGTGGGGTAGCCTAGTGGTTAAAGCGTTCGCTCGTCACTCTGAAGACCCGGGTTCGATTCCCCAAATGGGTACAATGTGTGAAGCCCATTTCTGGTGTCCCCCGCCGTGATATCGCTGGAATATTTCTAAAAGCGGCTTAAAACCCAACTCACTCACCTCTTGCCATATGTATATGTATTTGAAATATATATGCATCAATCTATATAATTATGCATCGGCCATCTATCTATCGATCAATCTATTTTTCATCGATCAGTTTGTATCTATCTATTGTCATTATTACATCATCCATCCATTCATCCATCATTCATCCACATCAGCGACAATGACTCCGTAATTAGTTGCGGAGAGTTGCGTCCCCTTGTAATGCCAGCATCCTATGATCAGTGGTTGCCTGTATCGCCCTGATTATGATGCTTGGTTTGGCAGCTCTATATCCGATCTCACAGTTCCACCGAGGTGTTACTCGCCTGCAACCCGTTTGTGTCAGATAGGTCCAGGTGTTGGGTGTTAGGTGGGGTGGAGTTGGGGTTGGGGTCGGGGTTGGGGTCGGGTCGGGTCGGGTCGGGTCGGTGTATGTGTATGTGTGTAGTGGTTGAGGGAGGATAAAGGGTCTCGTTGACAGAGATGAGTGCTTTGTCAGGGATAATGGCCACTGACCCCTTTCACTGTGGTACTGTCTTCGTGAAAACCAATTATCCATACAGATTTTCTTTGCAGCTGAAGTGCATCTATAAATATGAGTTGTGAATTAATAACTATTTATTGGTTTCTTGTAGTGTGGTTCATTGACTATCCGCTAAATGCGGAAGTGTAATTGCACCCTTTTGACATGCATTTCTTTCTTCATCATTGACCCGGACTGTATCCATGGTTACCATATTTACTTTCGATCTCTTGTCGTTAATTAATGCCCACGTGAGATAACGCTGCTTGCGCTTCATTGGGAATCCAGGCGTTCAAAAAATATCGATCTCAGTGTTTCATTTTGTTTCTCTCTCACAGCCGATCGGGTTCATTCTTTGATCTGTTTAATTATTGATCTGTTGCCAAGCAGCAACAGGCTACGTCACAAAGAAAAGTCTGTGGCGAAGAGAGAGCGATGATTCAGTGTTCTAAATCCCATTTTAAACGCTGTCAAATACAACACTCATAACCTCGTACAGGGAGCAAATGTAAAATTCAATTTAGAATTGAAAAATTGAACCTAAATCATGCTTCTCACCTGACGGTTTTTATGGACAGTAACATAATATCTTTTTGGAAATATGGGGTGTATGGGAAGGATGTGAGCGGATCAGACTGCACCTTTGTGTGTATACAATCATTTCAATCCTTTATGAATAACACAACTCGTTCTCTCTCTCTGTCTCTCTCTCTCTCTCTCTCTCTCTCTTCTCTCTCTCTCTCTCTCTCTCTCTCTCTCACTCTCTCTCTCTCTCTCTCTCTCTCTCTCTCTCTCTCTCTCATCTCTCTCTCGCTCACTCTCTCTATCACGATCATCATCATCATCATCATCATCATTGAGACACTGTTTTTACAGTAGAATGAGGAATGATGATAATTTTATGGATAAGTTATTCTGTGAAAGGCGACGTTTCGACATAGATTCTAATGTCGTTGTCAAACGTCGCCTTTCAAAGAATAAAGAAGTTGTATATCCAAAACATTATCATCTTTCTTCATCACCTCAACTTCGAAATTTCCCATCGAAGAAAACTGTTTACGTATACAGCATGAGTACCGTCAGGTAGCGCCACTGCCCACCTCACCCCAGTATTTACTCCTGATAGATAATACACACGTAATATTAGATATTACTTATTTATTGATATCGGACATTTCAAGAGCTAATGCATCATACTACGAATGCAGCGATACCGTAATTTCCAAAATAAATTACAACAGTACGACTAGCGTCATATAAGAGGTCTTATCACATTAATAAATCTGTGTGACTTATACAAGGCGGGATGTGGAACACGACAACGGGGTTACCGCTTTCGTCACAACTCGCTTCTTTCCGTGGCATTCGTAACTACTCGCCTCTTTCCGTGACGTACAAGAAGACTCGCACCTGTATAGTGCGCCATTATTGCCATGAATCGTGGCAAACCAATCAAATCGCGCGTAGTAAAATGTGAAATGAGGTCAAATAGTTTCTTTAGATTTTCATTATTATTTCCTTGATTGTAAAATTATCTTGTTACTGATATTTGTTAACGACATAAGAAACTTACTTAAAGTGCCTTTCGTGTTGTGTTATAAATTTTAGGCGTTGCCATGTTTGAAAATTCAGAGTTATCTTTCCTTGGAAATAGTCCTATTTTGATCTCTCCGCCCCTTTGCGCTTAGACTCGTCCCAGTCGTGAACATGGTCACGAGAGGGGTACGAGTCGCCATCCGGCTTGCCGGAATGATAGGAGTAGTTGCGAATGTTTCCGTGGGTTCCGGAATGCGGGATTGGCCACGAATTGGGGTTATGGCTAAGCTGCAAATGTCTGTCGTCGACATATTGTCCCTGGCTGTAGTGCTGTAATCAGTATTTACAAAATTTTCTGTTCACATACCACGTGTTCATACCATAAGACATAGAACATTATTTATTTAACAAACGTTAATTTATCACGTTTGTCACAAAAATCGTAAAATAGCCATCAACGATGACATGTTGGCATCCGGGTATTTGATACTCATTTTATACCATACATCGTACTGCACAGTGGCATTCCGATATCACTTAGCAGGGCTTGACCTCCAAAATAGTACCCTCTTTGTTGGCATCCCAATTTCCAATAGTTTATACCATAAGCGACTCACATATACAGGCGTCTTTCATCCTCCAAATAATCACACATGGCGGTTTCTTTCAGAGGCCAGCCAAGAGAGCAGTTCTACACCCTGACCCAGCTGAAACGGAGCAACTTGAGGAAAGATGATCAGCTGTGAGTACTGGATAACGATGAACAAATGGGTGATGGCATGGAGTGAAGCTCAGTCTCATAATATATAATGTGTTATAGCTAACTCGATGTAAATTGAAAGAAGCTCCAGTGAGAAGGGAAATTCACAACCTTGAAAAAATCTAGACTTGGTTCAATTAGTGCTTTGGCGTTACAGAAAGGTCTGGCCACAAAGGAAGTAGAAGACTGAGACAGACTACTGATGACGTGTCTTTAGATACTGACCCCTGGTGTGTCCGTCCAGGGCTGATTATTGCAAGGCGTCGTGGCATATGCTCTTGTAGAACACTTTTACCATCAGCTAAACATTGGGCGACTTTATCACCAGGGGCTTAGCTAAGACTGGGGCGCAAGGGTCAAGTCGAAGGTTCGGGGGTATGCCTACCTAAACCATCCGGTGAACATCTGAAAAGTTTTTGAAAAAAGCATTATGTATTATAGTCTGTTTGCAGTGGAAACGTACCGATGAATGTCACTTTAAACCCAAAAGTAAAACAAATAAAGTGAAATTAAGACTGCGAATCCTCATGATTTTACCTTGCCCATTGAACATTTAAATCTCAGAATTTTATTCGACTTAGGATAAAAGTTGTTTAACAAACGATCATAGTTTCACATGGCTATTATTGGTTTGCATTACAAGGGGGTATGCAGATCAAATGAAACAACGAAAAAACGACAAGGGTTCTTATAAGTTAACGCTCTTCAAGTACCGCACGTGCATTTGTTTCACTGTTCCAACTACTGCGCTTACCCCCTTGTAATACAAACCAGTAATAGCGACGTGAATCTATGATCGTTTGTTAAACAAATTTTATCCTAACTTGAATAACATTTTGAGATTTAAATGTTCAACTGGCAAGGTAAAATCATGAGTATTCGCAATCTTAATTTCACTTTATTTGATTTACTTTTTTGTTTAAAGTGAAATTCATCGGTACGTTTTCACTGCAAACAGACTATATAGTGTGCGAGTATGGTGCTTTACTATAGGGGTGTCACCAAGGGTTATCAGTTTGGTCCTTTCACCGACATAGACATAACTGACATATTCACTTGCTCACTATGACTATGGTTTATGAATGTGAACATTTTTCCTTGTTCGTTCTTTTTCAGCATTCCTCGCCCACAAGACTCTGAAATGGGGTAAGCATATTACACTATGAATATGTTATAGGAAATGGAAACATTTCGGCATGCCTAAAGTTAACCCATATGTTAAGTTGTCCATCTGAAAGTGCATGTGCACATGCATGTGAAACAATGGACCTCATGTTGATACAAACTTGACAGAGTTAATCTTTGGTAACCCATGCTCGTTTTAAGAGGAGACGAGTGAGTAAGTTTAGTTTTACGCCGCACTCAGCAATATTCCAGCTATATGGCGGCGGTCTGTAAATAATCGAGTCTGGACCAGACAATCCAATGATCAACAGCATGAGCATCGATCTGTGCAATTGGGAACCGATGACATGTGTCAACCAAGTCAGCGAGTCTGACAACCCGATCCCGTTAGTCGCCTCTTACGACAAGCATGGGTTACTAACCCGGATCTTCACAGGTCCATGTAGATGGAATAATGCTGGGTAGCATGTAAAACACACAAAACGAAACAAACGAATGGCAGACAAGTCGTAGGGCAAATCCAGAAATGTAATTCCATTGTACCAATTGTCATTTTCGAATAATAAACATGTTGTTATTTCAGGAAGGAACTCATCAATCTTCCCTTCCCCGCGGAACACCCCTACACGTCCCACATGCCGCAGTTTGCTGTGTTCCCCAAATTTGACTCACCGGAAGATCCAAAAAGGGGCGTGGCTGCTAGGAGTCAACAGCCGATCAACCCCGAGATGCCGGCTTCCGCGTTTGACGTCACGATCAAACATAAAACGAAAGGTAAACGTCTCTAGTATATATACATTGTCATTTATTTAAATGGCAAGGGTAATTTCAAACGACGGTTACACCAAACTTTCTATTTAGAATGACAGGGCTATTTGTCAATGCATTCAAAATTTCAAACAGACATACAGTGATACATCCTAGATAATCTCCAGAGTATACGTTACGATCACTCTCCACTATACCCTGGATGCATCCACAGCTTGGCCCGATAATTATATTACCTCCCTTGCTGGCTCCACATTCTTTCAGTAGCCAATCAGCTAAACCGCCGTTACATCCGAGCTTGCCAGTGTCAACAAAGATAGCGGTCGCAGTCGCGAAGGTTTGTTCTCAGTGCCACTCATATTTTTGGGGATATCATACAGACAAATTGACAGATCTAAAAACTTTAAAAAAATATATGAAAGAACTCCTTCTACCTCTTTCAGAGTACTTCTGCATCAATTGTGTTGCCAAGTTTAAACGGTTAGTTTAAGAAGCGAAAGTGAGTTGTGATTGGTTCGCTCAACTTCCCAGCGTAGACACCTGATTGGATAAAAAGCCAGCAAAGGGAGGTAATAAAATCATTGCGCCAAGCCTTTGATGCATCCAGGGTATTGTGGAGAGTGATCGTAACGTATACCCTGGAGATTATCGAGGATGACAGTGATACAGAGTGATAAATGAATCAATCAATATTTATCAACACTCTGTCCGTATCCTTTCATAAACATTTCAGCTTTACCCGAAATGAGTTGATAACAAATGGAGAATGAGTGTGGTCAGAGTTACCTACCCTTGCCTGTGAAATCCGGTAAATATATTTATGAGAATGTGGTTAGTCAAAAATATAAACATGAGGAGTGAGTGAAAAATGAGTGATGTTTCACACCATTTGTACCTGTAGTCCAGCGCGGGACACACAAGTTGGGCTTCAGACATTGTAATCATGTGAGGAATAGAACCCGGGTCTTCAGCTTGACGAGCGAACGCCTTAAACACAGGGCTACTCCACCACCCATAACTACTAGTATATTCTAATCAGACCTAAATATCAAAACGTTGTCACATCGCATTTATCTTTAGTTCATATGTTAAGTTGTCCATTAATAGATGCAGCATGTGAAACAATGGACCTCATGTTGCAAAACTTGACAGAGTTAATCTTTGCAACCCATGCTCGTTTTAAGAGGAGACGAGTGAGTGAGTAAGTTTAGTTTTACGCCGCACTCAGCAATATTCCAGCTATATGGCGGCGGTCTGTAACAATCGAGTCTGGACCAGACAATCCAATGATCAACAGCATGAGCATCGATCTGTGCAATTGGGAACCGATGACATGTGTCAACCAAGTCAGCGAGTCGACAACCCGATCCCAGTTAGTCGCCTCTTACGACAAGCATGGGTTACTAACCCGGATCTTCACAGGTCCATGTAGATGGAATAATGCTGGATATATCAGGCCTACCATACAAACGGTGAACAAATCATCAAAACTGAACTCATATACACCAAAACAGAACAAAAATCACCAAAACTGCAACAATATCCTCTAAAACCGAAACAATACATCTGTAATGGAAGACTAATCGTTTGAAATGGAAACAAAACTCGCGTATCAGCTACAAGAGCGCGCGAGAACGGTCGCCGAGCGTACAAAACGGCATTCATAGCATCCCAACACGGCAGTCATAGCATCCCGAAACGGCATACAAATCGTCAAAGATGGCGGCGAGGGGAGACGAATAGGCTTTGGTACATAATGTTTTCGTCACTATGAGTCTAATCTTGAAAATTTGATATCGGGATGTAGCGCATAAACCCCTATTGTAGTAAGCTTCAAACCTATGTCCATACTTCTCAGTGTCAGGCTTGCAATTCTGCACAATGTGGTCCCTCGTTCGACCGAATAGGATTTCTTGTCAACATGCCGTGGTCCTGTTTCTCTTCAGTTTTGTAAATAAAGTATTCATAGCGTCACATTCAACATTACTATATTTTAGTGATTTAAAAAGTTTACAAAAACTTTGTTCATTTTCCGAGTGGACACTCCAACTCCATGGGGGCGGTGGGGTAGCCTATTGGATAAAGCGTTCGCTCGTCACACCGAAGACTCGGGTTCGATTCCCACCTGGGTACAATTGGTGAAGCCCATTTCTGGTATCCTCCGCCGGGAGATTACTTGAATATTGCTATAAGCAGCGTAAAACCTCACTCACACACTCACCAATATCATGACATGCTTGTCACTGCAGGTTATAGGGACCGGCACGAGGTACAGGCGTTGCCCAAAGAGTCAGAGAAGCAGGCTCTTTACTGGCGCGGGGAGGATTTCTTTGATCAGGTAAATTATTCAAAGAAACAGTTACAGAGGTTATTTAACTGCTGGTAAAAAAGTAGACACATAATAGTTGAATCTGACTTAAAAGTACACACGTATTGAATTGGTATTGGACGAAAACAGTCACCGGTACACTCCGTATCCATGACAACCGTATCAAATACATCGAATACCCATTTAGCCACCAACATGTTATGTATACATTCTTTTAGCAACATATCTTCGCTCCTGTTTGTTACCCATTTAGAAAACATACCAGAATGATATTATCATTTTTTTCGATTCAAGCTGACCCTACACCTATCCGAAATTTCAAATTATTTGAACGGCAGACACAAACATTGAAGGAAAGTTTCACATATTTTGAGCATTTTATCGAGGACTAACAGTCACAGTTATCATAAATGTGTGTCATATGAACAGGGTAACACCCATAGTTTGTAAGTATTTACAAGTATACTGTCAATCTTATTTGGAAACCCTGAGCATATAACACAGTCCCCCTTTAATATGGGCAATAATAGCATGGTTGTGATTGACCGGATTGCCAAATTTCCGAAATTATATAGCATGAGGACAGAATTCGTTCCCCTTTTATAAATATTGACGTAAAGACGATATCGCATCCGACGGTACAGATCCTTTCTCTTAATATCAATTATTAAGAATCAAGTTAATAAAAACTAATTTGTTTAAGCACGACTATTATTGATGGGCCCCCTTAATATAGCTAATATTATAATATAGCTAAGTGCGGCATTAAACATCTCTTATTTTCTCATATGTGTTTGCAGCTGGTGAAGACCCATGGGAACCGACAGCCATTTTACCCGACCCCTCCAAAAGTCATTGCACCGAACCTACAGGATCGACCAATGGAGATGAAGGTTTCAGACCGCACGGCAAACACACTGAGAAATGTCGAACGATCTCATTGGACAACTAGTCACAGTCTAGATTATACAGGATTAGGGCCAAGCAATACCCAGAAACTGGACAATCTTGACGAAAAGCGAGTCCGTTTCCTAGACACTGGCATCGAAGACGATAAATTGGTGAGTTTCAGTTGAATATAGCTAGACAAACGCTTAGTCTCTGAATATATATCATTTTGATTGTAACCAGTAATCCCATTTAAATAGAAAAGGAGTCCCTGTGGGATGGGAGATTCAGAACCCGAGGAAACTCAAACTTGCTTCATTTAGGGCTCTGGTATTGCAGGGAGGGCTAGACAGTAGAGAAAATATTGCGGTTCGGGACTGTGAGACAGATTAATGTATATCATTACGTGTGTCATCTGGATGATCAGCATCTGTGGCCAGTTCCTGGTTGACCGACGTGGTGACCAAATATCAGCTGGTCTAACATCGTACAATGGTGGCACTTTCAGAACAAGGAACTGATCCAATAGCTTTACTGCTTCTAATGAATTTGCTCTGTGGAACAAGACCAATCATTTTGTTATTTTAAATATTCTACTGCCACTCTCTGGGTTCCTTGGAACCACATTTTTTCCATTCCATCCAGCTCTTTCGGTTAATGCAAAATCTATGAATAAAACAGGTCTACATTGTCACCAGGCTCTGAATCACCCATCTCAAAGGACATCCTTTCTAATTTATATGTGAATAAAAGCGACAAAACTCTTTTTCCGTTTCTTCTAGCTGTTTCTTTCTGTCAAAATTACTCACTTACAGAGACTCAGTCTTCGTATGCACCATAATATTCGAAGCTTTGAGTTTGTTGATATTGTCAAGCAAGCTCTGAAATATTGAGCCCATAATGAATACCACGTTCCTACTTATCGGGAAACACTACTCCTTTGCTACGTCTATATTTATCCTACCTTCATGTAAAATACTTTAATTTAATTGGTCAATGACGCTTTAACAAGTTTCCGTGTCACCCCTCCCAGGAGGGTGACAACTGGAAAAAATATTACCCGCTGCCACGGTAACCGCCAAGCTCTCCGCCGACGCATGCCGTGCCAGGGGTCCGAAAACTGTTCGATCAGCTGTTTTTGTGTTTACTTTGTACAGACTATTTTTCCGACTTTCACTGCTTTATTTATGCTATTTTATACATTGAGTGGTTTGCACACTCAACTTAAACATAATTAACCATTTTCATAGCAGTTTTAAGCTTGGCAGAATATATTTCACTGATTTTAAAAATCCAGTCGAGAGGCATTTTGTTTACATGTCATACAGTCGGTTGCCTAGCGGCTCGGGTGACACTGCTACAAAGAGGCGTACATCAGACCGTATTACCCTCGAGAGAAGCATATAACTTATAATATTATATTTGGGCGTGTTACATTGCGTCAACAGTCACCATACTGTACTGTTTGTTGCAGTATCCAAGATCCAGCAATACCTTTGATCCACCGCGGCCAATGGAAGGGCGTATAGCTCGCATGTTGACTCCAAAACCAGCCAATCAGAAGATGATAGAAAGTGGAACACCGGTCAATCCCAACTATCAAAGGTAAACCAATATATAATTAGATACAAAATCATAAGAGTAGGGGTTCGGATACCTGATGGGACCTTTCTAGAATCTACTTTACTGAGAAAGTGTTATCCCAAAAATAACATAGGTAACATTTTAAAGGCAATGTGTATTCATGAAGGGTTTTAACAATCCGTATGCAACTAAACTAACCTTAAATATGCTTTACCTTTTGCAATTAGGAATTCAACTACGTACGTCGGGTTTTGCCTACGTTTCAGAGAGTGAGAGGTCAGCAATGTTGAAATCTATTTCGCGTTTCACTTTTGCAGAAAGATGACTTTGACCGAGAAGGAAGAACATCGTCTGTTGAATGGCCAGGGTTATACAAACCTGCCTGACAGTAACAGTCTTCAAAGTGACACTCTTTGGAAAGAGATGGACATGAGCTTCAAACCTGAACCAGCCATTAAGAAACTGGAGGACCTCAAGGCGACCCAAGAGGGCCAAGACGCGCCTTACCCCCCGACAGGTGCCCCTCCGGATCCCGAGGACAGTTACTTGAAAAAGACAAAGGATGATCGTGATTATGAAATACAACAGATGGAGACTGAGAACAGATGGAACCTTCTGGAGTTGCAGAAACCCAATCACGACATCACCCTCTTGAACGTGAAGTATCAGCACGCTACGGACAAGGAGAAACCTCAGACGTTTTATGGCCACGAAGGAAAATACAACGAAGAGAGAGCTGGGTTGTACAAGACAAGCTACAATCCTCAGAGGCTGGCATATTCTATGAATAATCTTTCAGAGTCCGGCCCAGAGATCATGAATACGCTGCACTCTCACGTCGGGGCTGAGAAACTGCCCACGAGATTAAGTCACGACAACGATGAAGCTTTGAGGGGAAGCAGGACTCTATGTTCAGCCCAGGCCAATCTCAGTGGGGACAGAAGGAACACCGAGGGAGTTCTTCAGCCGTACCAGTTCAGGAAAGAAAACCAGAAACAGACGCTCCAGCCTAATGAATTGACAGCGAGGCCTCTGGTACAAGAAGGAGAATTTCTTCTGAAAGAAAGCACCATGGGGGACAGCTACAATGTCCACAAGTTACTTCAGGAGAATGAGTTGCCAAGGAACGCTAGGAACCATCCTCAACAAGTTATGTCCGACGAAAACCAGAGAATAAGCAATGTGAGAAGTAGGTCCGGTAACAGGACTTCCAAGAGCGTACAGTTCTCGGACAACGTTACTATAAGAACAGTCGTTCCTGACCAGCCGATAAGGTCGGGTACCGCACCTGCAGGCATCACACGTGCTGCCGGAAGGAGTCAGATGCTGGACAGCGACGTGACGAACACCACGCAGTATGTCAGTCGCCAAGCACTATACAGTAAGGAGAACGAGAACCCTATGGAACCGTCCAAGACTCCGAGACACAAGGTCACGTTCCGAGCCGAATTTGATCCCTTGAAAGAATTGACGACATCAAAACAAGACATTTCTACTCCAGACAGAACCTTTAAGAGGAGGCCTAATGCTTTGTCCGAGTACAAAGATGAATTTGGAAGTCTCTCCACGAATTTTATGCCATCAAATTTGAAAAATACCATAGCTTATAGAACGTCATACGATAGTCAGTTCCCGAAGTTCAACCTGGACTTCAAGGACGATTCCAGATTTGGCTGGGAGCCGGGGTGTGGGGTGCCACGTCCACAAACATCTCTTCTTCATATTCAGAACCGCTTCAACAGGTCTGCTGTCAGGCGCAGCTTCCACGGAGATTTTAGAGAAGAAGCTCCGGATCTGAGGACAAACATTTCCCGTGGGAAGAAGCATGATTTCAGTGGCTTCAATACTCAGGTTCTTCATGGCTGATTGACGTGTGGTTGTGATTCCTGCAGACTCTGTAAAGACGTTCCCACTGTTCATCAGAGGCAGTATCTGGGCCAGCGTGTATTATTTCATGACGACGAAAATACGTTGATTTCCAGGGATATGTAAATATTCACAACTTTTTTGAATATCACATCCATCGGCATAGAATCTCTAACATGAATCAAGAAGTATCAAGTTTTATGTTTTATGGTTTGGGGAAGGGGAAAACCTTTCAACATGGTCACAGTTGTGATACTTTCTCAAACTTCACCCTTGAGGTTCATCAAGGGGTGCACACAGATCTGCATCTTCTGAGTCCTTCCTTGGTTTGCCCCGATAGTGTTTCATACCCGGTACATGTCGGAGACTTGCATCACTTCGGGCTTTCCATCCACGTTAAGCAGACCATCGCCATTACTGGAATACTTTTCAAAGCGGCGTTCACCCAACTCACTCTTGCAATTGTCACAGTATTTCACATTGTGCCTTCAGTATTATTGAGTTAATTAGTTTTCTTAGGACACAGTTTTGCAGCTGTTATGTTTGTGAGCTTTCCATTGTTTTCACTTACCACGTCATGACTATTTTCGATATAAGTGAGAAACTTCTGTGGAAAGGTCAACAACAGAATAAAACAACAACAATGGTTTCAAATGTGCGTCCACTGTAAATCAGTTATTTGATCATCAGTGAATCAAAATATCGAATGCATTTACTCAACGATTCTTGACTAAAAGGATCATTAGCAGTATTATTTGATGACAAAAAGCATTTGATTTTGCCATATTTGACTTGTAATCAAACCTTGTTGATAATATTGTAAGATCGTTTCATTATTACTCCCTGCTGTCTCTCTCCGTTACTGTCCCATTGCGTTTACTTTGTTCATCAATAATGATGTTCACGAAACTGATACACTAATGTGTCGATAAAAACAATTTCATTGCTTTTGAAAACGTACCGACATTCATAAACCCATGCTTATGTAGCGCATGCTCAGAGTCTTACGATAGACTCAACTTCAACGGGAGCCTTTGTAATATATGTAGTTTTTGTCGCTTATTTTTATTTACAGATGCACATAGTTTTCTATTTGTGGTAACTAATGCAAATATGCCTTCCTGAAAGTAACCAGTTAAGAGATTATCGTTACCAAGGGGCATGTTAGCACAAGGAAAATCTATTGGGTGTAATAGTGTTTGCTTTTAGACCATTCATGTTGCTGCAAAAAAGCGTTCATTTTCGGTTAAAGATTCTTTTAAAGCTCGGATTCTTTAATGCCAATTGCTTGTTGTATAGGCTATTATGGATGTGTATCATTGTGTACTATTCCCACGAATGATGTGTTGTTTGCAATGTTGTTATTTTCCTATTTATTGTGATGCATGACAATTGTACCACGCCAGTATTATATACCAGCAATCGCGCTATAGTGAGGTGATGTAAAAGGTGTGTCAACTCCAGTGTGTATGAAAACAATATACGAGTTCAAAACTGCCTTTGTGATTGAAATTGTTCCATCTATGATCTGTAAATTTCGAAATAAAAATCTTTCTTTGATTGTCATTGGTTTTTTGTTTGTATCAACAATTCTCTCAACGATAGGTCCCATCTAAACTACCAAACACATTGGCTAGCAATTGTTGCTTTGCTTGACCTGGGCTCAATTGCTGTAGTATCTTAGATACCTGCAAGGGGCGGTGAGGTAGCAGGGTGGTTAAAGCGTTCGCTCGTCACGCTGAAGACACAGGTTCGATCCCCTACATGGGTACAATGTGTGAAGCCCATTTCTAGTGTCCCCCGCCGTGATATTGCTGGAATATTGCTAAAAGCGGCGTAAAACCAAACTCACTCATTTACAAAATACTTGTGAAACAATATAATAGGGATTTTATTATTTCGCTCACCTTATTCATAATTAGCGTCACGGTAGGATTGTGGGTAAAGCGGTGCTCGTCACGCTGAAGACCCAGGTTCGGTTCTCCAGGCTGTATGTGGTCTATGTTTGGTGTCCCCCGTCGTTGTATGGATGACATGTTGCGAAACTCGGTACATCACACAGCCCGCGGCCTCACAGGTAATTTAACAAGAGGTACCAAAATATTGAATCGAGTTCTACTGGAAGCGCTAGTTAAATCACACATATGTCCCTGTCATTATTGTTGCTACAGAGCGCCATTTGCCTTAATCGTCAAACCTCAGACCGTCAAATTATTATATTTTACGAATTATCACGATTACATTTAAGACATACTACTTACTCAAAGGACTGCGTTACCTTTCGAACCATATACAGCCATACGGATCCAGAATCACATCGATTTACAATTTACACTGGGGAAACACTAGGTTAACGCTTAGTCTCTGAATATAGACAATTTTGACATAAACAAATAATTTATTTTAAATTGAAATAGAGCCGTCTTAAAAAGTAATACAGTACAGGGCAAAAGAAAGCAAACGTTTGAAACCTAGATCAGTCAAACAACATAAAAACGCTATCAAAACGTTCCTAGGCTGGCTGGTTGGTTTGTTGCTTAAAGCCGCACTCGCCAATATTCCAGCTATATCGCGGTAGTCTGAAACAGGCAATCGAGTGATTAACAGTATGAGCATCGATCTACACAATTCGGACCTGACCACCCGATACCGTTAGTCGCCTTTTACGACAAGCATGGGTTGAGGAAAACCAATACAAACTCTAATCTTCACGGGTACGTGTCTTGGCTGAAGACAGTACATATCTAATATCCATAATTGAATTACGACACCCGTATAAAAGACATAATTTGTTTGTTTCATTTTCAAGCTCCAACAAACGTCGGTGTATACTTGTTTTGGCGAGGCAGTATGTAGTGCTCAAAACAACGATATTTGCTACCTTTTCTTTTCTGAAACAGTATATTTTAGCAATACGATAAAGATAATCCTCCAAAGTAGGTGCATTAGTCACGACGGTATTTATTTACTGTGTATGTCAGCGAGTCACTGATTCCGTGATCGAGAGAGAACGGGGATTCTGATCATTTCGACCAGGAACACTTACAATACACTGAAAATCGCTGATAGCTAATAGCACATATACGAGCAATCAAACACGCACGCACGCGTCTAACAATTGACCACGAGTATCAAGGCGATCTTTCACTGATATCTGACCGTGTAGATTGTGATAGAGGAGAATACGTCTTTTAGAGACAGAAAAAGGTTTGTTTGTTGTTCAACACCCACTTTGTAAATATCTTCGCCGGACCAGACAATCTGATGATGGACATTATAATCCTCCATCCACGCAAATGCCGTTCGATGACTGACTTGTAATCAACTATGTCAGCGACCAGTCTCTTACGATCATCAGAGTTGCTGGGAATGTACACACACACGTACACACACGCACGCACGCACGCACGCACGCACGCACGCACATACATGCCTTTAGGTTACTTAAGAGCTGAATAGCTCATCATACATGTCAATAGCTTGCTAAGGCTGTCTAAATACAACGTTTATTCCTAACAGAAGACATTTACCAAGCCAACACTCGCGTGATAACCTCCAGAACTTAGCCGCATTAAAAAAATATTTGGATAATGTTGGTCAGGATTAACTGTAATTCACGACATTAATAGCGGGGTCCGTAATCACATTTGCAAAATGAACAGACAGAGGGATATTTTTTACTTTCGAAGATTACGTGAAGGCCCTGGTTAAAACCAATGACGCATTAATGGTGCTTGGAAGGCGACAAGAGCTCACGTCGACTATCGAACAGAGTGGGATCGATCTTGCGACATTTATCTTCATTAGTGAATGAAGCGTCCCTTAAATATCCATTTCGTCATCCCAGGAGCTGTTGACAGCGGAATGAAGGAACAGGCGAAACTCGCATGACCAACATGCTTGACCAATCGCATTTAGTGTTATACCACGTGTTATTACTAGTGAAAATTGTATTGACGGATGGTGTTTTACAATTGTAATAAAAATGAGCAATCGAAAAAGCTCCAAAGCGATCAATTTTCATTGCGAGTACTTTAATTATCTTCAGTCGAGTGTTGGAGCTAAAACACCTCTTGCGCACAACGCCATGAAATGGATTAGCGAAGGAACATCCAACTGTGCGGCGAGATTGCAGTGGGCTGAGGTAGTGGTATTGTACGCAACATGTGTCGATGAAGTTTCAGGATGAGATTCCGCTCGCCGTGGGTTCTAATCAAGACGAGTGCTAAACAAGGATGTCCTGCTATAAGGGGTGGTGTACTAGTGGAGATATGGGATGAACTTGGAGGCCCGTTCACCAGTCCAATACATTCCTGCACAAAAGCGTTGTACGATGAGACTCACTGGCCGTTCTGATGGCATGTCACCAGAACCATGACATAAAACACAATGTTGCATAAACGTTACATTCGGTCCGTCAGTGGAGTGAAAGCACAGAAGACTTTTTTTCAAATTGGAGTGTTATCTGTAGTTTGAGGCGCGAGAAAGGAGATGGATATTGTTAGTTGTGTGTGTGTCCTTGTGTGTCTCCGTGAGCGCATGGTAAATGCACTTTTGACTGAATATTAAAGCGTTTTGTTAGGGTTCTTTTGTTGGCGTACAAAAAAGGTGGCTTGGAAAGGCACTTTTGATTGAATATGAAAACTGTTTCGTTCGTTCAGTTTAAGGCAGGACGGACCACATGCCAGCGGGGACTGGATAAGCTGGAACGGGGGAACCGCGAAAGAGAGGGACAGTAACAATTAATGAAGACTACGGCAAGGAGACCATCCGTGTTGTTTTGGTGTGATGCTAAACGTATGGAGCTAGTAGTGTTATAGTTCGCAGCTGGCCAATCAAGTTAGCATGGTCTATTATAATAAAGTACGGTGTGTACGAACAATTAATACAGAATGAGGTCGGACATTGTAAGGGTAATCCTTTGGCTTCTAGTTCAGAAAAGATGGTTGAACATTGTTGGGGCATACTGCAGCATCTTCAGACAAAATGGTTGGGCACTGTAAAGGTCATCGTTCGCCTTCCTCTTCAGAGAGAATGACTTTAGACTCTGTAGGGTCATCCTATAGCTTCATTCTCAGACAGGATGGTGTCGGATATTGTAGGGCCATGCTATATCTTCATTCTCAGACAGGATGGTGTCGGATATTGTTGGGTCATCTGATGGGACTCAACCCAACAAACGTAATAGAATCTGTACTTTACTGAGAAAGTGTAATTCCAAATATAGCATGTGTTAATATTATATTATCTCCTAATTTGAAAGGGACGTGTTGGCCTTTTACCCACATTTAGGATTCACACTTCATAGTGAATATGCTTTCACGCCGCTTTAGCAATATTCCAGGAATATCACGGCAGGGAACCCCAGAACTGAACGTCACACACTATTACCACGTGATCTTCGGCGTGACCAGCGGACGCACCCACCTCACGTGGTTACCTACGCACCAACCTCACGTGGTTACCCAGGTGAATTCTATCTGAGGACATTAGGTGGGAAAATGTAATTTACACGTGGGAATTGTTTCACATGCAGCAATATCCTGTTTTTATTGACAACAATGTGTTTAAATAGACTTGTAAATTGAATTCTACCATAATTGTATCACTTAGGACAGTTTGGAGTCATTAAACATAAAATTCATGCAACTCTAATTTGAAAACAAGGATGACTTTTCTCATGATGGTTCCAATGGTCAACAAAACAGGAACATGGATGTATATCAAATAAAACGACAGGTTTCATATTTAAATAAGTAAAAGCAGGTCACTGGATGTTTCACAGAGTCTTCCTACACGGAAGATCACCATAACATAATCCTGTATTTAAACAACGATCATCTTGAAATACCCTGTCAAGGGGCAGCTCATAAAGTTACAATGCCAATGCAATACCACGGGGAACCTCATCTTGAGTGTCTGTAGAATCACCATATCTCTTGATTCACGTCATGGCAGTGTGTCGATTTGAGCCAGTATTAATGAAGTTGACGACCCCGTTTGTTGAGGATTACTCCCACTGATCGTTTTTCGGCTAGATGATGGTTTACGACCTCTATCGATAACCGAGACGGATCCGGAAAGAGTTGTCTCCCTTGCCTTCGGGGACATTGTAAAACCCGTGGTCACTAAAAATGACTAAAATAGCGTTAACGTAAGCAGTCATTACTGCGCAAGACTTTTTGTTAGCTAAGTGTGGGTTGTATTGAAGTTTATTTCACAGAATCGTGGTGGTCGGCCTTAAATCATCACTTAGCAATACCTATATCAGTTATCTCCCTTTATATTTGTCAGGCGATCGATTGCCTCTGTCCGATGTCATCTCTGAAAATTGAGATGAGGTGACCAAATGCAGGTTTGAAACGTCGCGTTCAAGATTGCATTTATATGGCGACGTGCTTGCCTTACTTGTACTATAGTGCCAACTAATACCGATTTTATAGGGTGAGTGAGTTTAGTTTTACGCCGCACTCAGACATATTTCAGTTATATGACGGCGGCCTGTAAATAATCGAGTCTGGACCAAAGAATCCGGTAATCAAGAGCATGAGCATCGATCTACTCAGTTGGGATGCGATGACATGTGTCAACCAAGTCAGCGAGCCTGACCACCCGATCCCGTAAGTCGCCTCTTTCGACAAGCATGGGTTGCTTAAGACCGATTTCATAGGGGCGATTCTACGGCAAGCACGAATTTGTACCGGATGGTTTAACAATCCGGTCACCACAATGCTTCTCGCCCATGGTAATCAATGACAGATCATGTCTTTTTTCACTATTCGTGGATAGTTTATCTGACTGATATAGAAAGCGTTCAAGCGGCGTCTGGACTTGGCAATTCACTGATCAAAATCATGAGCATCAATCTACAGGATTGGGATACGATGACCCAACCAAGACAGGTACGACGCGGCTGGGTTCGAACCACAGACCGTCCGCTCTCCAGGCACACGCACTTTCTCTACTCACCCACAAGCGGTACTAAGGACGGCATCTGTGAGCATGGATGTGAGTGTAATAAGGAGATGAAAACTTCACGCTCGAGACAGTCTCTACGCAGATACGTTGTACATACCAGTGTAGATCTAGGGCTCAATGCAACACCTTACCCAGTCTTAGTTTCATCAGGGCACTTGTTATCTGCTTCACTGAAGATATGGCCTTCAGCAACCCATGCTCTCTATCGACTCAAACACAGAGATCCTAAGGACGGCATCTGTGAGCATGGATGTGAGTGTAATGAAGAAACGAACTCTTCATGCCAGACACTGAACTCGGGTAGACTGTACATTACAGTGTAGATCTAACGTTCAATGCAAACCCGACCTTGTCTCATTTTCATCAGGGCACTTACTATCTGCTTTGCTGATGCTATAACAGCATGACATAATTACCCTTCACACGATCTTCAATGGTCCTTTCATCTAAATTTCAGGGCTAGTTTTCGTTTTATGCATAGTGACAATTCTGTGCACTTGACGTGGAATATACGGCAGACAAGCAAATTAGTGGAGTTAAATACAAACTTGCAGTGTCTGCAGTATAAAACTGTGTAAGACGGTGGCACCAATGTATGATAACAAAACCGCCATACCGAAATACGACTGACTGAGTTTGGCTTTACGCCGCTTTAGCAATATTCCAGCAACATCACGGCGGGGACACCAGAAATGGGCTTCACACGTTGTACCCATGTGGGGGATTCGAACCCGGGTCGTCGGCGTGACGAGCCAATGCTTTAACCACTAGACTACCCCACCGCCCCCCATACCGAAATAAATTGTCATTGTTTTTGTCATTGTAATTGAGAACAGGGCTATTGCTACATGTTGAAGATGACCACGTTCTGATCGCACGAAATAACCACCTGATGACCATCTCAGGGTCTCGTTCCCCAAGCACTTGATGCCAAGCAGTTTCAATCTGCTTTAAAAAATCTCCTTCATTTCTCATTCTGTACAGAGATGGCATCCTCTCTTTCGGTAATAACACCGGGGGTATAAACGCATGCTTCAGTCATATCCGCAAAACACTTAACTAGAATCGTTTGGATTGTTCTTACATAAATATTCTTGGGTCACAGAATGAGGACCGGAAGTAACTTTCAGAGTTGACAAACACCGCAGTCAAAATTATTCCAGCCGTATGAGAGCATCCTGTGAGTGATTCTTGTCAGGTCAAAGCAAACCAGTCCTGAATATTATCAGCTGTATTCAGGGTACATGACACACAATCAAGCTGAGTTCCAGGTTCCTGGTCTGCTGTGTCACCCCTGATGTGCAGGACAGAGTGTTGACCATTTCTATACAGAATCCCCATACAGTTTGCAAGTCAGGAAGTTTACCATTTGGGGAAGCCAAACAATGCCAAGTAAGTGATCATGAAGGTTCCTTATTTCCACTTCGAACAATGTCATCCTGTTCCAACGTCTGTGTAAAGCAAGTCCCAAGTGATGCAGGTCACTTAAAGTTTACCTTTTGGGGAAGCCCAAGAATACAACCATGGCCGCCCAGACATCACCAAAATAAGTGACATGGCTTCACGATTCAACATTTTACCCTGTGGCAGCTTCCCGTGTAAAGTCCAAAGTGATGAAGGTCAAACATGTTTGAGCAAGTGTGTCACAAATCAGGTTTAAGTTGGGTAACCCGAGTTACAGCAACTCCTTGGATGGTGGAAAGCATACTGCAGCTTCATCCCTGTGGGGTACTGGGGCTGAGATAGTGCCCCACTGAGAGGTGAGGTGAGGTGAAATTGGGTTTTACGTCGTACTTGAGAATATTTCGCTCATATGACGACGTGCATGCGTGTGTATGTGTATGTGCGGCTGCTTGTACTAGCCCAGACTTAAGCTGGTTTTATAGTGCTAGCCCACTGAGCTACCATGCCCCAGTGCAGCATGAAGACCCTACTCAGACACATTATACTGACTCCGAGCCGACCAGTCCTTGTTGTACCCATTAATGCCGAGCGCCAGGCAGGGACCAAAAAGTACCATATTTTAACGTCTTTTGGTATGACGCGGTCGGGGATCGAACCCACGACCTTCCGCTCTCCGGGCGGACGCTCTAACAACTACACGACGGAGGCGGTCGCCCCACTCTGAAGAATAAGTAGCAGTTGTCACATCAAGAAACTTAGTGACATAATGCCACTGAACTGTAGTGAGTACCCAGTCAAGTTATATTGTGTGCAGCTTTATAAATTTTCCCCAAGTTTATATCCTACTTCTAATCTGTCTATCAACCGTCTGTTACATCATTCACCTTGGGTTGTACACATCCCAGGGAGCTGAGAAAGAAGATGTGAGTGCACACTGGTACATTATTCAGATAATAGTGTTTTTGTTTGTTTGTTGTTTAACGCTGCACTCAGCAATATTGAAGCTATATGGCCGCCTATATGGCCGCAGTCTTTAACTAATCAAGTTTGGACCACAAAATCTAGAAATCAGCAGCATGAGCATTGATCTACACAATCTGGCTAAGATGACATGTGTCAGGATAATAGTGTTGTGCTTTCAGCATGCTCTAGTATGCGAGTGTGGTTCATCATAAATATGCATGTTGTGATTAACGCAACATCAGCAATATTGCAGGTTTCCAGTGAATGCCACCTGAGTGAACTCCGTAAGCTTGGTGCTAACAAATCAAAAATCATGAATAAGACTCCTGGCACTCCCAAGAGGTAAAACTCTGCACCAGAATGAATGACTGAGTGAGTTTAGTTTTACGCCGCACTCGGCAATATTCCAGCTATATGGCGGCGGTCTGTAAATAATAGAGTCTGGACCAGACAATCCAGTGATCAACAGCATGAGCATCAATCTGCACAATTGGGAACCAATGACATGTCAACCAAGTCAGCAAGCCTGGCCACCCGATCCTGCTCTGCATCAGAAATTGTGGTGCCTTAACAACTGGGCCACTCAACTACAAATTACAATGATGGAAACGCATCCGTCAATTGAAAAGCATAAAGAACTAAAGTAAAGGTTTAAAAATATACCTTTATTATAAAAATGTACACATAAGAAACGTATGAAACAATATACTAATGATCCTCAGACATTGTTCCTTATAAGACACAGACATGGCTCGTGCTTCGTACAGTGGTTTTCATAAAATGGGGTTTTGGAAAAAAAAAATATATCAAAATACACCCTGTGTGTTTGTCTGTTGAGCAGTTAAGATGGATCATTTTGTTTACAAGATCATATTTGCATTTATGTTCTTCATTCTATTTATACAATGCACACCATTTTTATGGTCAATGCATACTTAAGATGTTTTTAATAATTCCGCAACAAAATCCTACCCCCTGAAGGGTTAAACTTTTCAAGTTAACCCAGCCGAGTTGATGCAGCTCTATTAGAGGGTGTGATTTTGTGGCACCAGAGCTCTTTCTTTGTAACCATGGCTAGTTGTGTCGTCATCATCTTTTAAGCCACTGCCATAACAGTTTTTGTTCAAACTGCCTCAAAAAACCAAAACCACATTTTTCTTCTAAAATGTGACTCCTATGGAGGTGGTTAAAAGCAAAAAGATAATTCTCCAAACATTTGTGTCGGAATAAATAAAAACAATATGAAGTGTCGCAATAATGTTGACAATTGATCTAAGATAAAACAAGATCTTAGTGGAAGACAAACACAGTTCCTTGCATAGCGCCAGCACCTTCAACTACTCGCTGTAACACAATTGACCTTAAGTCACTGACTTCCACACAGCAGGAATTTGCTTAAAGCTTGTAATTGGTTTAAATGTGCAGTTGTAAAAAAAAAGTCCAACAAAAGTGAGAACTAACAACGAGTATGCACTTCATCCAAAATTTCCACAGCATATACATTCTGCTTAAGTCATTTATTGAGGATGTGTCAAAAGTATTTTGTCATTTTTCTGTTGTAATGTAAATATCAAATGACATGTTGCCTTCTCAAAGATAATTTCAGTTGATGACAAAAATTCATCCAAAATACTTATGACATATCCCCCATATAAATATGACTTCATAGGTGATGTTATTGACATTCTCTTAAAGGATATACTACTTGCATAGAACAATAAATGCATTGTGGGGGTCAGCAGTATACGTTTCGTTGATTTCACAGAAGTGATTTCCATGTCACATGGTGTGCTAAGCAACTCCATACTCTTTGAGCTAAAAAACCATGCACAGTCTAAAAATAAATATAATGCTCACTTTCACAACATTCACCTTCATGACATACAGTCACTTAAAGATTTTCCAATAAATAAATAACAATCTTGTAAAGATTAAAACATGGCAAAATACCATTTTGCAACACCAGGTACAAATAGTCGTAGGAACAAGATGCACTGAAAACTGTTTGGTACATTGAACATATGAGAATTTACTTTCAATGGTGCTGTCCTCAAAACTAATCTTTAGAAGTGCCTGGTATTACAAGATACTATCTGCCTGTCACTAATTAACATAACAACCTGTGTGGGTGGGTAGAGAGTGTTGTGTCATCTACAGTGTAAGGAAACGAAAGACAAGAGAAGAACAGTGAACAGTTCACAAACAAACCTATCTGAACTGGTGGGACGATGTCGTTGTCAGTGTCGCCTGTGTCACCGTAGTTATTTACATACATACTGACACAATGTTTTTGAAAGTCTGTAAAGTTTGAAAAAAAATGAATATCCTTATTCCAAACTGTGTGTGAAAATTTTCGTATCACATATTACAAGATTTTGTTCTACGTGGCCAGACCATATGATTGTGATCAAAATGATCAAAATGATCAAAATAAGAAATACTGAAACTGTTCGATTGGATGTCTGTTAGTTAATACAACTTCAACTAGACGCTCAATGAAAGCACAGGTTCAAGCAAACACAGTATTCTGTGTATAACTATCGATGTTTGTTTTTACGAAAACGTAGATTTCTCGGTAAACAAGAAACCTGATCCTAAAATGTAAATAAACAAAACCACAAAATCCTGGCAATGTGCATTAACCAGTATGTATGTAATGAAACGAATAGCCTCTTTATAAAAGAATAGGATGAGAGTAGGGTTTGTTTCATGCTCTTTTTGGTAAATTTGTTCCACAATAAAATGATATGTACACAGATGCCACAACGCAGTACATACTTAACAATATATGAAAGGTAAGTAGTCAACACAACAGTGACATGGTCACATCACTGTCAACAATTTATACTTATATACATATGTATAATGCTATACTACACGTCGTATATTACAGTAATACACATTCACTTGTCAGACACAACACACAGTGATCAACTTGCAGGTGTTTGTGAATGCATCTTCATACAGAAAAAGCTGACAAAATATATATATGTCCTAACTAATAATTTGCAAAAATATATGTAAACATGCTCACGGGTTGTGGTTAATTTACTTCATTCATCGAGGTATATCTTTCTGCAGTTATAAGACCTTTTGCAAGTTTTTGATCTGAGCAAAGTCACTGCCAGACTAATATTCTTTTTGTAGTTTTATCTGATTGTGAATAATTTTGCCAAAAATAGCAACAGATTAAAAATGCTGATAAAAATCATTTAATATGTCACTGTTTTTTTTAAATGATTTATCATGTTTAAAATCCTTTTGTCGGAGGTGTGTTTTAGTCATGTTGGTTGTAGCAGTAAGTAAGGCATGTTTGCTTGTAACTAATAACTTCAGCTTGGCACATATAATCAGCTCACAACAGAATCATACAGTAATTCCTTGGTAAGGCACATGAGTAAAAGTCAAGAGTTATCTCCCTTTAAGCACTTTCTAATCCAAAGGAGAACAGTTTCTACTGTCAGAGTTGTTGACCTTTGATCCTTCTTTCCCCACACAAGGGAGAGTTCATCACACAATATAGCTATGTTTTTCCCAAAGTCAAAAGCACATATGAATCAGCACTTGCATAGACGTTTGGGCTATTTGCATTGTGCCCATTTCGGCAAGATGCGTCTTCTTGCATTCGTGAACCAATAGTTTATTTGGTTTATCGTCAATCCAGTTTGCTTAATTAACATGGCCTTTTCGTCATCATTGGGATAGGGATTGTCTTTGTGGTTGCGGAGCCATTCCAACATAATTGCCACAGCCTGAAAAAGATGAATAATCAAATTAATTTCAAACATATTCAAAAACAAATTGTCATTTATTTTATTTCAAAACGTTTTCTACAATTTATCTTGTCTTACAGACATGTTCTTGAAAGACATCTTTGATGTCCGTAATGTAAACTGGGAGATCTCTGTTCAATCCTCAGAGGTAAACATGTCAACAATGTGTGTGACGCATCTTTGTGATAAACACAGAACCAAATTCCCTTGTAATATCATTGAAGGCGACAATCCAATTATAATTGAAACTAAATGGCCCAACGGACAAAATGTCTAACAAAGGCCACGCATGAGTACATTTTTTGAATGTAGCAAGCATACTAAATAAAGTTATCAATTAGATTAAAGAACAAACACGTAAAGGTCACATTAAAAAAATGTTTAAAAACAGACTATCAACAAACCTATTCACGTAGGCAATCAATTACAATGAAAACTTTACGAGTTTCCAATCTATGAAAATGTTCTGTTTCAATCGACGAACAAATTTCAAACTTTTGGATGAGGGAGTTTGGAAAATTACCTCTTTGGGGAGACTTGGATGTTTCTTTGACTCCGATTTGTTGCTATGGTTACTGTTGTTGCTGATGGCACTGCCAGCCTCGCTGAGGGCATCTTGGGCCTCCTTAATGGAGCGAAATTGCGGTGACGCAAGAGTTGGAAGTCCGATCCCTTTACCCATAGCGGGGATAAATCCTTCCTGAGTCTGCGAAAATATTGATTCAGAGATCGTAAATTTTTAATTGAATTATCATCAAGTTAAAACCCCAGTCTCCTACGTTCTTAAAATGATTAAATTCGAACCAGGTATTTCTTTCCTTCCTTTCCACATTGCTTGTTGAGCAATTCTGGAAAAAAACTGGAATTTTACAGCGTTTTATTTCTAAGTTAATTACAATAAAATCTCTAGTTCCTAGGAAGTGAGAGCATTAGAAAGGAAGATAATTTCTTCTGGTAAAGGAAAGGGGTTCAGATCGGATTGAATAGAGAAAACGTCTTGAGATGTGCTCACCTAATTTCACACTTCTATTTTTGGTAATTTGATCATCGAAAATACAAAAGACTTTCCCAAAGTGATCTAAAAATCACAACTCAATAAAAATTTGAAGAGACATATGAAGGTAGCAACTTATCGTGAATGTGAAATTAATAGTTACTGAACTCAAAGTGGCTAATTCTAGGTCTTGAAAGGAATAAACCCATTGGACAAATCTGGCTTGTGTGCAGATAATTTCAAACAAGTTTGTAAAACAAGATTTGAGAGAATACCCCCCTGCAGATTATTAGTGAGTGAGTGAGTGAGTTTGGTTTTACGCCGCTTTTAGCAATATTCCAGCAATATCATGGCGGGGGACACCAGAAATGGGCTTAACACATTGTACCCATGTGGGGAATCGAACCCGGGTCTTCGGCGTGACGAGCCAACGCCTTAACCACTAGGCTACCCCACCGCCCCTACAGATTATTAATAGTGTATCAGGAATTATACTGTTCTCAAGCTGACAAGTCTGACTATTCCTGCTAAACACGATTCATGTTTCGTTTCGGTAAGGTTTCAAAACAAGGGGTGTATGCTCCTGAATAATTCATGTGCTGTACTACAAATCACAGACTCGTAAGTGTCGCACTGAGCCAAACATAAACTAATCCAGCATGTTGGTGAAGCATGTATGTCTCTCAATGAATCCATAAAGCCCAGTCCAAATGCATGAACTAATGATATAAGTGTCGCTGGCTTCCTTGCCCGTGGCACTGTACCTTCTCTACGCATGACGCACAACTATTTTTTAACTGCTTCTACAGCAATTTCAACCACATATGCCCAAGCTTTTGTTACTTTTAGCTTCTTTCATGACAGTTAAACCATTAAAACTGTCACTGTGTCAGTGTTTAAGCGTTTTCTAAATAAATGAAGAGGCTCAATTGCAGGGGAAAAAAGGACCAGTTCCACTCATAGCCTGTCTCGAACACTTGATGATTTATGAACCCGAAAAGCCGAAATACCAACCCACATGACACTTTATGACTTGTACAGAATTACATGGTAAAAAGTGAAATGGCAAACTTGCGACATAACTGTTTAAGAATGAAAACAAGCACAGACACTGTGACAATTACATTATGTTCGCCATGTCAACCGTAACCCCATTTCCGACGAGACAAAAAATGGATGCGGCACCGCCTACATTAATTCTTTCATATTTACTAGATTTATGTTAGAAATATCCCCAAACGACAAACTGTCTCGAATCCTGAGAAATGTACTTCTGTTTGAGAGAAGCAAAAGCATAAATTAAAACTGCAAACTAAAGTGCTATGTTGAAAATACATTGATTATTAAACACATGCTTATACAATAACACATTCTCTTTACTGAATGCAAAACAAAAACTCACTTATCATTCTTTCTGTTGAGCAACAGTGTGTGTGTATATGGGAAGGTGCATGTTGTCTGCACATACTAATCATTGGTGCTTGTTGTGTGTCAAAGTGTATTGCCAAAACATTTTCCAGTAAACATATTTAAGGCATTGTGATTGCAAACACACTTAAAGTGTATCAGTTCCTAGTTTGACACCACACTCTGGAATTATTCCATCTGAATGTTGGTAGCATGCAAATAACCAAACCTGGATGAGATAATCAAGTGATCAATATCATGAGCAACGATATACCACATCAGGGTAGATTGAAAAAGTCACTAAGCCCTGACCACCCCGACCTACGTGTTAATCAAATTAAACCCTTATGACCAGCTATGGGGTTCCAAAGCCAAATCATACCCAAAGTTCCAACGGCTTGATTCAAATGAAGAATAAATGATTGTTAGGACACCATATGTGTAAAATTCATTCGTTAAATAAACAGTAACAGAGGGATTATCTTCACAGACACATGGGGACGATAATAAAATTGTGAGCCAGGTTGTCTAGTCGTGAGGGGAATGAAATTCAAATAATAACCTCCAGCCATAATGCGAAGTACCATCACACCAAATCCACAGCAAGCGACATTCTAATTCTTATCCAACAAAGCAAGGGCTACCTATAATTTCAAACTAATTATCAAGAAGCTAAGATTCTACTTCTATATTTCACTGTTCTCGCAGTTTTAATAATTCTCCCGACACATGACTGGAGCTTGTGAGGGATGTATAGGGCTTTAGTTACTTCTGCACTTGCCCACACTGCTAAGCCAACTGCCCCTCTCCTTGTCTTCAAACCTCAGGCTACCTTCCATACAAACTCCCACAGAGGTGATTTGGTCTGAGATAACAGTCCTCCTCAAGTTCAGTATTAAGGCTGACTGTGACAGGTCTCCCCTCTTTGCATAAGCTCCCCCTCCTATTTCAAATTAAAATTGCCACGGCTAGATGAGGTGGCTAGATGACGTGTCAGTGTAAAAACGGGTCTTGTAGGGTAAAGTAACTGAAGCCTGGTGTTCAAGCATGCATTGTGAAGTGTTGGGTATTGTTTAGCAGCCTGTTACTTGCATGTACTTTTAATGAATTTGCATGTACTTTTGATGAATTCTTGTGTGAACTTTTGAAGAATTACACTTATTATTGAAACAAGGCAGATGGGTAGAGACGGACATCTGAGAAATGAATATAGAATGGTATGATAGGGGTTCAGAGAGAGCATGGAAAGTGGAGAGATATGTAAAGATGGGAGAAGAAAAGCAAAAGAACAGAAAAGAGAGGAGGGAAAGAATAGACAGAAAGGAGGTAGACAGGAAGGAGGTGGGCAAAAAGGGGGGAAGAGGAGAGAAAGAAAAGACAGAAAGGAGTTGAGGAATTGAAAACATAAAATAGATTCAGGGATACGTGAAAGGATAGAGGGGAGGAAAATGCAGATAGGGATAGAAAAGAGGAAGATAAAGGTGAGAAAATTAACAAAAAGGTAGAGAGGGAAGGAGAGAGGAAATGAAAAATAAGGATTCCAAGGGAACAAATGAAAGACAAAAATTAAAGGGGAGAAATATGATGACAATGGAAGGGAGAGTGATGGATGGAGTAAAAAAGCATGGGAAAGAAGGAAAGAGGAGGAAAGTTGATGGAAAGTAGGGGAGACAGGTGGGAAGCAAAGAAAGGGCTGAGATACAAAGCAATAGAGAGAGGGAAAAATAGAGAGATGGAAAGAAAGAATGAATGAATGAAGCACAACATAATAGCTAAACAGTTAGGGTTGATGGGCTGGGGGCCTATTGTAAGGGAGGTCAACCTCATGAATGGAGGGCCCCGGACTCTGGATAATGGGATACTTTTGGCTGGGCAGAGGGACACTCCTAACCCTTGACAAATTGGGATCTATAAATCCCATTCATAGGTGTAGAGCACTGAATAAAGCTCTACAGGTTTTGTCCACAAACAAAGCCAGGCTCCTGTATTTCACGGGGAACAATGGATGCAGAGAAGGTTATGACAGAACTGGTGCTTGGCTAGACTGAGGGTGGTTAGCCTGGAGGTCTGGGAGAAAAGACTGACCCCCACTCTCTAATCTGTATTTACAAAATGACAATGTCGGAATGGAGTGAAAAGATATCTTCAAATTGTAAATCTTAAGTAGAATAATTAAGGGAAATTCCTATGCTGAGAAAGAGCAGCCAAAAAAGTCTGGTTTGAACTCTAAGAAGGTTCAAACAGTTGTGTCTTGGGGTTGGCTTTGCAACCATTCTTAATGAGAATGGATCTCAAACTCTGCCACCCTTTGAAAATTTAGCATCACTTCTCAGCGAAGAAGCCATGATTAGAAACAAGTCAGAATACATTTTAAATATAACCCAAAAAGTAAAATCCTAAAAGTAATTAGCGAAATAGATATGACAAAGTAGTCATGAGAAAATGCGTGGGAAAGGGGCAAACAAAAGTGTTCAAAATAGACAAGAGATTGAATTCTTTCGTCATTAAAAGGCACATAGCTTCCAAAAGGACATCTCCAAGATATTTAAGAGAGCGAGGTTGCAACAAAGCTGTTATTTATCCAGTCGGAAAACACAGCCAACAGAGAACTGTGAACATTATGTGGGGGATGAAAATAGAACTTATTTGCCAACGCAACAAGACAAACCGTGTTGACATGTTCAGTAGGGGTCAATATTCGACACATTTAGGAAACTGACAGGAACATTTTTGTTGTGCACAAAGCCAAGATTAAACAAAGACCTGCCAGGGGGCTTGGCAAGATATTGGGGGGCATCTCCAAAATAGTAACAGATTTTAAAAACTGTTTTGTTATGGATGATAATGAAAATTCAAACCTAAAAAAGGTGGCCTTCCTCCGAAACAGTGTACAACTTTTTAGCTAAGACAGTATTTGGAGGATATGCTTTTATACCTTAGAAATAGTGCTATATTTATCAATACTAATGTGGTGTGTAGCAATATTACGGTAATTTGAAGCAACAGAAAGGTGACATGTAGCAATATCACTTGGCGCATAGCATCATTACGATTACATGTAGGAATATTACTATGTAGCAGTAACACTGTGACATGCTGGGGTGCCTTACCAACTGTCTCCCCAGGACCTGACTCTGGGCTGAGTGAGTTTGGTTTTATGCCACTTTTAGCAATATTCTAGCAATATCACGGCAGGGGACACCAGAAATGGGCTTCACATATTGTACCCATGTGGGGAATCGAACCCAGGCCTTCCACGTGACGAGCAAATGCTTTAACCACTGGGCTACCCCACTGATCCACTGACTCTGGGTTCCTGGTAGATGTGCTAGTCACAGTCACTGTGTTAGACATATATGCAAAAGGGATTATGATAATACACCTATTTGTATATGCAATGGGCTTCTTGTGTATCCTACACCGGAGAGGCTTGGGAATGAGGTACAGACGAGTTTTACTCCAGGTAGGAGTTAAGGAAAAGGGGAGGGAACGGAGCAAGATAAAAAAAGAGGGAGGGGGAAGAGACATAGGTACTTTGTGCACCCTGCATTTTTAAATCCTGGATATACATGTGGTAGATCAAAGCTCATGAATAAAAGCGAACCTTTTTCTTAATTTACCCAAAACTGACAAAGTGAATTTCCCTCTTTGCTTGAGGCATTAACAGTTGTGTGCAGAGAATTGTAACTGAAAGGGTTATCTGAACAAAATCAGCCCCGTCTTGTTACCAAGGAGATAATCCATGATTTTCTGTGAAATGGAAGTAACCTTTGTAACACTGCTCACCATATGCCCTTTTCATCTTCATCCAGTGATGAACTTCACCTTTTCAATATGCCTCGAAAGTTCATACTATCAGTTTGCCCTTTACTTCAAAACAGCTGCATGTCTTAAAGGACACTTCATCCATTTTAACATCGTTTACTTTAAATCAACACATAGTTTTGCTAATTATCCACAATACCAAAACATGTAGAAAGTCAAAAACAATTTCAGTTTTAATTTCTGCTCACCATTGTAGGATCCATCATGTATTTGGGATCTTTGACTACCTGGCCTACGCCAAGCGAGCCCATTGGCCCAGCCGCCATTTGAGTCCCGCCCATCTGCCCAGAGCTGAGCATCATGGGATTGCCATGGTTTACTGATGTCGATTGTTCTGGCTGTAAGTAAATAATTAACATATTATCAGTATACAACAGTACCATAAAAATTTAAAACATCTTTCATTTAGGTTTATATGACAAGTCAAAATGAAGAAACTGTGAAAGTTATCGAGTTCAGTTTTACTGATGCAAAAATCTTATTGAAATATAATTCTTTTACAATGTTACAGTAACAGAATTCTCAACCATGTTCACTAAAGATCATCCAAACATCCTCCATTCCTGTATAACATTGCATGGACGACATAATTTATCGTCAATATTTTAATAGCTATAAGTTTTCTCCCACAACCGTATCCATCAAATCTAGTCTACAAAAAATTAAAACAAAGTTTATTTCAAATCTTGGCAAAAAAGCAAAACCTTTCAAGGGACAAATGATCTACTTGGGGAATAACAAATTATTAGAGGTGTGACGATACAGAAATTTTACGATACGATACGTATCGCGATATCATAGAATGATACGATTCGATACGATGCATATCACGATATGCTATCTTTAGTTATTTTCTTTTAAAAAGTGTATCTTGATAACAAGAAACAGTGTAAATTTTGACATAACCGTCAATTTCTGGTGAAAATTCACAATTTAAAGGTCAACGATACATATCACGATACGGAAAAAAGTATCAATATATTTATTGTCAGAAAAAGTATCACGATTATTGATACTACGATATATCGTCACAACTCTACAAATTATATTTCGGATATAACCTTCATGGAAGATATAGCCTTCACGAACTGAACATGGGATCCGAACCTGATCTGCCGAGGCTAAAGGTCGGGCCACAGTGGTGAGATATGATTTTAGGAGCAGGACAGTTCAAGCAACGGTTTACATTTAATCTACACTTTCCTTCTTTCTCAGATAAGCATGAATACACCAGGTGACTGGCCCCACTGGGTAGAGGTGGTCATGTTGTACCCAGGGGAGATTAAGGACCCGTCTATGATTACCTTCCATTAATCCGCCCACTCAGCTAATCTGATTACAGTTTATCAGTGTTCATAGGTAACAGTGTATGGTTACTTGACTATGTTTGCAATCATCTTGACTGAGCTTGCCACAACTCAATTTCAACTCGGCGGCAGACAGCTAATGGTAGTCACTCGAGGCGACAGTGAGATAGCTTACATTGTTGAATACATAGTCCTTCAGTTACAAAACTTACATGGTTAAGAAATTAGCACAATACATATGTATATCCATATCTCACATACTAAGCTAAAATGTTTCAGGACCATGAATATTTGGGGGATATTGGTCACTGAGACTAAGCACACAAGTTGATTAAAATGTAACCAAAATTATTTACTATCTTGTAAATTTCTTGTAATAATATATATTTCATAAAAAGAAAACTTCTATGTGCTTTATATATTTTAAATGTTCCGATGAGGCAAACTTCAGGAAGTTGGACAATAAATCATTCGGTAAACATCCCTGTATTACCACAGACTCATAAATATACCTGCTTCCTAGCAATGTCAGAGATAGGAGATCTACAAGGGTTAACTTACCATTGACAGCAATGAGCAAATAAAGTCTCGCCCTGGAAATATTTCGCACTCAAGAATCCGATTCCAATCTTATTTAAATCCCATTCCTAATTTTTAACTCAACCATGTACACCACATGCGGGGCTTATCATTCCACTTATACTGGATCATGCTTCAAGTTTTTGCTTTTTGATGAAGAATCTGATATAAGACTGCACTAGCATTTCTTAAAATGTCCTGTCAGTAAAGATCTGTTGAGAGAAAAAAATGGCTACGTGGAATTCCAATTTCTACGCCTTTACACTGGGTGTTTACAGTAGCTCCATGACCTGTTTTTTTAATGGTGAAAAATCGCGACTGTGCCTGTTACTAAGCTGTTAATTATGGATGAACTTACAATACTGTTGCGAACAGCTCGATCAAACTTCTCACAAAACTCTTCGATAGCACTGAGTGATTTGGATGTAGCTTTAGTGTGCTTGTCTTGCTCCTGTCGAACACGGATTTTCTCTGAAAACAATTGAAATATCAGTCAGAAAAGGATGATACATTTGAAACTGTGTCTTAATTATTTCTATAGCATTCAAGAAAACAATTCCTGAAAAGTTTCATACATGTGGAAGGTAGTCTTCAATTCATCCAGAAAATGTCGCTAGAAAACGCCTCTGCAAACATATGGTATCTGCTGCAAACATACTGCATACTACTATGAAATTGGAGAAAAAAATGTGTAGTTTATGTACAGTAATTATTAACTAACCAAATTGAGAAACGTCTGCTGAAATTCCACTACGTCTGAAAAGTGATTTGTTGACAAAATTTTGGCTTATTCATCTTAAATGCAATAGCTACTAAATCTGATAAAAAACGTTCTTGTTTTGACTTACCTATTAAGCACTGGTGAGCGTATCTTAGGGCATCCATTATGACACTTTCTACGGCAAAATTGCCCTGATAATTTCCAGTGGGGGGATTCCGATGTAAAAAGTTCTGTAAGAGTTTGTCAAACTCGGCTGGCAAGTTGCTAATTAGCTGATATGGGAACGAAGGAGATGCAAAGTTCATGTCGGCAATTATCAAGTCCCGCAATAGAGGGAACAACGGATGTGACCGGAACGCATTCGAGCGATCCGTTATAAGATGCTGTATGAAAGTCTGTTGAGAGGCAAGCATGGGCGGCCTGTGCGGCGAACCAGTCTTGCAACTCTGGCAATTTGGTATAGTGCATGGTACCATTGGTGACGCCCCAGGTTGCATGCTCTGGGAGCACTGTGGGTTCTGGGGGGTCGACGGGGGCATCATTTGTTGCATGGGGTTCTGTGGAGTCTGTTTCAGGTGGGAGAGATCCTGCAGGTTCTGGGGGGTCTGTGGAGCAGGTGTTCCCTGGTTTGACCAGGGCTGTGGGTTTCCTGGTGCCATGTTCCCAGCATGCTGCTGCTGCTGTTGTGGCTGCTGTTGCTGCTGTTGTCCTTGGTACATCTGTGGATGCATGTTCCGTGATGGTGTCTGACTGCCATTGTTATACATGCTATGATCGTACCCTGACGTTGAGGGCATGGTGCCATAAGGACCAGTGACGGTGCTATTGGCTTGGGTGTGTATTCTTGGTGTGCTGCAAGAACTAGGGGGTTGCTGGAACTGCTGCTGGTTGTTAGAAGAACCTTGCTGGGCTTGTTGCTGGTTGTACGTTCCTGCTACCTGGTTTGCCCCCATCATACGGTTTGCCCCTTGGTTCATGCCTGCCACTGAGCAGCTGTTGTCATAGTTACCAGACTGCATTGACATCTGGTTTCGGTACATTTCGTTTTGCTGTTGAAGTTGCGCCATTGATGACGCCTTCATTGAGTCAGTCACAGACATTCCCCCGGTATGCGTTCATTTGCTGCGCATACGTTTGGTTTTGCTGATATGCCCCCATTTGGTTAAAGTCCCCTGTCTCCACCCTCAACATGTTTTGATTATTGTCAACATAGTACATGTTATTCTCCTGGCCCTTGCCAGAAAAGTCAAACTGTTGCATGTTTACAGCAGGGCTCCCCCCACTGCCTGGCCGACTGCCTGGGTTAACTCCACAACTACTCCTATTGGAGAAATCGTAAGGGCTTCCTCCCGGAACAGTGTACGGAGCCACTTCAGACTTCATGCTTGCTGAAATGCGTGGAAGGATTTTGGATTTTTGTGAATTTTCTCGGAACTCCTGATCAAGATCGAAACCACATTCAGAATTAAAACCACCATTATAATCCACACCTTGCTGGTTTTGGCACTCCGACCCAGGCTCAGACCCGGGCATGTCAGCAAAGTGAACCGATTTCTGGGGTATGGCTGGCATTGGTGGCATTTGAACATGTCCAACAGTTGCTACACGAGGTGGCTGCACAGAGTTTGATTGTTGTATAGATGGGATCATTGACGACACATCCTCGGTCTTTACATGTAGTTGGTCAGCACTGCTCATGGACATGTTGGAGCCGTAGCTCCTCACACTACCTGTGTCACCGGAGAAATAGCCTTGGTCCAGGGAATCCAGTGACCGACCATACTGAGTGTTCGCTTTGCACTGTCAAAGAGTCACAACCTTGAACGCTTTGTGTGTGCAGCCTTAGGGTTCATCATTCAGTAGGTGCTGCATATTCTGCACATTCACAACAGGAGGGGCGGGCTTGCCCAATCTTTGGTAGTTTGTAGCCGTTGCAGACTTTTGCATAGAGGAAGCCCTATTGGAGCCTATTTGATGTGTCTGGCCATAGTGTAAAGTACCAGGCTGATTGCAGGGCAGTGAGTTTGGTGACTGAGGAATATGTTTTTTGATGCAGAGGGGACTGCTGACTACATGAAGGCAGATTTGGTTTGGGGGAGTAGCACCTAGTTTTGCTTGGCGTCATGGGACAATGTGACAAGGGCACCGTATCTCGACTTGAAGAATCATCACAATGACTGGACGGTGGCACGACGCTGGGCGACTGGCGGCCAGCATTACCAGACGATAACGGACGTTTTGGCGTTGGGGGAGTCTGTGGCATTTTGAACACTTGAGAGGGTAGAACTTGTGGCGATTGAGGAAGGGGAGGAGCAGTGGACTTGGTGGGACTTGACTCTCCCGAGGTAGATGGATGGAAGCGTTTACTGACTGGCGAGCTGGCACCGCTGGACACCACAGTCGATGTACCGGACGTCACCGTGAGGACATCACTATGGGACTGCTCAGAGGTCGTCCCCAGTTCTCCACTCTCATACCACTTGAGACCTGTTTGACTGTCGAGATCGAGGTCTGAGATCCGGAGCTGAAGCTGCTACTGTTCATGATGGCTTCTGGTGTCATGTATGAATGTGGGTCGGGCATGTCCTGCTCCATGAGGAACTCCACAAAGTCCAGCTCCATCCCTTCCTTCATCCCAATGTCCTCACAGATCTCATCCAGCAGCTCGTTGGGGAGTCTCTCATCATCCACAGGCTGAGGGACCGGGGACGACGGGGTGGTTGGGGACCCCAGTCCTTCCGGTTCCAGCGCTGAAGCACTGGATGCCGACGGACTTGGCGGAGCCTCTCGGTACTCCATGAGCTGAAACAATAATAACACCTTAGTATAACTGAATCATCACAGACACTGTCAAATATCCAATGAATAAACTTTACAAAATGAGAATTTTTTCACCATAGAACAAAATATATGCTGGTATATATTAATCAATTTGGTACATATTAATCAATTCAAAATGTGGGTGAAATTGAGCTGAATTTGAACTTATGCAAAAGTCAATCCTTTGGAACCATAATACATTACTAAACCCAAACTACAAACCCAGGCTCTTCAGCAAACCCTAAAATATTGACAGAAACCGCATCAATCATCCCTGAATGTAACCAGCACACACACCAAAGAAACCTTCAATGTTCAACAACAGGAGTTCCTATAGATTTAAATACCATGTCAAAAAACTGTGTGTAATATATAATTGATTACAGGCAATGAAAATAATTGGCTCAGTTAATAAGAGGGAGACACTTCATTCAGTACACCAGCTGAACCACAGTGGCGTCGGGCTTGGCTCAATGTTCAGATAAAACAGCTAACTACCCAAGAACAAATGGTACCGACTTGATTGAAATTAACACAGCGTACAGATAAGGCAAACTACCATGAACCTTTCAGTTACAAATTTTGAAACTTTCTGGAACAAAACTAAAGTTGATTGATTAACACGTATTTCCATCATCCCAGTTTTCAAACCATGCGGAATTTGAGAAATGCCATCAAAATTACATAGTCAATCTAAAAGCTTAATAAAGTTAAACATATTTACAATGTGGAAATATGCATTGACAAAAATACAAGTCATTTCAATGAATATATTCTTCATGCATGGCATATGGCAAAGCATGAATGTCTAGAGAAAATAAAATAAACAAGAGATATATATCTCTTTGAGAATAAATTCAAAATGAAATGCAAATACCTCGAGACAGAACACCTCCGATTCTTTCATTGTCTGATAATATTGTGCTATCGGCTAACTAAAAATCATATTTCAAATTGGCGAGCTGTTTCCTCCTCAACATCTGTCAAAACGGCTGACAGAAAACATTGTACATTTTAACATCTCTTGACCTCGCCCTCATATTAAAAGAAATCTGAAAATTACTTTTTTTCGCATAATTAACGAGCTTCCTCCTGCTATGCATGTTATATGTTCTGAAACATGTTTGTCGGAAAACTTGCTCAGCGAATGGTCACTTTTCAGGCGGGACTGTGGATTATTTACGAGCATCCTGTCGGTGTTGTATGTTTGACCATTAAAAGGCATGTTTTGCTATTCATACATTCAGCCTTGAGTGCAAAACGAGCACGTGTGGTGTGAGAAATCATAAATCTCCCTCGAAAGTTTATTCAGTAAAATAACGAGTTCACACAGTCCTTGATTAGATTGAGAATAAATTCTGATTAATTCACCAGTTGTTTTAACTTGAGAAAAGCTGCAACTGCAATGTTTAATATTTCGAATATGAATTAAATTTAATGAAATAAAAAAATGATTTAAAGCAATACCTTACAAGAGAATAAATATTTGTCGAAAACACAAAACATGATTTACTCCTTAAGACAACGTTACACTTCAGTCCTTTAGATGATTATCTCATGCCTTTTAAATCATTTATCAATGCAAATTTGTCAGTGAGGTTTCTATTTGCAGTCAAAAAGAACTCAAGCGTTCCAATTACTCAAATTTCAAGTCAGGAACAAAGTCAAATTAAATTTTAATCAGGTAACACAGAATTTTAAATTAGACATGTCCAAGGTGCAGAATTAACACAACTATGTAGAAATTTGTAAATTACCTTGAAATGCAGGGGAGCAGTATGAATTTTTAATTTTTGTTTAACCTTTTTAGGATCACTTTTTGTATGGCAATTACATTTGTTATTTCAGGCAGTCATTTATGCTTTTAAGGACGGTCTTCAACTAGTACTATAGTCTGTTTGCAGTGAAAACGTACCAATGAATTTCACTTTAAACAAAAAAGTAAATCAAATAAAGTGAAATTAAGATTGCGAATCCTCATAATTTTACCTTGCCAATTGAACATTTGAATCTCAGAATTTTATTCATCTTAGGATAAAAGTAGTATAACAAACGATCATAGATTCAAATCACTATTATTGGTTTGTATTACAAGGGGGTAAGCGCAGTAGTTGGAACAGTGAAACAAATGCACGTGCGGTACGTGAGCGTTAACTTAGACCAACCCTGCTTGTTCTCGGTGTTTCATTTGATGTGCATACCCCCTTGTAATACAAACCAATAATAACGATTTGAATCTATGATCGTTTGTTAAACAACTTTTATCCTAAGTTTAATAAAATTCTGATATTTAAATGTTCAGTTGGCAAGGTAAAATTATGAGGATTCGCAATCTTAATTTCACTTTACTCGATTTACTTTCTTGTATCAAGTGAAATTCATTGGTACGTTTTCACTGCAAAGAGACTATAATGTCAGGTTTTCCTTATTGCAGTGTCAAGGATTTCAGAACGCTTCTGAGGCTTTATGAGTATAAGCTGAAGAAGCACCTGCATATAAAAACATCCAAAGGAATGCTAACAAGAAAACAAAGTCATCAATATCCCCTGCAATGGTAAAATACTCTTCATGAATATGTCTACTAGTTATGATTATGTCAATGGCATGTATATAGCAAAGTGGAAGGAGAGTACTGAAAGGTTTTTAAGATCTGCTCCAGAAAGGAGCACTACCACCAAATTCAGTCGAAGCCAAACTTGCTGCCATGGAAACAACATATTTTATTCAGAAATCCAAAACTACCAAAAGGTTCCAGTTCACCACTAGACCTATCTATGGTTTTATATTGCAGGTTTTAAAGTTCTGCTCCGGAAAAGGCAAATGTGCATGGACGGAGAAACGGACAGATGGAGTCCATTTTTATATCCCCCACAAAAAGCATAGCAGGGAATAAAAAAACACTAAAATACAGCCATGTCGCCAAAACACAAAATCCCACCACTAGACTGTTCAACATTACTATCATGACAGATTTACTAGAATACTATGAAAAGAACTGGGTGGTCCTATCTTCAGAGTAATATAAATAAACAGCACCGTCTTTCCATAATTCATCGTTTGTATATACGCCATAATCTGGAAATCGACATGAGTTTCAAAGCCCAATCCATTTCATTCCCATCACACACAGCAAGCTCTGTTCCCACAGATAAAATCCACAACTGAAATTGACAAATATTAATGTCAGTCATAATCTGAGATTGTAACAGGACATGAACAAGACCATTGTGTCTGTTTCAGAACAAATTCAGGATTATGGAGAAAGCAAGCTAAATGATTCAAGTCGGCCTAACAGACAGCAACCCATCTGTTGCGAGCTTGTGTGTTGACAAGGCCTGGATGAAAGGTACGAGCATGGTGAGTGATCAGCTGTGGCAATGTTGCATAGGTTTCCATAATCTGACCCTCTTCACTACCACTTCAGATACAGGCGATGAGAATCCTGGTCAGAAACCCTGTGGACTCTTCTGACCCCGAGACAGATAACATGGTTTGAACAGTGGACAAGTAACTGACTAACATTACATCATTAGCCATGCCAGTGTCGAGAAGAAACTTTCTTGCTTGACTTTCCTAATAAGGCCGAGTTTTCCGTACCTCAAGGTTCCTGCTAAGTTTTCCGTACCTAAAGGTTCCTGCTAAGTTTTCCGTACCTCAAGGTTTCTGCTAAGTTTTCTGTACCTCAAGGTTTCTGCTAAGTTTTCAATACCTCGAGGTCCCCACTAAGTTTTCAGTACCTCAAGATTCCTGCTAAGTTATCCGTACCTCAAGGTCCCCACTTAGCAATCTTAAGGTGAACATAACTCCCATATATCATCGGCTTTCCATTGTGGCAGCACTAAGGTCATTTTGTTGAATCCTGTACTGGCCACAATCATTTCAAGGCAACAACAAACTTTACAAAAGTGAAGTCCTTCAAACTGCCTTTGTTAAAAGTATCCTAATTTCTTTCAGAACTGAACAAATTGACATAAACTGAAACCATTATAAAACTAACTTCCAGAACTCTTGTTATTCACTTTACAATCATTTTTCTTTTGGAACTGAAATCAAATTAGAACTGACATTTAGATGTTCTTATTTTGCCTCCCCAATCTTGGCAGATTGGCCTAAAAATAAGTAAATTAATATCTGACCAAAGCTGTATGGGATTTTGGCATAACAAGTACTTACACATATTCTTGTGGTTTGAACATCATAGGTTTCTGCCATTTCAAAGAAGCACAACCCAGAACTTTGAGCCGTCCATGACCCTGAGTTTAGTTTTACGCCGCTTTTAGCAATATTCCAGCAACATCACAGCAGAGAACACAAGAAATGGGCTTCACACATTGTACCCATGTCGGGGAGTGACGAGCAAACACTTTATCTACTAGGCTACCCCATCGCCCTTAAATTATTTAACGTAAACTGCCATGTAAGACAGTATTGGTACATGTCATATTGTTGCTGTAGTTGTAACTGTTGCTTCTGGTATTTAATATTTGCCACATTGGTGAGCAGTACGAAGAACCTCAATGACAATATGTGATAGATCAATATTTAGTCTCCGAAACAGAGAACAAGCAGCTACCTGAAAATGAGCCTAAGCGAGATGGGACTTTAGAAATGTTTACTTGCTTTATTTTGGACGAGAGCTTCATAGTAAGGAAAATGAATATGGCTCAGGGACAGAGACAATCTTTCTACATCGCTAGGCAATTTCACACACTCCAAGACATATCTACGACCATTTCTTGTGACAAATACTCCAAAAAGTAAGAGACCATTAAAAAACACAATTTTACATTCAAAACAATATTCATGATACCACCAGCAGTACAAAATTCCAACAAATATAATAAACTAAATCAAATTCCAGTCCCAAATTTTCAAACCGTCATTCCATTTAACCATTTCACCAGCTCGGTATTACATTTGCATGGGAAATAATACAATCTAACAGCTTATTCATTTGTGAGGGAAATCAATTCCGGAAGTTCCATGTGGTGCAGACTTTGCCAGGAGGCACTGGAGATATCACCTGATTAACACTGTCAGTCCCTCCAGGCCTGACTCTTTGGTACCTGGCTCCGAGTCGCCCACACCTGCCCAGTATCAGCTGATAACAAACACGCTCGTTTGACCGTTTTACAGGTACATCTTTGGGGTTAAAATTTACATTTCCACCTCAAGGTATTTTCTTTTAATGGCCATGTTTGTGTTGGGTGAGAGCTTCAAGTTCAAATATCGAAAACTGAGTTAATATATGGATATAAAACACAAAGAGATGTAGCAAGAATAAAAGGAAAGAGCGAGAGGTATATAAAAAGAGAGAGAGCTCCCGAGACAGGGACTTGTCTGGTGTTCCCTGTTAGTAAAGTTTAGCCTGTTTCCCTGTTTAGCAAAGGAACATTACACTACTGAGCTGCAGGTAAGCTATGTGTCTGTAAAATACGCAAAATAAACCACCATTATCTCAGCTGATAGTCTCAAATATGTATTACAATGCGAAATAAACTAATGTATCATTTTTACCTGTTTAACTGCATTTCTTCAACAAATCAATACTGAAGTACACAATTTATCCTGTTGCTGCAATAATATGATACATCTGCTTATAAAAAGGTGTTCATTGTGTATCACAACTTGTCTATTTCTTTTTTTTTCAATAAAAAAAAGTTCATTTGATTTTGTTTACATTAATTTTGGCTTAATAGCACATGAGGTGAGGTGAAATTGGGTTTAACGTCGTGCTTGAGAATATTTCGCTCATATGTCGACATGCATGCGTGTGTATGTATGTGCGGCTGCTTGTACTAGCCCAGACTTAAGCTGGTTTTATAGTGCTAGCTCACTGAGATACCATGCCGCATTGAAGCATGAATACCCCACTCAGACACATTATACTGACTCCGAGCCGACCAGTCCTTGTTGTACCCATTAATGCCGAGCGCCAGGCAGGGACCAACAAGTACCATATTTTAACGTCTTTTGGTATGACGCGGTCGGGGATTGAACCCGCGACCTTCCTCTCTCCGGGTGGACGCTCTAACCACTACACCAAGGAGGCGGTCTAATAGCACATGAACACAACTAATGTAATGGTATTTTCAGTGGACACAATCAGATGATGGCTTTTGGCATCTTGAAAGGAACTTCGGGTTCCAGAGAATGAACGCATGTATCATAATGGCCTAACTAGACTCAATAAGAGTCATATAATAGTTTCACAATCATATGTCAATATAATGTTTTCACACTGAAATGTTTTGATTAGTTAAGTCTCCATGGCAACAGTTCCAAGTGTACTCCACAAAGAATACATCCAACATTCGCAACCAGATGTACAAATTGCTACAAAGCAAACAAAATATCATGGACGATCACTGAATTGAGTGCTGTTTTACAATTGGTAATCCAAATTTTGATTCAGTTATGTCTGTAAACTTAGATAGGTTACTTACACAAACATTACAAACAAAATATCTTCTTCATTTGTTGAATTTGGTGTGTGAAACACATTTTCTACTTTAACACAGAGGTCACAGAGACACGAAACAGAAGTCATTCAAACAGCATTCTATTTTCAGCAGAATTTTAAATACATTAATAAAATATCTACTGATTGTCTCAAATATACAAAACTGGATGCAAGAGTGTAAAAACATACTGAAGTCTCGGTAAAAACAAGCAATACCAATTTGAATGACAACTTTGAGTAAATACTAATGGTAAAACAAGATCTGGAGTCCTGACTATCTCATTAATCTGGACACTTGATAATCCAGGCAATACTACTGGAAACAGCAGTGTCCAGATTAACAAGGTTACAGATCATAACCTTTCTAAAATAGTAATCATTTGTAAAAAAAGTTCTTCTGTTGATTATTGGAATGACTAAAACATAAGGATACCTTTCGTATCTGTTCATGCGAAAAGTCCAATAGCTGAACAAATTTACATAAAGTTTCTTGGCCAAGTTTTGCCCTTGTTTTGCTGTCATATCATGATGGATTGTAAACTGCAGTACAACAGGAAGCAAATCTAAAAAACCTTTTTTCTTTTGCACTAAAAATGTCACAGATGGTGTAGCCTCGGCACATAAAAGAACTTGTTTATGATGCATACCTTGTGCATTGCATGCTGACACTATATATCTAAACATACATTTCGTGAAATATTTTCGGGGCAAAATCCATCCGTTATCTTCGTACACATCCAGTTTGCACAAAGCACACAGGAAACAGGATTACACACACCCATTAAACTTCATGTCCAATTTCAATCATTGACTAGTTTAATTCTGTATTACCAAATTCCAGCCCAGCTAAATCTCGACGTCACCTTAACTGCCATGTAAGAATCACTGAATCACTTATGCTCCAAAATAATGTGTGAAAGGTTAACCCTAATGGCAGACAAGATCATTTCCTGATCATCAAATCCCTATTTATCACAAAACTCCCTCGTTACGCTAAGAACGCTACATACAAGAATACTACGTTTCCCGAAAGCTACCCCTAGTAAGCCCCCCCTTTCAACCGTTGTCAGAAATCCTGTGGTTTTGTGAGGAGAAATTTCTTTTGACAAGAGGGCACAGAAGCATTAATGGGTGGATATATGTTATGTAATGCTGGCTAGCAAACATCCTTCTATTGTTGCCTGTGATTGTATTTGGATCAGTCTTATAGTATATCACAGTTTGAATCAGCAGACGTAGCCTTCGGCCATCTTGGATTTCTACACAGAAACAGGTTTCTCTTGCATTACGTTCTTTCTGCAGCTGGTACAAAGTTTAACAAATATTAAATAAATGCTAATTTCACCTATGAAGGAAATGCAGTTCATGGAAAAAAGCTAGGAAAGTATTTATGCAAAACCATTCACATGTAGACTAACTGTCCTAAGATGTGAATCTTTGTATTACTTGCCTCTTGCAAGAAGTCTGATAACCCTGAAAAAGTTGGCATCTTCTACCAAACTCAGTGTGACTGAACTTGTAAACATATCAATCAAGAAATAGTGTCTTATTTCACTCTGACATCTACAAAAACTTAAGGAAAGTGAAAAAAGTCCCTTTCTGCCACTTGGGAGCTCTTCTGTTTTACATAAAATGAGTTTGTAGTTTGTTGAACAAACTTAGTAAACAAATAGTCTCCGAAGTTTACACATCACTGAACAAAGGAGTTTATTTTGGCCTACATTTTCAACCTTAACCTTTAATGCTAGTGGTAAACTGGCAAACTGTGAGGCTCTTTAACAATGGCCTCTTCGTCATGCTGAAGTAATTTCATCACAGTGGTGAGGTGAACAAAATCATATTGGTATAAGTCATCATTAATAATTCTTTGACGTTGTTAATGAACGTCTTCTCAGAATGATTTTGTGTATGGATTAAGACAGTAAAGCTTTTAAAGGAAATTCTCAAACTGTCAGTTTTGTATCTATTTGAGAAAATGCATTCTCCACCAAAAATTTCAAAACATTACTGACACAAAATTCTTGTTGTCTCCTTTTAAGTTCTTAGTCCCGAACTGCCTTATTCCTTTATGAACACATACATACAATGTGTGGTGTAAGCTACAAATGAAGATAGCTAAAGCTCTGTGAGCAAACCAAGATAGCCAAGGTGCCAAAAGCTGCAAACATAAGATACCCAAGGTGCCATAAGCTTCAAACCAAGATACAGAAGGTGCTGTGAGCTGCAAACCAAAATGCCGAAGGCGCTGTGAGCTGCAAACCAATATACCCAAGGTGCCATAAGCTGCAAACCAATATACCCAAGGTGCCATAAGCTTCAAACCAATATACCCAAGGTGCAGTAGGTTGCAAAGCAAGATACCCTAGGCGAAATCAAATTCAGATTTTCTCCCTCCAAACCAAAGAAACTTTTACAAAGTAAGTACAGAAAACAAAGTAAACAAAATGTGACAGAAAACATTCACCACTATGAAACTACTAGTAATAAAACTGCAATATTCACCGAAAAAAAATATTTTTCAAAATTTGCAATTACAACTAAAACTTTCAATATTGATCCCAAAGCAACAATTTATCCCAATATACTTCTAAATATTCTCATATTAAACAAATTCTAAAATTAAATTTCATAATGACACAATAGAATAGAAAATAGTCAATATTTTTTTGGCTGCTAACAAAAATGTCTCTCCTCCCTTGTGAGCCTCAGTGTGAGTGCCAGCAAAAACTGTTTCCCTACAGCTGCTTCCAATCACCGTGCACAACACTGATTTCCATCAGAATAAGAAATTCAAGAAACTGGTGAAGTTTTTCTTGTTTCTGGTTACTTCCCACATGGGAGCAAGGGGAAGAGCTGGGGGAACAGGGGAAGAGTGACTGGAACAGGGAATGCTGCTGGTTGAACAACTGTTTGTATTGTTGAACCAGACTTGACTTGGGTTAACTTGCAGGGCAAATGTCAGTGTCAAGACACTGAAGCATGCTTTGATAGTATTGAGAACTTTCAAATTTCATATCACTTCATTGGTATGTGCTCTTAGGACAATGCAGCTTTTTAATGTAATAAACGACAAATATTTGTTCTTTAAACATTGACAGCAATAACCACACTCTAAAGTGATGAGAAAAAATACATTCATTCAGCTTTGAAGATCTTGTTTTTACGCCAGTTTTTACAGATTTCTTTAAACAGGTGATGGAGTACATACATCATTCTCTTCATTGTCTCACATATAACAAGAAACCTCATAAATTCTCCCGATAAGAGAACTAAGAAAAATAACATGGAGTGAAGAGCCAAGCCATTGTACACAGTAAAAGGATCATTGATAAATAAATATAGCATACACATAAAATGAACTAAATGTCAGATAAATTTCATTGCAAAAATGTGCATATATATTAATATCGATTTTAGTACATTATAAATTAAATTCTTTATCGCCCTCCAGGTCACATCACAACTGTGAGTTCCATGGAACATAAAAACCTATCTCAGACTTTATATTAATATTGATAGTTAATAAGCAGTGATTCTGTCAAAAGGTTCTTCTGTCTATTAAAATTACTCATTATCACTATTTTAATCAATCGTATGAAAATCTAATCTAAACTTTCTTACAGACATAAATTACACACATTGCTTTAAAAAACTTATGAAAATGGATCCTTTGGAAAAGAGAATTTGAAAACGGAAATGACTGAACTTGCATTCTTTACATTTACATCTTTGGATGAAAACTGAACCTTTAATTTATGGTGGCTGTTGAGACGATATCCTACAGTATGTATGTGGCACAGCAGGTGTGGTGTGGAGCTTTAAAACAGATACTGTGAAGTGGTTACTGTCCTTCTGAATCATGGGAGGAGGTTAATAAGGGGCAATACAGGAAACTCACTCGAGGGGTTACAAGAGTCTGACCTTTGTTAATGGCCTCTGAAATATGTGACTACTAGTGGAGAGAGGGTCTACATTCCGGCTGTAACCCTACACTCACAGTGGCTGCCAGGGTCATTCATAGACTGTGGGGGAGAGGACAGGGCACCTGATGGGACAGGGGAGTCTGGGATTGCTTTTCCCAGTCAGAGTTTTTTTTTCAATGAATGAGATGCTGAGGATGAGATGGAAGATGAATGAGAGTGTCCTGAAACTCAGGAGCTGGCTTGGGGTGGGAGTTGAGCGGAGTGGGAGCGGGGGTGGGGTAGGATATGAGTAGAGCAGGTTAGGGATGGGGTTGAATAGAGTGGGTGGGATTGGGGTGGGTTGAACAGAGTGGGATTGGGGTGGGTTGAACAGTGGGATTGGGGTGGGTTGAACAGAGTGGGCTTGGGGTTGAGTTAGAACGGGATGAAGTATCAGCTGAGGACTAAACAGGTATAAAGTATTTTCACTTTTAACAAAATGTTAGTTACTTTTCATGAGAAAGAAATATTTGGACACTGGATCATTCAAGGATCATGGATCATGTTTGGTAGATACAGGTGAGTAGCTGGGTAGGGATAGGTTTTTGTTGGAATGTGTGGTGAGGTGTGTTAAAGTGGGTAAAGTGGGGGTGGGGTGGGGTGGGGTGGGTGTAGGTGGGTTGGAAGGGGTGGGATGAAGTTGGATGGGATAAGTGGGTTGAGGGTAGGTGTAACAGGGTATAGGCAAGCCTTCATAGTTAGGAAGCACCATTTAATTACATCATAAAGAAGTCCTACTTGTCTGAGATACAAGAGTTATGGTAGATCAGAGTGACAGGTCTGGACATCTTGGTGGAGAGAAAAATTTACCAAACCTAAAAAAAGGAGTCAAGTTTGACTTCAGGAGAAGGCTTCACCTCATTACAAGATTATGAATATCGTGTTACCCTCAAGTAAAGCAGGATTCTGGGGATCAGTACCATTCATTCAGAAGACCACTGGTCGGGAAACCTGAGACACTATAAACACCACAGGGGAGACAGGGGGTGGAGCAGGAAGCAGACCTTGGAGGGGAATTAGGGAAGGGGAGGAGGGATGAGGACCTTCTCCGACATCCAAGTCTCCACCAGCTTCAGTAACGAGAAATACATTCATAAATTGTCTAAAGCATATCTCCTATATGAATAGGAAAGAGGGGACATCATTCATTCACGGTCAACTTGGAATCTACTTGTCTGTGGAGAAACACATATATATCCATTCCTGACTCATTCTACATGATGTACACTGCTGTAAAGATATGCATGAAAAGTTAGTGTTCTCCGGAGCAATGAAGAATTCCCCTTCTGGACGAACCGTGTGATGAGACAAGTATGCTGAGTAAACACAAGAACTATACATCATAACAGGTTGGTCATAAACAATAGGGCATGAGAAATGCTGTCTATGAATTTAAACCCAGGGACCATCAAGAAAGAAGATTGCTTGGCTGAATATTCATTCGCATTGCAGGAAGTTTCAGATTAAAGAAGCAAGAAGTATCTCCCAGAAAAGAAACCAATGTCTTTGGATTAACAAGCGGATAAATGGGCTTCACACATTGTGCCCATGTGGGGATGACTTCAGAGCCAACACTTTAAACATTAGGCTACTTATCTTAGAGCTGACCTCACCAAATCATCTTCCAATCATAATATCATGTCTAAATAAAATGTGTTTACTGTTTTGTGACATTAAACTAGAATGAATTACAAGGAGATTGATATGCTTGAATATTCTATTCAAAGTCATTTTGGAACATTTTTTTTCTAATTTTTAAAATACACTTTTAAAATGGTACAAATCATGTTTATAATAAACACCCAAACCCAAATATTCAATAATTCAAACATACTGCAAAAATTGCTTTTAACTCTGCTTAAGGAAACAGGTTCACATCAAAACCATAAAACACGTTTTAGCTTTTCATTTATACGACTCAAAAGTTGTATAAACATTTGATTCTTTGACATTACTTATGCTAATCTGTCATGGACAAAATCATGCTTTCTTAACTTCATTTCAGTGGTTTATAAACATCAAAGTTTGAGAAATTGAGGAAAAACATTATCAAAATCATTTCTATTTCTTAAAATCAACACAATCTTGCAACTATGCAAGTGTTAGGTGCATAGCGGTCTGTAAAGGAACAATGGTCATTGAGGCCAAATAAAGCAGTGGAGTACTAAATACGATAAAACAGTAAAATATGCTCCTATTACAATATCTTTGTCTGACCAGAATACTGGACCTGGTAAACCCTTAATGCCCTGAATATGTGCCTGAAACTTTACATTTATCCTGAATTGTTCAATACAATGACAATCCTGCCCCAAGTGATTGTTTGAAACGTCTGTAAGTACTCAAGTATGCAAACCTGACCAAACATTACATTGAAAGCTTTTGGGTCAAGAGCACTTGACATTGCTCAGATTAGAAGCCAAGATAACTTTGCATAATCTTCAAATTTTTTCTTAACCCTATCCTGACCTGAAATTACAAAGGTTTTCTATAGTACACTTGAGAGTGTTCAGTATCTATCTCTCACTTACTGGAGAGACGGAATGCATAGTTGTTGAAAAATGTACGCAACAGACACCGATTGGATGCCCCTTTCTCTATGCTGGACATATACAATACTCTCTTGCCCACTTGGTCTCGGTCTTGACAATGATGCTCAGAAATCATTTGATGATTTATCATCCACTTCAGCTAAAACATGTTTGTCAGGCATCGGCATGCCACTTTTTCACCTCACACAACTTCTTACTTCTCAAACATATGATGTTCTATTGCCTGTCAGTCATCGGTAGTTTTAATATGAGAGTTTGCTTTATCCAATATGACTGACTGACTGAGATTGGTTTTACGCCGCTTTTAGCAATATTCCAGCAACATCACGGCGGGGGACACCAGAAATGGGCTTCACACATTGTACCCATGTGGGGATTCGAACCCGGGTCATCGGCGTTGACGAGCCACCGCTTTAACAATTATGCTACCCCACCGCCCCTTATCCAATATGAGAGTTAGAAACATAGTCAGATATATCAAAGGCATGGCTGTGTATTGGGAGTGAGTGTAGTTTCACACTGCTTTTAGCAATATTCCAGAAATATCATGGCAGGGGCCACCAGAAATGGGCTTCAAAGATTGAACCGAAGTGCAGAAAATCTAACCCAGGTCTTCAGTGTGATGAGCCAACATATTAACCACTTTAACCCACCATCCCATCTTATTTCAGGCGAAATGTCTGGATTGAAGCAGGTATAACATTTCACCAGTTTTTGTGAAATTTGTAAACTAATGAACCAACCAAAGTGGGTGATTACCAGATACTCAACAGCATTGCAGCATGTTTTAATAATATTCTTGCTTCCTAGTACATCTCTACATGACCTGACTTAACCACACAACGTATCGATACATGATACAACAGTACGTAAATACAACCCCAAGGAAACAAACTGCTGGTTTACAAGAAAGCATTGTGTTCCCATTACAATCAGAAAGGCAGTTGTATTTGTGTGGTTAGCCTCAATGGCGTTGCAGATGTTACAAGTGGGACTCGCTGGGGAGCTTGACGCAACAGGGAAAGCAGGAGAATGGTGTTACACTGCCTCAAGCAGATCCCAAGAAATGGCCGGCAAGGGATTCCAACGTAGGCCACCTTGCACATTGTGATTAACACAATACAAATGTATTTTCACTCCCAGTCTCACAGGCTTAGATCATTGTAGTGAATAGATTTGGGCATTTGGATCAATCCCGAAAAGCTATCTTAACATATAGGCATTATAATCATCTTGGCATACAATTGCTTAGTGCAAATGGATATGAGTTTGAATCCATATATTGGCCAAGCCTTGATGCTTGTGACTAGACTACAACTGGATGAATAAAATAATGCTTGACACCATTCTAACTTTTCGAGCTGCTTGAAACTGTCCACAAGTCAGAGGGGTATCATCTATGCTACAAAGCAAGCATCTGACCTGGTAAAAGGAAGTTATGAATGCTGCACTGATATCACTTTGTGCAAGTGGGCTCTATTTTTCTCTTACAACTGTGCCTTCTTCAACAGCAAGATTTGAACAGTCAATCTTAACCCCATCAGACAGGCTCCTGCTTGACATTAATTTATGAAATGTTTGGTTGGGTTTCAGAGTAATATTCCTTTGTCTCCACTTGTTTAAATCTGATGATTAGCAGAAATTCAAACATTATTATATTATTCAAATAACAAACATTCAAGCTTCATTCAAACTGGGAGACTCAATTCAGGCGTCTTTTAAACTGAGGAGAATCAATTTCAACATGTAGTTAGCTGTTCAAACCGATTTAATGAAATAATTTCAGATTACCCCCAAGTTGTATAACCCTGGTTACGTCGATTGATAATTTCAGCTAAGTTTCCCAGGACGCTTCTGTAACCGTTCACACAAACCCAATGAAGAGGCGAGAAGATGGCCGCCAGTTATGGCTTAAGAAACAATACTTGCATTTAAACCTTTGGGAACATTTCATCATTTTAATCTATTGGCAACAAGCAACATCAGGCTTCCAATCAAACACACAGCAAGAGATGGGTTCGCCATACAGGCAGAGACACTCTTATATAAACATTATAATTACAATGACGAGAGACTGAACTTAGCAAGCAGCTCTAAGACAGGCCCAAAAGTGAGCAAACAGAACCACACAATTCCTTCAATTCGAGTCCCCTCTCCATGTATTCCAACAGTGTATTTTCTATTTGTATTTCTAAACATTATTTGACTAAGACTTGCTTGTCGTGTTTAGAAACATGACTTTTCAATAAGGATTTGTAGAGTTTTCACGTCATGTAATTTGAGAGAGAAGATGGTGTGTTTGGTCTTCCCGAGGGAGGGAAGACACTTCCTCGAGACCTTCCCCTTGAGGACAAGCCCAGGGTGATTGATATAAACTATACAGCTTCCCGAATCAATGCATGATCTGTGACGGATGTGGTAGTTTCGTTGTGTGGGCAGTATCCCTGTTTACAGCAAACACACATCTTGAAGTACCCAAATGACATAACAAAGCTCTCACTGTTATTGATAACTCATAGATTTAATCGACAACCCAGTAAAGATTTTGAGAGATGACAGCTGGGCAGAGAGCTATTTGTACCCTCTGGCAACTTGGCAAGGTCCTATGAAAACCTGTCAAGAGCAAGTACAATCAGGTGTTAGTTCCTAAGGCAACAGTTGTCTGAGAGGTGGAATAGCAATGGACCAACTGTCGAAACCGATCTCAGACTGACTTCGATGTTACCAAGACATACAAAACACATGAAAGCTTATTTTCTTTTGTGAAGGCTGAAACTTCAGCCTATTGTCAGAGTTTTTTAAACGCTTTGCTAGATGAGTACGAAGACACAGACTTCAACATGCATTCGCTTTCAACCACTCATTTCCACAACAATCACATGGACTATGTCCTCAGGCTTGTTGAAAAGTTTGGGAAGAATTATTCAATGGTTTACAGATAATTTCCAGAAACTGACTAACTTTCATTGATTATACAATTCACCGCAGTGTGATATGTGAGGAAGGTATTCTGATGAAGCATTGAACGGATCTGAGTTATGTTCGAGAGAGAACTCAACTGTCGGTTAAATCTGCCAGTCCAACTGAAGCTTGGTTTCAGGAAAATGCCCAAACGAAAATCAGAAAAAGATTTAGCAGACAACATATGGAACCAGTTGGCTACAAGGACTATTTGTGTGCAAAGTTTTGTGAAGAAATAATATCAATATGTGGTAGTGAGTGTGTTTGTTTATCACTATACTGACTGAGTGAGTTTGGTTTTACGCCGCTTTTAGCAATATTCCAGCAACATCACGGCGGGGACACCAGAAATGGGCTTCACACATTGTGCCCATGTGGGGATTCGAACCCAGGTCTTCGGCATGAATTTATCACTGTAGCTCTAGTTTGTATATTTCAGCCATTATGATGATGACCTGCTATTGATGTGGATCTCAGCCAAGACTTTACTGACCAATCCTTCTGGTCAAGTACAACTGATGCAACCACAGGTCATTATGTTCAAAAGAGAAAATAAGCAAACAATGACATGATTTTAACTCAGTAAACATGCTCATGAATATTCCGTAAGCTGATCCAATTTGATTGTTGATTCTACGTGCACATTCAACTGATCTGAGCAACTTCTATATTACTTAAGTTGTTGTGTAGATTTCCACCACTTACACTAAAATTGTCACAACTAATTTAATACAATAACTGCAATTGCAAAACTCATACAATACAACTTATACAAGACCACTTTCACTAAAGTTTCCTCCCAAACAAGGCAAACATAGCTCAATTTTTCAATTCCATTTTTGGCCTCTACAAAGCCAACTTTTCAGCCCAACTTTCTTACACCCATCATAAAACAGCAGCTATGACTAAAATTGGTGGTTCATGGAAGATAGTGAATGTAAAGTACTCTCAATGGCTGTAAAACCTGCAACAGTTTTAACACATTTTTTCAGGTCAATTAGTTCACAAAAAGCATTCAGGTCCTATCAACCACAAAGGTCATTACAGCATTTTACACTATTGTCAATCGCCTTCCAGAGATCAAATTCTTCATCAATTTCACATATTTCCTCTTTAAACAACCATAACACATGCTCATTGGCCATATAAGGTGGGAAACGATTCAAAACCAGCCAATCAGAACCGTGAACACCATTCAGCCCAAGGACAATATGTGTTCTCATGGCTGCATTTCAAGTTGATAGCTAGTGTTGGACAGGTGCAAACCCATTCTTTAAAGCATTAGCATTGTTTGAGGGAGCAATTAGTTGTAATGAATCTTTGGTTGAGGTAACCTGACCGCAAAAATGGGTGTAAATTTCTACACCATCCTCCTTGGTGTCCCCCACCCTTTAACTTTTGTGAGGTCTGAAAGGAAATATATTTAGGATATAGTATTATTGTACTTAACTGAACGAGGAAAGTGTTCTTACGTGTGGACTAAAACTTTGGTAGTTGCCTTAAAAACATATATAGAGTACCCAATAACCTTAAATATTGTTAGATTTGGGTAATTTACAGTGGCATTGTTGCAAATCACGAAATTCACTACAATTCACATTCCTCCACTACAAATCAATGCAAAGAAAATTAATGTTTGATATATAATCTGTATCCTGATCAGACACATTGTATAAAAATGATTTTCCATACGTACAAGATTTGCATTTGTTGAGAAACTATACGGAAGTTTAGGATCATGAAATTTTGGGGATGTTATAAAATTGTCTTCACTTACAAAATTAATCTCACAAATTTTCATTATTTCTAACTTTTCTTGTTAAGTATAGTCTTGGGGTGAGTGGAGTTTAATGACTTTCACATTTGGGGTGATGTATTGTTGAAGCCTGGGTGGTGAAATATGAGGATTGTTGACAATGTCAATATTGATGGATCAATAAAGAAATATATTGATAGGAAGCCTTTGAAATTCATGCTTGTCTGCCAGGCCACAATTACTAAGTTGTACTGAGAGCAAGCAAAAGTAGTCCTCAAGAAGCTGCTTGTACAGAAATATGCTTGACAAAAATAAAACTGATGGTACAAGATCATTAACCAATATATCCTTTTCAACCAAATAGATCTTAGCTTCACACACAAATGTCTACTGGTGTGAATAATACATAATATGGCCCTATATCACACTTATTGATGATCAGATAAATATAATGCCTATGTGAATGTACAACATATTACCCACTTGGTGCAGTACAGTGAGTGAGTGAGTGAAGATGGTTTTATGCTGCTTTTAGCAATATTCCAGCAATATCACGGAGGGGGACACCAGAAATGGGCTTCACACATTGCACCCATGTGGGAAATCGAACCCGGGTCTTTGGCGTGACGAGCGAACGCTTTAACCACTAGGGTACCCCTGGTGCTGTACAGGAAACGATACAAATTAGAAATAATTTGGAACTGCGTTTAAAGCAAAATTATTTAAAATAAAATGTCTACTGAATGTGGTAATACCTAATCAACTGCTAATACCTAATACCTAATCAACATTTACAGAATACCCAAAGAAAACTATCAATACCCAATATGAACGATGATAAATTAAGAAACTTCTCCATGGCTCAAAACATGTTCTGAAGCCCTGACAGTATTGCAATTTAACTCGAAACGATACCACTGATACACATTCCAGACTGATAACACCATGATAACAAAGCGATAATACAATAATGCCTCAATAAACTATTCCATACACAATGATCACACAATAATGCCTCAAAACACAGTTTTCACAACGGTGGTTTTGGTGGTAAACTACTGGTCTTGAAACAAACAAGTATGTTTCTCTAGGTAAACTAGCAAAAACATTACAAGATTTACGAACAAATTCACAAATACACAAAACTGGTGTGGAGAAGACCTCCTGGGCCTTATTGTGAATTTGTGCTGACACAGCACTTCCTAAGGGTGCGTTATCACTCCCTGCTTGGGGTGTCTGTGTATGTTGCCATCATAATGGCTATCCTGTGATTAGATGCAGGCTACTTTTCACTGCCCCTGTTCAGCTCGTGTAAGTTAAACCCCCATTATCTAGTGTTGCTTGGCCTTGCTGTGAGGAAGAGAGCTAGACTTGGGAACACCAGTCTTCCAGGCTAGTGCGCTAAGTTAATAAAACACGATTCACACATTGACGTGTTTCAACAAAAAGAAATGAAATGCATTATTAAAATTCTGGTTTCATGACTAACAATTTGGATCATGCTTGTGATTTTCTCACATATTAGCTTTGTAATCTCACAAACATTATATCTAATTTGACTAAAAAATTATGATTCAAATTAGGGCATTGTTTTTCTCATCTATTTTACATTCAGAAAATGTGTTTTTTTTAGCAGTACAACCTTTAAAACATCAATGGTTAAACTTACTGTATAATTTCAAAATTGACCGACAAGTCAAATTCTCTCAGAAGAAGGATCTAAAATTGCCCATTCTAGTTAATCACATGTCTTCTGTTAGCTTGAAAAATGTCTGTCCTTAAAAACATAGTTTATTTTCCCCAATTGTTGTCAATATCTAAACTTGATCAATTCACCGCAAGAAAAGCAGAAACTTAACCACAGGTTAAGAAAAAAACCCATCTCTATATCCTGCTTCAGACATAATCCTATTATTATCAGGTAACAATAAAGAAAATTATTTTAGTGGTTCTGGTGAAATTGAGACCATTTATCAGATTCTCAAGACATGTGTTTACTAAAAAATGCACTCTTCGGCAAGTCTACACAGGCCTATGCTATTTGAGCAGAGCAGTAGATAGCAGAGGCCTTGACCTTTCTATCACAGGCTTCCAGGACAAAGGAAAGAGCCATGGGCTCTGGCCCCAGTGTTTTACACCAAGCACAGATTTATCACTAATGCTTTCCCCAGGGAACCAGCTTTTTAAGAGATAAAACACAACCACAAACTTAATATTACTCCCTTTTTATAGATTTTCCTAACATCTCAGTATCATTATTCCCATAATCTATTATTGGAATGCATAAACTAAAAATTATCAAATTGCCTCAAGTAGAAGTCGTTTTTCAAAGTTTTTTTTCTTTCCACGTTCACAGTTTTTAACTCCACCGAAAAGCAAGAGGTTTTATTTTGGTGAAAGTTATAGCATTGATTTGCAGTTGGTTGAGCAAGGCAGTTCTTGTTTTTGCTTTAAATGTATAGGTATCTACAAGGGTGAAATGGCAAGTCACCTCAAAGGATTAGGTTCGGAACAGAATATGTGGGCCATTGTAAACAGCAGATCTAGAGTTTCAATGTCCTTGATAGATGAAAATGGATAATGTTCAACATACAAAACAAGCTTCAAACAATTAGAGAGAACAACCACTATTATTTACTACATACATCTCCACTTTAAACTGGGCTGTGTTTTAGCTTCTCAAGACATAAAAACATGTAAGTCATGTGTGATTTAAATTAAGTATTATACCTGGTTATACCCTTAAAAAAGTTAAGTATCTTAATATATTAAATTTAGCATTAATACCAAGTGATAACTGTTTCTAAAACCTAAAATGTGCAAGCTTGTTTGAATATTGCACGAAGTGCAACCTTGTGTAAAGTGTTGCACAAAGTTCCCATTCCAAAAAATGCAATGACTCATTAGCAATAAAACATTTACACAAATATGCAAAAATTCTTGCATGCTTTGAACATAAGCTCCAGTCTCGAAAAATGTAAGTTGACTAAAAGGCTTCAGCATAACAAACTCTAGAAGAACAATTGCACAGAGAGCAGAAACAAAGAAACTTGGGCAATATCTAAACCATATGTTTCAGCCTCTCTCATTCCTCCAAATGTAAGCAAGCGAGTGTAGTTTACAATACAGGTGGGCAATGCTCCGGGGCCCTGTCTCTGTATATGTATCTGCCCCTCGTTAAGGCTGTGGAGTCAGCCAGGTAAGAAGGCCCCCCCAGGTGTGCCAACTTATCTGATTAAGGCCTGCTTTCCCTTGTGACATATGGAATATCAAAATTCACCCTGTACCGACGGACAGTGCATAGAGTCTACATACTTTGGAGAAAGCCGTACAATTTTAGAGCGGGGGCTTTAACACTTGCATTCATGAAACGTCTAAAGGGGATACAAAGGCTCATGTTTACCTGTAGAGTGGGCCATCACGTCTCATCTTCATCTACAGACATGCTCATTTACCATCGACAATAGCATTTAGACTTAAGGACTCCAGCTATTCATTCCCTTACACTAACTATTTCAACATTTCTCTATTGTGGTAAACTGAAGTGGAATTTTCACCAAAATACTTAGATAACTCGAAGCCTGCTGGACCCCATACTGTATACTGAGGCAACCAAAGTTCAAATCAAGCAGAGAGGTAGTGGGGTGGCCAAGTGGCTCAAGTGTTTGCCTGCTAGACCTAACGACCTGGCTTTGATTCCCATATGGATAAAATTTTAAAGCTGATTTCTGTTGTCTCACTGTAAGACTGTTGATTGGACTCAACATACATCATACTCACTTGAATCAAACTAAAAATCTCATAAGGAGAGTTGATGTAGTTCATTTAAAAATTGAGTTCACTGTCTTTAACAATACATCAAGATGGCGTTTGAGTCCTAGGATTCTCCCTATTTTGTATAAAGAAATTAACATCTGATTGCTTTCACAATTTCCCACAAAATCCTGACAAATCTAGCTATCCTAAAAGCCTTAACACCAAGATGAACAAAACAAAAACTGAACACTTACATTTTTCACATTCGTCTCACCCTTTCAACATTTGCAATAAACACAAATGAACAGACACTTCAAGGCTATGGACCATTTAGGGTTCTCAAACACTGATTCAGTAGCTCACATTCCCATCATTAAACATTCATGTGAGCCTGTGCTCCACTTTATATGGGCATTTCAACAAGTTTTAGAAAATATCAGATAATATCTTTTATCAAAATGTGTGTACATGTCTAAAAACATGTTTGTGGGGTATCAGTATGTCCCTTTATCACCTGCAAACTACTTACTTGCCTCTAATCAAAGGATGAACGTTTCATTTTCTGTCCCAAAGGACAACTCACTGCCTGAGACCACAGTGCCCCCTAATCCATGCCCCTTAAACCTACGTAGAAAACCAGGGCTTGATTTAAGAAATGTTAACCTACTTGCACCAGGTGCAACCTAAGATAAAAACCAAGTTGCACCAGCCAATTCCACTGCTTTTATTGCAATATGTAATGTAAGAAAAATGCTATTGAATTATTTAGATGTTTTATTCAGAGTTTACCCATTTAGAAATTGAATTGCACCTGGTGCAAGTTACACTAATATCTAGGTTGCACTTTGTAATATTGGACTGCACCAGTGCAAGTAACAAAGCACTAAATCGAGCCCTGAAAACTCTTGATGTCCATTTCATGTCTGGTCAATGGGCAGCTTGTTGAGGATGAGCTCATTGGGAGCCAAATTAGAAACTTGTATTTTGGAATTTGAATGTTTAAGATGTACTTACATTACGAAAACTGTTGGTAACATCCGCATCCTTCAGGTCTTTCTTCTCCAGTACAAGTCCCACAACCTTTTTCATGTGAGGGGTGGGCTTGTCCTCTAGGCTGTCCTCCTCCAGCAGCTTAAAGCTGGTGGTTTCCTTGTTTGTCCTCACCGCCATCCCTACTGCATTATGCACACTGAAACATACAGAACATGGGTTATCATGGGTTATCTATCGCATTATGCACACTGAAACATACAGAACATGGGTTATCTACCACATTATGCACTGAAACATACAGAACATGGGTTATCGTGGGTTATCTACCACATTATGCACACTGAGACATACAGAACATGGGTTATCATGGGTTATCTACCACATTGTGCACACTGAGACATACAGAACATGGGTTATCATGGGTTATCTACCACATTGTGCACACTGAGACATACAGAACATCAGGGTTATCAAGGGTTATCTACCACATTGTGCACACTGAGACATACAGAACATGGGTTATCAAGGGTTATCTACTACATTTGTGCACACTGATACAGAACATGGGTTATCAACATCTACCGCATTGTTACACTGAGACATACAGAACATCAGGGTTATCAAGGGTTATCTACTGCATTTAGAACACCATGTTATTTACTACATGTAGGACATGGGTTGTTATGGGTTATCTATTGCATGTGCAACATGGGTTATCATGGGTTCATGTTACTGTATCATGCACAATGAAACCACAAAACACAGGCAATGTGTTATCGACATAGGACATACAACATGGGTTTACCAAAGAAAGGGTTATCCCTACTGCAGTATACATGGCTTATCCCTACTGTAGTATACACACTAACCATACACACCACGGGTTATCATAGATCACCCACACTACATACAGCATGGGTTGTCATGGGCTGTCCCCATTGTTTATGTACGCTGAACGATACAGAACACAGATTTGATTCATTGTGCACAAAAAAAATACAGAACATGAGTATCCTTTCAGCATGAATTAAGGTCGTACATTACATCGAGCATATGTCTGCCATAAGAGTGCATTTTGAGATCTTGTGTAAAAGTCTCCATCTTGTACATATCAGTTTATATAAATACACATAGTACAGACAGTGCCAATGCCCAGACAAAATGCAAAACTTAGGAAATTTAAAAGATGTTAAAAGATGGAACTTTTTGTTACCCTGCCTGCAACTTGTCATAAGAAGATAAAACAAGCATTGGTCAACTGAGGATCAGAAGTCTGTCTTAGCGTGGTATCCATGTTAGACTAACATGGTGTCTCAGTGGACTAGGAGGTGGTGGGGTAACCTCAGTGGTTAAAGTGTTCACTCGTCATGCCAAAGACCCAGGTTCGATTCCCCACATGGGTACAATGTGTGAAGCCCATTTCTGGTGTCCCCTGCTGTGATATGGCTGAAATATTGCTGAAAACAGCATAAAACTAAACACACTCATTCCGTCAGTGGGCTAGCACTGTAAGACAGACACCAACCGACAAGAAAACACACACACACACACACACACACACACACACACACACACAGACACACACACAGACAGACAGACAGACACACACACACCTGTGTGCTTTTAAACACAATAGTACGAATAGTACGCAATTTCACCTCACCTGGTACGGTAATTAATCTTACACTAAACAAAATCACAGCCTCACCAGGTAGAGATAAAATCATAAATTCAATAAAAATCACCTTTGTGTATAGAATCCACCTGTGGTCACAAAAGGCGTGAACGTTCCTGCACTGGGCACTTTCACAAAACTTTCAGAATATACTTTGTTAGATGATTTGACAAGTCATTGCACCAACTCCAGTCCCGATGCAAGTGAGGTGCACTTCAACTGTCCATACACATACAATCACAAACCGAAGAAGCAACCTTTAACAAAAACAAGCTAAACAATAGTTGCCAGTATCAGCTATTTCTGCCGATTCCGATCAAAATCCTGAATTGTAACCAGTGAAAGATGCCAAGAAGAAATCAACAAGTGGACAGCATCATTAGAACCGAGGAACAAGTGTTACTCTTCTCGAAACAACCGCTTCCTTCGATCTGAAGCTTAAACCTTTTTCTCAAAATTCATCTGTTAGATGTGTCAGATTTGGAGATCCTATTCTGAGTGATGGCCTATCAAGTTGGTTCATGCAACAAGACAGACCCTTCAAATCAATGTTTTCCTCAGTTAAACCCCATAAATTCTCTGTCAATAGTCTGTAAACTGTTCTGGACTGTCGAAAATGTGTGAACATTCTCAAAATCTCTAGGGCAATCTGTAGCATGGAGCCAGCATCTCAATGCTGAAATGTTCAGTCACTGGACCCTTGAGTGAACATGGTCCCCAACAGAGGCATTTCCAAAACCATCAGGATGGTGCTTATCCCATATATTCCTTACAAATCAGAACACAAGCACAAACTGCAATGTCAGCAACTCTGGTTAATGGTGAGATTCATCGCATCCATAATTTGAAGCATCTACACCAGTGTGGAACATTTTCTGTCACACAGGAAATTTACAACTCCCTCGGCCAATGCGAGCCATTTACCTTTCATCAGGAAATTATCAGTTCAAGGAGACATGGAAGTCCCCGTACAGGACAGCTTAACACATCACCTACCTTCATCAATCGACAATTAAGGGTCGGCAGCATGCTTGGGTTTATAATTCAATTAACAGCTTGACTAATCACAGGAAGTTGACCTCCTTACTGACCTCCCAGGGGTCAACTCTCACCAACACAAAGGCCACCCCACTCCCTAGCCTAGCTGTGAGGGACTGCCTGACCCCCAGATGTGTGCGATTATACACAGCAGGGGTGGCCAAGCGTGACTGCTTACTGCTTCTTTAGCCAGGGGTGGTTGGGGATAGGTGGTGATAGAATTTCGAAATGTTCAGATAACATTTTTAATGAGCATGTAAGTGTGCCTTTTCTTCAGCCCCAGATGAAAATTGCCTTTTAAATGAGATACCACATGTGCGGACTTTTTCAAGAATTTGTTTTTGCTCGGTTGCTTGTTAACATTGAACTTTAAAAAAATTAAATATACAAACATCAGTAGAGTTTGAACACAAGAACTGGCAAGAAATCACCATCTGACAAAGGCCATCACCTATCCAAGAGGTTCGTTAAGAACCATTTTGAGATACATATCCCGGTCTGAAAGCAAATATTCTCGATTCATAACCATGAAAATCCATCAAAACATCTCCCGAAAATAATTCCCATTTTCCTGTAATCAGATGTGATTTCATTTTAAAGTAAACATGTCAAAACTGTAAATTTGCACACAGGGTTAATTATTCACCATAGCGATTACACGACGAGGATCGTTGCAGGAAAAAGTTTCTTTCAGATTCGCACCAAGGCTGCACAGGCACACACAAACCAACATCCAAACAAGGGTCATTTCTGCAGCTTTTCTGAGGTATGTTTGGTTCTCAACAATGGGGCATAATGAGCCTTAGCAATCCTTCAACACTGACATGCCAGTGTAGTCAGCAGACACATGTATGGAGGAGCATTTAGACTTTCAACAGGCTTCGATGAACAGTAAACTTATTGTTCTTCCTCAGAATATTAAGACTGATCCCAGACCTTCACCAATGTATTATTGGCATGGCTAACTTTCAAAATTGCATTTATTTTTTCACCATCTTCTGGTCTGGACATTGAGTTCCGAATATATATCTTCAGTACAATATATTACATGATTCCAAAACAGGATAATTTTATTGATTAGTTCCATTTCCACTGTAGCAAATTCTGAAAATATGAGGAGACTTGACAGGACAGATGCAGTACAATAGACTTCATACCATCAGATAAACAAGCTACATCGGTATATGGTGAGAGGTAAAAAGCTTCTTTGTGATTTTGTTTCATTGACTGGTATATCATTTTAAAAAAAAATTGCTCTGAAGTTTCATTTTTGAAACTAATAAAAACATTTGGCACAATCAACAGCTACTTACTAGTTACTTCCATAAATTGTAACTGTTTAATTGTCAAGAGCAATATTACGGCAGTGGACACTAGAAATGGGCTTCACACATTGTACCCATGTGGGGATTTGAACCGGGGTCTTCAGCGAGATGAGCGAACCCTTTGACCACTAGGCTACCCCTGCGCCCCTAATTGTCAAGAAAACATTCATAGCTTGTCATGAATTTTATAACAAGCAGGGGAGCTGACAAACAGCCGACTTGAAGACAGATGAAGGAATACAAAAGACATATTTCAGGGTTTGTTTTGAGCCTTGCAGTCATGAAATATGAATATCCCTCAATGTATTAAACAGGGGTGGAAATAACCCATTGCCCGACGCCAGAGTCCAGTGTTTTTTTCTGTCGGGCAAGCAAATTTGTATATCACACTGTACTGGTGTCCAGTTGACTTTCCAATATTAATTATGTTGTTTATTTGAAAAATCAACAAGAAAACGGACGGAATAGTGGAAAAATTATCAGGGCAAGTGATTTTACATGTGCCACTGTACCTGAGTACACTAGCAATTTTAAAGTTATTTCCACCCCTGATTAAAGGGCTCAAAATGATGGGGTTCCATTTTGTAGGGACAAAATGGGAATCAAACGCAGATCTCTGATGCAATGAGCTAACACCTTATCTACAAGGCTTCATCATCCCTCCCAATTTGAGGGCAGAAAGCCTGTTACAGGAGCCATTAATGAACCGAACACATCACTTGTAAAAAACAACTTGGCGTCAGCATGTCCCAAAAGCCAATCAACAGTGAATTTCATCCTCCATGTTGAACTTTCAAACCTTAAATATGACCAAACAGCCTTAGCAAGTCTAGGAGAGCTTCAATTTGCCAGTGTGCTTGAAGACTTTGTGAACAGGGGAAAAGAGTAAACTGTATATATTTAATTAAAACCACCGAAGCCTCGAGATGATCGACTGGGGAATTCCTCCCAAGTGACTCAGCGAGAAACAAGAACCTTATAAATAACTTCTTACCACTTAAATATACATTTTCGGCGTGAAAGACAGTGGACGGAACAATATGATGATTCATGCATTCGTCACAAGACCAAACTTTAAATGTATTCAAGTCATATCTTTGCATAAAGTTACCATATCTCAGAGCTGGAACCAATGAGGGCAATTTTGATTAATGCATTTGAAATTTCGCATGGACTTTCAGGGATCTCTACTTTGCATGGGAAAATTTAAAATGGGTTGTCGTAAAACATGCTAAATTGGCCTGACTAAATATTGATTAAATTAACAAGGATCAGCTGAAGCGACTAAAATGTTCACACGTCCAAACAAATCACCTCAAAAGGGTGCAATAGATGCCGTGAGACAGAAGTAATCATTTTTGCAATAAAAGTTGAAGTTTACGACTAAATGCTCAGAAATAGTCGACGAATCAATAATCGTGTGATGGCAAGGAGATAAAAATGTTAAACATTCGGAAATATTTTTTTCCATTTCATATTCATGGTTTGTATGAATCATTGACCATTTCAATGCAACGAGGAACAATTTAATGCAAAAGAGAAATTTATACCAATCCCTATTTGGATAGGAAATTGGAATTCCAGATAATTGTTTTGGGTGATGTTTATCGGCCATTGTGATTTGTGACTTAAGATTTATATCCGTTGCACTAGAACTTGTTTTATGGAAACGGGGGCAATGAAATCAAGTTTGAGTGATCTTGTGGACTGTTTTGGCACCAACTCAGCAAGTTAAATATAAAATGCAATAATATATGCTTATCTGGAGATTATATTGGCCCCTGTAGAAGTTGTACTCACACAGAATCAGACAACAAGTCTCAAAAGCAAACAGATAATTTTGACAATTCTGAACCAATAAGCTAAAATAAGCAACAGTCCCATATAGTTCCTTCCCAGTTTGGCTTCTTCCCAACAGATCGGAAAACGACCAGACCAGTTTTTCAAGAAGGTTCTTTCTCGACTCGGCAAAACTCAACGTTATCGAATGTCCAATTCACGACTATAGGAAAGGAAACTTTTGGCACGGAAATGCTTAAAATTAACATTTCACTTGTTTATTTATTTTGTGATTAAGAAAACATAACCAACAAATGATTTTATATATATTTCTTACTATCCATAACACCTTGCATGATAGCTGATTGTTGCTAGACTGAACACGAGACCGGTTATCAAATATACAGTTCATCAGTGTCTGATGAGAAGATGTTCAAATATTGGACAGCAGACATTTTGGCTGGATTTTTTCAACTTCTCAGGGAACCAGTCAGAAAAATGTAGCTCATTTCAACAAAAGAAGCTAAATCCTAATGACCCATTCTGAAGAAATGTGTCTTTTTCTAATTACTGTACAGAAGAACATTATTTTCAGCTTATCATGAATGAAAAAAGTTCAATTTCTTGAGAATTTCAAAATATGCATCTGAATCAGTTTTCAAGGAATTCTTTTTTCGACTAAAACATACTAAAACAAGACGACAAAAGAGTTAGTCGTAACACAGAAATCCACTACATTCAACACTTCTGTACCACCCACAGATAGTCACCCCACTAACAGAAGGACCCCTAAGGGACATAAAGCCCTGGAAAATACCATTCAGCTCAAGGTGAGACTTAGCAGCAGGTTGAGATGCCCTAGGGGTCTGGCAGCAGACCCCTTGTCAATGTAAAACAATGAGACTTGATGTTTTGGCGATTGCCTATTGTCTTTCCTCAATGCATCAATCTCGATGATTGATGGCGGGCACAAGCAAACCCCCAGGGTTAGAAAAATATCCCCTAAACTAGTCTCAAGAGTACTTGTGTCCCACAGAAGGGAAATTATTAAGCTGTTGTTACAAGATGCAAGGGATTTTGTTGTCCTGGAATCTTTGGGAACTTCAAGATGAGGGTTCAATTACATCTTTGAAGGTTGTGTTAGGTTATGACTAACAGAGGTTGAGGCAGTTGTATCCAATGTTAATGCAGACATGTCTCTAAAAGAGGATGAAAACTTGAAGACAATAATTCGTCAAACACTGCATGATCAGACGAAATGCTACAGCATTTGCTTGTCGAGGTATTGTATGCCATAGTGAAAGCTTGATACCAGTTGAGCTAAATATTTTTAGATGAATTCATTCCCATCTCCTATATTGTCATTCATACTCAGTACATTTAACGTGTGAATAACAAAGCTGAAGACATAGAGTGACACTTTCAATATTCATAGGGTGTAAACGCCCTGGAATAAATTAAAAGCTTGTTCCAAGCAAGTTATTTCAGTGACAAACAACCGACTTAATCACAGATCGATTGAAACCAATATCTGAGAACAGAATATGGCATACTTGAAATATTAATTAAAATCCTAAACATTCTTTCAAGAGAAATGGTAAATCTTAAGAAATGAGATGCTTCACCTAGCTTACAAGCCACCTTATCCAAAACCACAGCTGAGGAATATTTGATACCCAAACTCAGACACATGGCCTAATGATGAATTTCATTTGGTGCTAAATGGCAATTCAAGACAAAAAATTGATTTTTGTAAAAACAATTGCTCGAAACCAGTGACTGACCTGCTTAGATACCGAATCCAGACCCATCCTCACCAAGCATTCCAAACTAGCATTACTAGGAACTATTTATCCCGAAGTGTTCAAGAATTCAAGGGAGTGACAGAGCTTGCTTCGGAACACAAAAGAAAGGATTAGGCCTTTACAGGGGGTAAAAATTGGTTGAAAAAGGAAACAAAAAACTTAGGGAGCATTTCCTGTGATCGCCATCTTCACAGCTACGTTAGGAGGAGACGCGGCATTGAAATTTGGCCATACAAACTCAGTACTGAAATCATACGCATCACAGACTTGATTCATAGCTCTATTATCATTATTAAGCCTGATTTATGAAAACTGACAAAGCACCAGTGTTATTTAGCAACATCCCGCCCCTTAACCCACATTCAGGTCAAAAACCAGTCATCCTTATAATATAAGAGACTAGATCTACATGCGGCAATCATAACCGTCGTAGTAAATGTAGCGGAACCACATTTTATGGCTGTATGATTATTAAGTAAGCAAAAAGTCACGCGATAAATTGTCTCATAAACTCGATATACAATACGAATGACAGAAGAATTTCTGCTGTGATAATTACAAATTTTGCTTGTGATCATTTTTTCCTGTAAATATTTCTAAATATACGACTGAAATTAGTTTTCTTCTGATCACCATTCATCATTTGTTTGAAAGTTCATAGAGGTCAACACTTTCCTAACATCATTATATGCCATGAAATGTATTTACAAACCCTAAAAGAATCTGGGATAGTTAAATTAATATTATGTGAATGAGAATGTAGGATAAACAGTTTAAAAAATATATTCAGAAATATCTCAAAATAGATATCATTTATCAAATGAATATGGGGTAGTTTTTCTTCTAGCACATAAGGCTGTATTTATGAGATATTTGTAAATGATTTCAAACATTAGGAAACATTTCATGACAATTTACAGAAACATACCTGTCCTTTTCTCCTACGTTATCCACTCTCTAATATGAAACCACCATACTTAACTTACTGAACTCATTGTGCACTCTGAATAGTCAGATCCACAAACTTTCATTTATGTCGGCATAAATTACACAAATTCCATGCCAAATACCTATAACTTTATCCAATGTGTGAAACAGTCCCACACCAAGGTGACATACCTGCGAACACGCCCCTGGCTATTTATCTATCACAGATCTATACTGCCTGGGGACGGATTCAAGCTCCCTCTAATCCCGTAACAGGAAAATAAATCCTCTTGTCTTTACCTGGCCAGTTAATTGCTTCAATCATGAAAACTATATAGGTCTTAATTATCCATTACCATTTTACAGAGGGCAAAAAGAAGATCCCAAAGAGGACCTGGAAAGAGCTGGAGGGGATAGAGATCTGGCAGATAACGGTTTAGCATCAGGAGCTCTGCCTCAAGATAACATTAATCTACATCAGTTTCAATTGGGAGGCAGGTGCAGATATTATCTCCATCTTACACAAGTTTGGTACTCTTCCACTACTGAAAACATCAATTTTGTAGGAGGATAGAAGGTAAATAACAGTGTCAAATTAACTACAGGAAAACATGTACTAAGATACTTTGATGCTTGACTTTTGTGTGTTGATAATGTAAACTAAAGAAAAGTGAATGTTGTTTTTAGTCCAAGTCAGCAACATGTCAGGCTGTAAACAATTCAATAGCATGTGGTCTATAGTAAGAGTGAGGCAGTTTAGTTCTATGCTGCTTTCAACAATATTCCAGCAATATCACAGCGGTGGACACTAGAAACGGGCTTCACACATAGTACCCATGTGGGGAATCGAACCCGGGTCTTTGACGTGATGAGTGAACACTTTAACCACAAGGCTACCTCACTGCCTCGTATTGTATGAGCCATGCTGTTGGGGTTTGATGAATCAGTTAGTAAGATCAGACATTGTTACCATTCAATCCTCAGCGTGGTCAACTGTCAAGTTAAACGTAACGGTGGACAGTGAGTGAAGAGGCAGCTTAGGTGTGTATGTTGCATAATATGATACTAAAAATATTATATTATTAGATAATGGCACAATAATGATTTGCATGCATCAAGGTGCCTATGACTAGTAATTAATGCTGGGTTTTTTTCAAATGCCAGCCCCCAGAGATCCCCTACCACTGTTAAATATGGATATCCAACTCAGACATAGTAAACTGAATCTAAGCTAACCAGTCATCCACACACCCACTAAAATCTGACCTAAAACACATAAGAATTTATTACAAAGTCACACTAAACAGACAATCCATGAAATAAAGTTACATTATTAAAATATAAATCTACAAATCTAAAACATCTTCAAAATGAAAAACACAAATGGAGCCTGGACAAACATCAAAATCATTCAGGACTATTTAATTTATTTTCTTGAGCCTAGGAGACAAACTTAAACCCATACATGTAACATGTAAATTAGGGGTTTCATTTGAATTTCAAGTCAAAAGCCCCTGTAGATGTCTGTCAAGGCTGTCCACAACTGGCTTCATGTTATATGAAATCTATACATACATTACAACACGAGGAAGTCTTAGACCTTTTCCCCAACTGAAAATGTGTAGAAACTTTGGACAGCTGCCTATTAAAGGGTTAACTAAATTTGAGAGAAGCCTCAATTTTTTTGTATTCAGCACAAAACAAATGACCTTTATTCAAAAAGGATAATTTAATAAGAAACATTTTTGTTTATTACATTTGACCATTGAATACATACGTAACATACAAGCTAAGAAGCTACAACCAACGGAGAAGCAAGTTCTTATTTCAGATCAGAATGTGTACAAAAGACATAAGCACATGAATACAACTGACTGACTGAGTTTAGTTTTACTACGCTTTTAGCAATATTTCAGCAACATCACGGCAGGGGACATATGAAATGGGACATGAATATAAGATGAAGGTGTCCAGTTCTTGAATAGAAGTTTGGCGCAAATCACGACTCTTTCTATTTGTATCATATTAATTTAAATACAGAAATAGACAAATTTGACTGTACAGTGTATCTGTTAATATCAACATGATCTATAAGGAACAAAGCGCCAGTAAATGAGTACAGTTCTACAACACCTTTAGCAGTATTCCAGCAATATAATGGTGAACGACCTAGAAACAGGCTTCACACATTGTGTCCATGTGGGCACTACCAATGAATAAATACTTCATTAATGAAATCAATATGTATGTGTTGAATACAAAATTTACAAATTTTGAAAACAAATTCAATTTATTTAGAAACTAAAACTTTCAAAGAAAATCATTAATGTACATCGCCTTTGTTGTAGAAGTTCACACAAACAGAATGAAGTTGACTTGTTTTGACATTTATATGTACTAACAACATCGATTAAAAAAAATGGGTCGAGTGATTTATGATGGTGGCCTGCTGGCCAGTTTATATACATTAATGCCTGTGTTTGTACACATGCATAATAACACGCTCGGATGTTATATCACTAAGAGGCATGGCTCCAGTCCAAACTTGTTACATTATTAAAAAAAAGACACCTCATTGAATTAAATACCCTAGCTATCAAACAAATGAGAATTTGTAACATTGACAGATGAACCTAGCTTTATGCATCCAGCAATACAAATGAATTGCTTTTTTACAACACTTTAACATGATGAATGAACAGTTATACATCTTTCAGGATTTTTTCAGATTTTCAATTTACAAATCAAAAGTTTAAAACCTGAAATTGATGAAATTAAAAATAAAAATTTATCAAATTGTCTTCAAACAACAGAAACTGTTTTGAAAAAAACCAGTACAATTCTGTCGATCTTATTTCTCACGGAAGCAACTTTAAAACAGAGTCTTAAAGAACCGCAGTGATTAACCACACTTAAAATACCAGGCCCTAATTCAATATAGCCCACATTCTCGTTTAAGGATGCTTGCCTAATGAACGGCATGTGTCTAATCTAGGAGCTAGATGTGAGAATTAATAAACGTCCCAAACAAAAATACAATAACAAGCTCTTCAAGCCAGACATGCCTGAAAGAAGTTTAGCAAAAACACATGAGGCTCTCTATGACCATAGCCCCATGAGGGGGGACTCGCACTCAGAGCTTCTAGACTGTTTACATGGGCGGGCAACACAAACACTGCAAACAAACAGGTAAGACTATGAAAACAATGGGGCACTGCGGAGGCGGGGCAAACGCTGAAACTTATCTCAGGTGCCGAACTGTTCCAATAACATGGGAATGAAAATGTTTGAACTGGGCCCTAAATGAATGGAGAGGGTTTTGTACATCCCAGGGAAAATCTCTGCTTATACGGAGATTGTTTCTACAACCGTTCGCAAGGTGTAGAACTGATTACGTAGTCAATGTCAGTATAAACTAGTGATAAGATTATGCACTCTCGGTGTCAAGATTAGCGGTCTGGTTTTAATTAAGCATGCATAGTGTTATTGAATTTTCTACCGTGGGAATTGGTGAGAAAAGGTTATGTTTGCTGTGAACATAAAATAATAAATAATTCTAGAAAGATAAATGTGACAGGTTTTGAAATGTATGACGACATATACGCCTGTCCTATATGAATGTTTCCTGAAAACAAACTTTACTTGCACTGTTGACCTACCAACGTTATATAACTTCTAATGATATTTAATTAGCTACCTACAAAATATTTACAATACATCTTTTCATATTTGTTGGAATTAATTAAAAGCCCATGTTTTTGATAGCATATGAAAGAAATACAACTTTCAACTCTGCAAACAAGATTGAATACACACTCTGAGAAAAAGAAAGCCATTTCTGGAACCAAAAAAATCTGGGCTGTAGCGTGTTCTTGCCGCCGATAAATAAGATCTGCAGTTGAATAAAATATGGATCGGGGTGTTGAACTCATCCTAGTGAAAAAAAAATGTTTGGTTAGCCTTGAAAAAAATATATTGAACTGTTACAAGCGTATCAAATATTCATATGTGGGTGGGACAATCAGAACATGGTCAGCAAGCTGTTAATCCGCATTCCATGCCAAGAGGAATCGGAGAGTGTTTCCGCGGAATCATTCATGAAACGCTCTCAGCGATTATTCAGTGAGCTCATACCAATTTTGGTAACACGTCTTTAAACCCTTTTAAAGCTCAACATTCTTTATATGGTTACGTTATGAACTGCCATACTGATTCAATGGAGGATTCAAGTATTTTCCCTCAACACAGAAATGTCCACTTGATTAACTACTAATTGAATAGCCATGAGAATCAATAGGATCATCCATTGAGAAAATTTAATGGAAACGTGCCTTGTTCCACGGCTGCTGTGAATCTGGCTACATTCTCACATACAACAGTATGTGAAGAATATATGATTACTTAACTCTCAGATTATAAACAATGGTCATAACTATTGATTCAAGAAATATTTTTGAAAATTTTAAATATTTTGACTAAAAATTGTATATTTACATTAATCCTATTTCACGTTAAACATATGCTCTTTCTCTTGTCCTTTCATGCATGAACATAATCTTTAGAGGCCAGGGTTAGTGAGTGATTGGAACTGTATTGAGTTTTAACTCAAGGTCAGTGTAAGATAAAGCCAAAGTTGTGTAGTTCATAGCGGTTCCCCACTTTTGGAGAAACCATTGAAATTGTTATCTAGCTCAACAATACCACTCCTTAATCAAACTTCAACAGAGAAGTCACAGGAATACAATGGATGGATCTATATTTGTTGTCACTGAATCTGCAAATGAAATTAAAAACACCTCAAGTGTCCACTTCTTTGTGAATGTCAAGGCTCTTTAAAAATAGTCACACAAACAAATCGAACAAATGAAATAAATGGGAGACTATGGTCATCCTTGGTACAGAAAGGACCTTCACAATGGGAGAATATCACAAAGAATTACTATCAAAACCAAAAAGTGAAAGAAACTGGCTTAATGGAAAACATTCACAACCAATTCCCAGAAACCCCTCAATTACAAAGTTGACATTGGACAATGTTATAAAAGTCAAAGGCCTTTCAAAGCAAACATGTCAACAGTATCCAGTTCCAGAAACATCTAATCAGGTTTTCAGAAGCTACCACATATCCAATTAATACAAAAACACACAGAAAGTTAAAATTGGACATCACTCTAAGACCATTCCAAATTACAAGTTCCCAATTCATAAAAGGCCAGCAATAGTATACCAACAGCATCATTCCAAGGGATCTTGAATTAAAAACTTATTTCCATGGATTTCTCACTGGGTGTGATAGGGTTACTATAGTAATAAGAATGAACTGGCTGATCCTAATATTCTTTCGATTGGTATATCATCCCAGCATCAGAGTGATTCTACAGCCCAAGAAACAAATTGCTAGGTCCATCGCTGAAGTCATAAACGAAAGATTAGACAAAAGACCATAAACCCCCTGGTAGGGATGAATAGAGCATAGCCTCATTACAGGATTCTTCTTGTGATTATACAACATTTACAACCTGGCAATTACCACAGAGCTTGTTAAGAGTTGAAGCAGAACCATGTCTTGAGACTCCTATTGCAGACCCAACTTCCACAACGGTGCGCTATAGCTGAAATGAATCGCCGTGCCGAATATGATATGTGATAATTTTCATTCAGTACTGATGTGATCATTTTACAACATGTTATAATTATCTGATCTAAAAAACTGATCTCTTTAATAGGATTCCAATCCAATCACGGATTGATATTTGAGTGAGTTTGGTTTAAACTCAGCTTAGAAAGTATTTCAGTTATATAACTATGTCAGTTTGATATGAACAATAGCCTGAAGTGTTGAGGATGTTATTTTAGGATAGAAATTTTGCTATTGGTCATGTTGCTCATAGACAGAGAAAAGGACATTATGAATTAGTATCATATTTAGGGTTTAATATCATGTTCAAGTGTATCACACTTACATAGCAATATGCATGCAAGTGTGTGCCGGTTTGTAGTGGTTCTGGCTTTTGCAGGTTGTATCATGCTAGAACACTGAGATACCATTTGGCAGTTAAACATGGGTACTAACTTAGACACACAAAGAGCCTCTCCAAGTTGACCAGTCCTTGGTGTATATCTGGAACGCTATGACCAGATACAGTAACATCAACTTGCATGGAGTGAGTGAAAATGAATTTACGCCGCTTTTAGCAATACTCCAGCAATATCACGGCATTGGACACCGGAAATGGCCTTCACATATTGTACCCATGTGGGGAATCGAACCTAGATTTTGAAGCTCTTTAGCTTAGGCATTAATGAATACCAACTCTTAGGACACATCTACAGACTCTCCAATCTTTAGGTTGGATTGGACATGCTTTGACCAGTCAGGGTAACAAGTACCAGTTTCCAGTGGCACTGGCAGCGTTGTCCACAGGCGACCTTGAAACTGTAGTAAACCCATTCCTGATGCATATAATAAAGAGCCTTCTGTTTGGCAGGTGATGTGATCTTGTTTGGAGATGGCAAATAGAATAATGTAGTCTTGGACACAAGTCAAAAACAGATCAAATTGCATTAATGTTAATCACGTGCATATTTATGCACCAACTCCACACCCTGAATCTTGCTCAAAACGCAACATCGATAACAAAAGATTCATTGGTCTTTCTTCTAGCTTGATGCAGTGGATGTTGCCTCATCTGATGTGGCAAGCATCAGAGAGGATGTACTGAACTATTAGATGCACTGAACTAATAGATGCACTGAACTATTATTCTCTAGAACAATCCAAGACTAAGACTTGACCAGGGACAGTCATGACCAAAAGTTCAAGACCTGTAAAACCTAGAGGAACCAAATGTTAAATACTAAAATCTATTTTATAAAACTCATGAGTTTTGAAATATGTTGACTAGCTGGATATGAATAGTCTATGCTAGGAACCTTTCACAAACATCTTAGTGCTTTCTTGAACTCAAGCCAATACCTTGTAACCACCAAGCTCCTATCAGCTGAGATGCATGATGAACGACAGTTGTCCGACAGTGTAGTGTCGATTAATTCAAAAAGAGAGAAACAAAATTTGTGTGGGAAAATTTCTCAGAATGACAAAACTGTATATTGAACAGATGAACATAGACTGTAAAATACCTCAATTTAAAAAACAGCTTCTCTCGCAAAGCATGATTTTTTTAAAGCCGAATTTGAAAACAAATATATCAAAATGTAACCCTCTAAAGATCGCGGTCAAACAAAAGTGGAGAGCAATTCACTCGAGTGATACTGCGCGATGAAAACACCCAAGCTAACTACTCTTGGGCATTAAATTGAAAAGCTATCAACTTTTATAGTATTTATGCACTATTTGTATGGATCTAAACAAAAATGTTGCAGACTTTCTGGCTTCTCATCATCGATACGTTTATGTATATTTGAGGATAGGGAGCTGTAAGTTTTCAAAGCCAAAACTATGAAGATTCAAGAGGAGAGAAAAACAGCTTCATACAACATATATCAAATGCTGGAAAGTCAGTGTTAAAACTTAATATTCCATTCACAGTGGAATAATTTTAATTTCCATGAAAAATTCAAATTTATGACCTATTGAATTTCTGATTTTAAAAATGTGTGCTTCACATACTGTGGAATACACAATGTGACAATTCTAGCATGATTTTATATGTCCTCAAAGCAACTCCAATATGAAAGCCAGCCCCGGCAGCTTGTCAGAATAGATGAGTAAATTAACCTTGTTATTTGGGCCTAAAAATATGATATAAAACGGCTTGCATTTGCATCTTTATCTTTTATAAAACACAATAAATTCATAAAAACTGCAATTTCCATTTAGGTGCCTTGAATCATTATGTGGCAAAATGAAAGTAATTCAAGAAAACTACCACACACAGGAAAAGGTTGTCAAACATTAGTTTTTATACCGAGACTGACACAGAAAACACTAACATCAATCATACACGACAACACTGATCAGATAGATATATCAATCAATACCTCCTTATTGAGAGAACAGATGTCTTTAGCCGCACAGGGAAAGTTCAAACGAAACGATACAGATGAAATCAGATGGACTGATACCACCAATGGAGTAACATCAGAGGGGAGCATTGGATTGATTTTGATGTTGAAGTTATTAAAATGTAATTATCACTATGTCATACTTGCTGCAGATCTCGTGTTACTTAATGCTTTTACATAACAAGCTTTTACACTTATGATAGAACTTTAGCATAAAAGAGTAATTTCTCAACGTTGTTTCTTTACAAAAAAGAAAGATGTTATTTATTGGAGGAGAAAACTGTATTTCCTTAAAATATTATGTGATGAGAATCTTGAAAAACTCATACCATGCAATGTAGATTTGGATAGAACTACACACTTAAAACAGATTTTAAGGTCAAGCTATTTCACAAATAACAGTCAAGCTTGTTTAAAGGTACTTACTAAGTATATAAAGTCATTCAGCACTCCATAGATTTCAATATGCAATAATACTAAAACGATAGTGTAAACAATAAAACTGTTTACAGTGATAATCCTAGCTGTAATATAGATAGGACTTTAGCAAGTTACCTACAACAACGTATGAGTGTATACACATCTACAATATATTAAGGGTTATTAAATAATGAAGATAAAAGTCTTATATGACATTGAGAACATTCAAAATAGCATTGTGTGATGTGTTACACGTTGAGCAATAAACTCGTAAAGTTTTATTACAGTGGGCAAACCCACGAGTTGTGCACATTATCGGTGACTCATAATCCAATAATCTGAAAGTATCTTGAATGACAATAATGAAATTACGTTACTGTTTTGGGATTTTTTCCACCTAAATAGTTATCCATAAATAAGAGTATCATTTAAAACAACATTTGTTCATTAATCCAGAATGCTTTAAGAAGGTTGTCTAATTTTATGAGATATTTTTGGAATACACCTAAGAAAAGTACAAATTTAGTACTTTGGGCATTGGGGATATCTAGAGAACTAAAGCAAGTAAACACTTAGAAATAGGTGTTGCTTTAAAATTAAAATGTTTACATATATTTGTACAAAGTTATAGAGTTCAGGTTATGCACTACAAACTATGAAACATAAACTTGGTTCAGATTTTCTCCAGTGCATTAAGTTGAACGAATTTGAGATGAAATGGTGCATGTATGAAAACATAAAAGTTACAAACAATTGTATTCCTTTCGCACAAATCTCACCTCGAAGATACAGAAGAAAACCAGGTTGAAACAGAGCTCCATTATTTCCTAAAAATAGACAGCATTCTCACTAGCAGGCCAGAGGTTTAGTATGGGGTAAAAAGCTGGTCTGGGGGCCCTTGCCTCTCGCTTCAACGCAGTGTTGAATGTCAAAATCTCAGGCGCAAGTATGCATTGCACCTGTCCAAAACATGTGCCGAACCTAGACTCTAGCCGTAATGTTCTCACAGAACTTCGTATACTTCTGAATTGTGACAGGCGTACTTAAATATCCACAACTGAGAACAAATGTTTCTGCTTCTGTAATGTCGAATAAATGTGACCCAGCAACCCTATCTGTCGGAATGATTGCCCCGCGAGCAGTCACTGGCGAAGATAGAACAAACACTGTCCAAAAGTCAACAATGTAACAATTTGCAAACAGTTCTGAACTATGTTGCTTTTACGTTGCATACTATGGCAAAATATACCACGCAGGAAGGTTGTATAAATCCCATACCGTTTCAGTAGTTTCAGGTGACATACGAACACAAAACAATTCTTACCCGAGTTTTTTTCCGATCGGATGCCAAGCGGTAAGGTTTGTCAGTCGAGGCGAGCGAGAGCCCCGAATCGGCATGTAGAGGAATGCACAGGGGGCGCTGACCTATTTACGGTAACAAAGAGCGGCCGAAGCAAAAACTTTACCTACCCAACATCTACTGTGAGGAATATCCTTAATCCCTGTTCGAAAAACTCTCAGTGTATTGCACAGTTCTTGAGAGTCGGCTACTTCATGCCTGTATCGTTCAAAGATGGCGGTGAATGGCAGGCTGTGACGTAAGAGCCGAGAGAAATCGACATCGGGGACTCCCCGGAAGTCACCTATCAAAAAGCCCGCGAAACTCTCGCACAAAGAACCCCTCCGTAATTAGATCGCAGGTATAGCCAATGGGATCTCCGGTTGCAGATTGTGAATGTAAACAAATTTAGCTGTCGATGCAGAACGGCATTGCTCCTGACATTTCTCTAAAAGCATTTGATGAAAACTATTTCGTTTTCCGAAAACACGTGCTCTTGTTGCCCTTAGCCAGTGTAACATGGGCGCTTTGTAATGAGGCGCTGACGATTTTTCAACAAAGCGAGCACCGTTCACACATCGGTCATGATTTCGAAAAGTTTAAGTTAAGCGCATATTGCTTGTTCACTATTTACTTTATTATCTACAAACGTATAGCAAACACAATTAACTTAAATTTTAGCTTACACGACAAATTAAAGATATAAATATTTAAAACACATATAAAATGCTGGCATGTACCGAGTTACACATTCCTGTAACATATATGAATTCATAAAACTTATTAACATTTTTAATATGATTAATTCATGAATAATATAAACATAAAAAATTACCTCGGCGATCTCATCACTGCTATCATTGTAAATATCCGTTTCTTCAAGTCACAATCTGTATCATGGAATCATAAGCACAATCCACGTCTCACATCACGTTGATAACATCCACCCGATATCGTCATATCACTCTGATAACTGACGGTTGGATTCAAAATTGTTTGTTGACAAGAGCTCGCAGTTTGATTGGGCACATCTGCCGTCTTCTCACCCTCTATATATCCTCTCCGGGCGACCACGCCCCTTAGACTAATTATTGATCATGGTGATAATTATATAAAATAAACGACGGAGGGAATCCAAGCCCCGAACACAATAGGCACGCGACTGTTACGAGCTTCTCCCTGCCTAATTTAAATTTTCCTCAGTGAAGCTTTGTTAGAATATTCCTCTTTGATGTTTGATTTATTGCCAAGCGATAGAATCACGGACGAGTTGAGCGCGTGCTCCGCGCGAGCCAGTGTGTGCACCTGTTCCTTTAAAATGCGAGTTCATCGGAATTTTCCTATTGTTCATATTAAAATCGCCGAGAGGCCCGACCTTGAATCGCACCCGACAGACTTGATGAATAGACAACGCTCGAGTTCTTTTTAGATTTTTATTCTAATCGCGGCTTTCGTTCAGAATTATAGCGACACACTTCGCTTTTTATATTCACCGCAAGTCTGTTTTATTTCGTGATTTGACAAAATAAGTGGCTATTTTGTTATTTCGTGCTTAATAAAATTGAAGATTAAAGAATATTGTATGAAAGGTGGATGAAAAGGGAACGTTTACAGAGAAGGTCGGCCCGGTCGATATGCGGTTTGCTGATGTTGAACTGCGTCGGCATTTAATCCGATAAGTATCCATACAACGCACATGATTTGTACGCTCTACTTTGTCGGGGTACATGAAGGTAAAACCCGTGACATTAAAACGGGAGGTAACGAAGGAATGTGTGCGCGTTTGTGCGTGCGTTTGTATGTGCGAGGGATTTTTGGTCACACATAAATCCATGGTCATAACTTTAGTTTATTATGATTAGTTAATTCAATCTAACCATCTGTCGATCCACTCACTCACTCACCCACCCACTAACTCACTCACCCACCCAATAAAACCCACCCACCCACCCACCCACCCACTCACCCACGCACGCACGCACTCACTCACTCACTCACTCACTCACTCACGTGTGTTCAGGCCTTGGAGCAAGTTTCAATGCAGTTTCAACACTAATTTAAGAAGAAAGCCTTGAAGCCTGAAAGTCCAAGATCTCATGCACTTTGGGTCTTGCGCCCATTTTGTTCTTCTGCCCATTCACTCATATTTTCCAATTAGGTTTCCTCACCCAGAATTAAGTGATGCGGAAAATGCAATTGCTTAATTAAAAAGAGGAACATAAAGGCTGGCGCTTTGTTTTTACGTGTTTCCTGTCGTAACGTCAAATGAAACTTAGTGGACGTTAGTGTTGTGCCAGGCTTGCCAGGAAATTTTAGTGGGATAAGAAGTAAATGTGTCCCCAGTAATATCGACATATATATTGCATACAGTGCGAGTGGTATTTACAGTAAATTTTAGAAGGCAACCTGTAAAAAACATTGAGTTTTGATTTTGTATTGTCAGGCAATGAAATCGGTCTCGGAATAATTCTCCATCTACATCCGCGATAAGGTAATGTGAGTTCGCGTATATATCGACGTGCGTGTGCGTGCATGTGCGCTTGTGCTTTTTACTAGCCCGTTTGTAGCGGTATCTCACTGAGATATCAAACCGTTTAATATCGATACTCTACTCAGGCACTATTTCTGAGATACCAAACCGCAGTTTAATATGGATACCCACACCCCTCCTTAGCACAGTATTTCCTACTGACATACTGACATACCCTGCCTTAGTTAAACATGGATACCCCACTATCACAGTATACTGACATACCCTGCCTTAGTTAAACATGGATACCCCACTATCACAGTATGCTGACATACCCTGCCTCAGTTAAACATGGATACCCCACTCTCACAGTATACTGACTCACCTTGCCTTAGTTAAACATGGATACCCCACACTCACAGTATACTGACATACCCTGCCTTAGTTAAACATGGACATCCCACTATCACAGTTTACTGACACACCCTGCCTTAGTCAAACATGGATATCCCACTCTCACAGTATACTGACACACCTTGCCTTAGTTCACAGTATACTGACACACCCTGCCTTAGTTAAACATGGATACCCCACTCTCACAGTATACTGACATACCTTGCCTTAGTTAAACATGGATATCCCACTCTCACAGTATACTGACACACCCTGCCTTAGTTAAACATGGATACCCCACTCTCACAGTATACTGATTCACCTTGCCTTAGTTAAACATGGATATCCCACTCTCACAGTATACTGACACACCCTGCCTTAGTTAAACATGGATACCCCACTCTCACAGTATACTGACTCACCCTGCCTTAGTTAAACATGGATATCCCACTCTCACAGTATACTGACACACCTTGCCTTAGTTAAACATGGATACCCCACTCTCACAGTATACTGACACACCTTGCCTTAGTTAAACATGGATATCCCACTACTCACAGTACTATCACAGTACTGACACACCTTGCCTTAGTTAAACATGGATACCCCACTCTCACAGTATACTGACTCACCTTGCCTTAGTTAAACATGGATACCCCACTATCACAGTATCCTGACAGTATACTGACACCTTGCCTTAGTTAAACATGGATACCCCACTCTCACAGTATACTGACACACCTTGCCTTAGTTAAACATGGATATCCCACTCTCACAGTATACTGACACACCTTGCCTTAGTTAAACATGGATACCCCACTCTCACAGTATACTGACACACCTTGCCTTAGTTAAACATGGATATCCCACTCTCACAGTATACTGACACACCTTGTCTTAGTTAAACATGGATATCCCACTCTCACAGTATACTGACACACCTTGCCTTAGTTAAACATGGATACCCCACTCTCACAGTATACTGATTCACCTTGCCTTAGTTAAACATGGATATCCCACTCTCACAGTATACTGACACACCCTGCCTTAGTTAAACATGGATACCCCACTCTCACAGTATACTGACTCACCTTGCCTTAGTTAAACATGGATATCCCACTCTCACAGTATACTGACACACCTTGCCTTAGTTAAACATGGATATCCCACTCTCACAGTATACTGACACACCTTGCCTTAGTTAAACATGGATATCCCACTCTCACAGTATACTGACATACCTTGGCTTAGTTAAACATGGATATCCCACTCTCACAGATACACACCCTGCCTTAGTTGAACATGGATACCCCACTCTCACAGTATACTGACACACCCTGTCTTAGTTAAACATGGATACCCCACTATCACAGTATACTGACACACCCTGCCTTAGTTAAACATGGTTACCCCACTATCAAAGTATACTGACACACCTTGTCTTAGTTAAACATGGATACCCCACTTAAACATGGTTATATACCCACTCTCACAGTATACTGACACACCCTGCCGTAGTTAAACATGGATACCCCACTCTCACAGTATACTGACATACCTTGCCTTAGTTAAACCTGGGTACCGAACTCAGGCACAGTATTCTAACTCCGAGGCACCCAGTCCTTCCTTTTCATCTTAATGCCGAAAACAGGCGAGATAACAACAAGCACCATTTACAAAACGTCTTTAAAATTTCGATAATTTGGCATAAAACCACAAAATTATTAAAATGATATATACATTTTCGATTCCAACTGAGTAATGCTTAAAATATGTTGAAACAACTAAATACATCCACCCTATAGCAAAGACGTAAATGCATGTACGTCTTTGGTCCAAGGGCGAAAGAAACCAAGGGGACCGTGAAACATCCTCCAAAGGTGATACTGATGGTTTGGTCTGCATCCAAAGAGGTAATGGATGGCTGTTGCGGCTCCGTGTACCTTTGTCTGAGGGGCGAGGAGAGCTACTGGACCCCCGGACGGAATTTCATTACACCTTGGACAGATGGCTAACCGACTGTTCTTCTTAATCGATCTCCCTGTAGTTAGAACGAACAGATTGGGACAAGGTGTTGGGAGGTCCCACTCTTATGACTTCACGGGATAGGATGGGGTGGGTCGGGGATTTAAAATTTGAAAATTGGAGGATTGAATTAGCAGCGGTTGGTTGATTGAAATTCCGCAGGAAGCGAACGAACGTATTTGACGCCTTCTTTGGCAACATTACTCAACTGTGTCACAGCGATGGGTACTCTGATCATATCGGGGAAGGAAAGCCACGCTGTAATATAGTGTGCGGGCTCAGGACCAAGCCATCGGGGTGAGTGAGTGAGTGTGGTTTTACGCCACTTTTAGCAATATTCCAGCAATAGGGGGGGGACCAGAAATGGGCTTCACATATTGTACCCATGTGGGGAATCGAATCCGTGTCTTGGGCGTGACGAGTGTACGCTTTAACCAGTAGGCTATCCTACCTTCTCCCATTGGGGTACGATCACACACCAAACCAGCCAGGTTTCAGGGTTTGGCCAGAGATCGTCATCTGTAACCTGTCTGCATGTAGGTTAGATTCCTGATTCTAAACAATGGGATTTGCTGGAAGCGGTCGGTTCTGTGGACAAAGTGAGATTTGGAAGACTGAAATCAACTCTCCGAGCATCTTTGATGTGTCAGGGTATTATTGTCCTATCAATTATGATTCTTACCCTGGACGACCGCCTCCGTGGTGTAGTGGTTAGAGCGTCCGCCCGGAGAGCGGAAGGTCGCGGGTTCGATCCCCGACCGCGTCATACCAAAAGACGTTAAAATATTGTACTTGTTGGTCCCTGCCTGGCGCTCGGCACTAATGGGTACAACAAGGACTGGTCGGCTCGGAGTCAGTATAATGTGTCTGAATGGGGTATTCATGCTTCACTGCGGCATGGTATCTCAGTGGGCTAGCACTATAAAACCAGCTTAAGCCTGGGCTAGTACAAGCAGCCGCACATACACATACACACGCATGCACGTCGTCATTTGAGCGAAATATTCTCAAGCACGACGTAAAACCCAATTTCACCTCACCTCACCTCACCTCTTACCCTGGACACATTGCTACCGCCCTTTAAGAAGCGTTGTCACCATTTCCATCTCGCAAATGTATCTCTAACAAAGCGCATAATGTCTCGCTGATTCAGCAGTTATTTTTAAGCTCCATGCCATTGGAATGGGGGCTAGGGTAGAGAATGGACCCGGGTATTTTATCAGGTGTGATATTGTATCCTGGACAACTGGGAATAGGTTCCTAGCGCCTAATTTACCGATTAATGCTGAAACTTTGATGTTTGCAATGGTGGTCGTCATCTGAAGGTTTTGTAGAGGTCTTCATGCTATCAAAAGTGATAAAACAAGGCATACATGCAAATAAAACTCCGCGTAAAGGACCCTACGCTCTTGACAATTGTATTTGTTAAAAAGATCAAAGGTTATCAAAACGTGTCTGGGTTGCTAAAACGCGAAATACATACGGTCCAGATCATAACCATGATATCTGTATGACTGACTGAGTTTAGTTTTACGCCGCTTTTAGCAATATTCCAGCAATATCACGGCGGGGGACACCAGAAATGGGCTTAACACATTGTGCCCATGTGGGGAATCGAACCCGGGTCTTCGGCGTGACGAGCGAACGCTTTAACCACTAGGCTACCCCACCGCCCCGATATCTGTATGAAGGTACATCACCTTCGAATAACCATTAACAGTAATTGACGTATTTAGGCCCCGGGTTTAATAATGAAAAATGACCCCTCCCGTAATCACGTTATAAAACCACAATTAAGCCCGGGGCTTAAATTCAGGAACTGCACATAGTGAACGGATTTGGTTCGATTTTCTCGACATAGTCAAAATTGAATAGTCATAGATCAACCGTGATGCCACATGGGTTTCTTTCATGACGTCATTTTAGCCTTCCACTAAAGAAAAACCCTGGTATTTCAAGACCACCTCGTGGACGAGTTGAGCTGAGTTTCACGTCGCATCGGCATTATTTCAGCCATATAGAGACGGGACCAAGTCCTCATTCATATACATTCATACACAAGTATATAAATGAGTTTTGTAAAAACATATTTATTCCTTACATTATTATTTACAAACAGAAAATACCATAGCACCAACTAAAAAACAAGCAATCCGCCATTCACATTACATTGTTTAAGTGACCGACTGTGGTAAACTTTGAATTTAAATGACATCCACTCTTTTGATGAAAACTCCCGACATATTCTATTCTGCTCTCGCGGAATATGTCCGATTTCATTTTTGCAACTTGTCAGGAACCGCATATGTCGTATGCATTTGGCTGTTGTATTTCCATATCAAGTATCTGGTCTGTCTCTGGAGACCAATGACTTTTGTACACATGGAATCCCTTGATTGCACCGTGAACGTTGAAAATACCGATGTACACCAAGGCTTTAGGCTCATGGGCTGACGAAAGCTTAGTCTCTGAATATATATATCTTTTTGAGAGACTTACTGACTGACTGAGTTTGGTTTTACGCCGCTTTTAGCAATATTCCAGCAACATCACGGCGGGGGACACCAGAAAAGGGCTTCACACATTGTGCCCATGTGGGGATTCGAACCCGGGTCTTCGGCGTGACGAGCCAACGCTTTAACCATTAGGCTACCCCACCGCCCCTTTTTTTGAGAGAAACAAACCATTCCTTTTAATTTGAAAAGGAGCTCCAGTCAGATGGGAGATTCAGAACCCGAGGAAATCTACACTTGCTTTATTTAGGACATTAGCATTTCAGAAAGGACTAGACAAAAAGGAAAATAAGGCGGTTCAGGGACTGTTAGACAGACTAGCGCTTAGGCCTAAAAAGGGGAAAAGAACCCGACTTTGGGCCAATGGGCTTAATTTCGCATGGGCTATATTATACAGGAAATCCGGAAGGTCTTTTCATTTATATTCATCGCCAGACGCTGGTGTATATTTTCTGTAGCCAGGCAGACCATTTGCCCTCCATTAATTTTATATAAGTCAGAAACCGAACCCAGACCAGCGAACGCCGTAACCACAAAGCCATCTCGTCCGAAGGTTCCCGTTCAGCAAATACAGAAGCTGAATGAAGTTAGCATGCATGATGTCATGCCAGTTCCGTGGTGAGAAAGAAGGTTGTGGCCAGCAGTTTCTGCATCACTCTCTTGATTTGATTACGGCGTGGTGAGATGAAGTGCATTGGAGAGCGGCTGGATAGTTGGAGATAAAGGTTTGATGAGACTCCATCACATCTGACTAAGAACGACCATGCTGAAATGGGTTAGTCTGGCTAGGTGGCGCTGCGAAGGCTCTAGCCCTCGTCCATGTCTGTCTCAGCGCAGGTCAAGGACGTGAGTCAGGCGAAGTCCTAGAAATTGTTCTGTTCATCCGGCAATTGTTGGGCATTTTTTTCTGCATGGCAAGCTTTCCTTATGCTTTTATTGATTATTATTACAAATACTGGAATGCGTAACGTCAGACGGTTTTTTGTTTTATTCATAACCTCAACGCCCGGGAGTAATAGGTGTGGGTTATCTGCCGTAACAGTTTGCATTGGGTGTAAAAAGCAAAATAGTGGGGAAAAGTATAAATGGATTATTGAAAATTATTTATGACACAGGTGTTCGCAAAAAAGGTAGGTATGACCAACACACTTTAGACAGACCTCTTAGATGCATGGCCCGGAGTGCGGAAGGTCGCGGGTTCGATCCCCGACCGCGTCATACCAAAAGACGTTAAAATATGGTACTTGTTGGTCCCTGTCTGGCGCTCGGCATTTATGGGTACAACAAGGACTGGTCGGCTCGGAGTCAGTATAATGTGTCTGAGTGGGGTATTCATGCTTCACTGCGGCATGGTATCTCAGTGAGCTAGCACTATAAAACCAGCTTCAAGTCTGGGCTAGTACAAGCAGCCGCACATACACATACACACGCATGCACGTCGTCATATGAGCGAAATATTCTCAAGCACGACGTTAAACCCAATTCCACCACCACCATCTTAGATGCATGGATGGTGAACATAACGTTCAACTCCTGAGAGTTCCAAGGACTGAGAAGCTGGGGTCCAGGGCGATACCACTCAGAAACATTGTTTTTAGGTTATTTAAAGATGACTTTTATGTCACTTGGTGAGAGTTTATAAAAAATAATGCGTGAGTTTGGAGAGGTAAATCGTCAATGCGTGAGATAGAGGTAACATGCATGAGTCTCACGCAGGATGCGTGAGAGTTAACAGGTATGTTTGAGGGGCGTGGGTTGGTAGTTGGGGTCGATTGTCATTTCTTATCATTACATCCACCAGTCCAAATGACGAGTAATTTCAATGTTTGGAACACATTTTGTGGTCATACACCTGGACCAGCCTGTAGAGCCAATAAACGGTTTTCCGATGTACAGCCGGGGTGCGGAAAGGATATTGGTAATCATGTCCGGGGGGCATTTGAGGGTGAATGACCGACTCAGGTTAAATCCCGTCATGGACAATATTTCACATACATCATTTTATGTCACATCCACGTATAGGAAAACCCAAGGATCATAATCTGCTCTAATCTAAGATCATAATCTGCTCTAATCTAGAGATTCAAACTTACGAACCTTAGGCGCTAAGAGAGCTTCGAAAATGTAGGCCCAGATCAGTAGCATAGACTTACGACGTTCGTTGAGCTAACATGGTTTCATGAGACGGGGCACTGCTCGACGAATCCCGCGTGTAAAACTACCGAATTTTCGAAATTACGTAAAAATCGTGGTATAGAATTGGAGACTGGTTGGCTAAAATGGGAGATGATAGTTTCTGGCAATGTCTGAAACGTCTGGTCATCGCATCTGGCAGACATCATTCCCATATACACATAGTGTAACCCCAAAACATTATGAAAACGTTACTAGGCTTAAAAGACAGCAGAGTTAAGGTCGGAAACACAAACATATTGCAAGTATCAAATATGTGACCATGCAACAAACAGTTCTTGCTTTTGTCATTTTAAAACCATGGGTAGATATATTTTCGCCGGCCGCCTCAGTTCAGCAGTTATATTGCCTTTACTGAATAAAACACTGTTCTATCTGTCAGCTGTATAACCAAAGTAAGGGCATGTTTAAAAATGTTCTTTAAACTGTCGATGTCTAAAGCCAACCTCCGCCGTCAGTGTACCAATAATAGGCAACGCGGTGAAAGGGGTTCGAATGCTTTTTATGTGTTTGTCCTAATGAATAAATTATTCACACTTGTTCTCAGCCCAAAAAACTCTAACATATATAACAGAAAATCACTATAGATAAGCGCTTATTAACATCTATTGCAAACCTCAATGCGTGTTCAGCTAATGACCCACGTGACACGCGGAAGGATATGCTTAAACAGCGGAAACACTTCACGACTTATTCTGCCGCGGATCTATGTCAAACGCTCGTGTTTGATCTGATTCAAATACAAGTTAGGAAGTTCAAAAGTCTAGACAATGCGACTTTAATGACAGAGAAATATCATTCCGCGTGGATTTTTTAAAAATTTGGCGTCATGCCCCTTGGGTCGACCATTTAACCTTGCATTTTCAGTTCACCTCCATTAACTACTTGTTGTCTCCTTCATAATGGCCATTATGACTGCTGGCGCGCTGAACCCACAGTGGCATACAGTCGGTGTCTCACCCAACAATAGCTCGCAGACAATCAAGTGTTGTTGTGTTGGGGATGATCGGCACATATTGCACGATATACGCCTCTGTGGGCTAAAGGGTAAACGATTGCACTGATGATAAGGCAGTATACAGTCCAAAGCTATAGGGAAACCATAGGTCAAATCTTGACACATCTCCGTGAGTCAGGGGATATTTTACTGATTAGAGGTCGGAAACTGACATCCGGATTTTCCACCCCCTTAATGAAATAAAGATACCTGAAATCATGCGTTCATAATTTATGAAGGGTGTATGTGGTGCACGCTGTTCAATATAATAACGCTTTCTGTCTCGAATTGCTGCGGAATATATAATGCTGGTTCGGGGCTCACGTTTAGTGTAGAACGTGCCCGGTTCACGAATAACTCTTAAATCACAATATCCACTTCAAAACGGAGCAAACAAACATACTTGCGACCAAAGTAGATCCTAAAGTTTCATTTACAAAGTACCAACTATAAGTTCGCTCAATAAATGCCCCATGCCTCATAATCCATACATGCACAAGAACGTCGCCCGAGGTACAATATGGCGAAACAATTAATTACCGGAAATGCCTGTAGGCTGTCAACTAAATCCAAAGAAATATTAGTGTCCCACCGATAATCTCCTTAGCGGTTTTAAGCGTGATTAAGCTGTAACTTTTATTACAGGGATTAATAAACCATTGTTAAGGGGGGCGCTAAGTTGAACGAGAGGGTCAGTGGTATGTCACAGGCTATTACTGGACCCTCACTAAATGTTATCAAACATGCAGGTGTTCTAAGACGAGATTACCAACTTTCTAAAACATTGATCAACGACCCTATAAAACCTTGGATAAATGCGACCGGATAATCGTATGTAGTTATATATGTTTAGGCGTTACTTAAACCGTTTTTCTTAAACCTCGAAGTGTTTGCTTAAATATGCTTTTATTTCTTGGATAGGGGTTAAACGTTCACCAGTTCATGTTAATGTTATATATTCGGAGATTATTTGTCAAATGTTGGACATTATCAAATCGCATAAGAAATTCTCTTTAATCAGCTTTAACCGGCACGCTACACACACCTTAATATCCCAACACCAATATAGCAACGTCCAAATGACCTTGAACCCGTTCGTTACTGGCAATGTCCGCTAATATTAGGAAAAATAACGTTTATAGCTATTGTCACATTAATTTCCAAGAAGATTATTTGTTGTATACACGAATTATTAGTATGTGCTTCGTTTTTCTGGATATTCTACTCGTGAATATTACAAAGTAACTAAGATAAATATTTTGATAAACAATATAACCATGTGTGACGTCATCTTACGTAATGTAAATTAATACGGTGTCGTTAACACTGATATGTCGTTCGTTTTATCCGCATTACTTGCATATAGGAAATTACATAAGTAATAATGATAAAATAATTTAAATCAGGAAACACTCGTGACATCGTCTTACGTAAGTGAAATGGACACGTTTCCCCTTACGTGTGTATATCCCAGGGGTACAGATAAACGTTTAAGGAAGATAACAGATATACTGTGTCGATTGCAATTAACAAGCAGCTGCCGATATTGACATCTGTACAATACTTCGGATATATCCTGAACGTTCCAATCAAAACCACACAAATTAAGAAAAATGTTACGGAAAGTATTATATATACTATTCAGACTGAACGTATTAAATTATTTAGCTGCAGATGGTACGCCACTTTGGTTTACTCACGGTTGTTTAACACAAGAACAGTCAAAACAAATACTAAATGTGAAATTAAATCTTTGCCTGATATTGTTTGTGCTCCTTAAACAAGTCATGGTGATGCATCTTTCAATAGGTTAATTTTCAATTAATGAATAATGAAGTTTCTGTCTAGTTAAGCTGTTCAAATGGAAAGGGGGCGGTGGGGTAGCCTAGTGGTTAAAGCGTTCGCTCGTCACGCTGAAGACCCGGGTCGATTCCCCACATGGGTACTATATGTGAAGCCCATTTCTGGTGTCCCTCGCCGTGATATTGCTGGAATATTGCTAAAAGCGGCGTAAAACCCAACTCACTCAGTCAAATGGAAAGGCAATTTGAGAGGTGAGAATTTTAAGGCCCCAAAAATAAATTAAGTTCGAGCGAAAGTCTTAACAAACGAATGGTTTGTGTACACTATTAGAAACAGTCATTATGCCTTCCTAATTATGTTTGAGAGACTCATACAATTATATGACCACAGGTGTTTGTGGGTCATAATGCAAATTTATTCAGTTTATTTAAATACCATTCGTTGTATGTGCCTGGGTTTTGTGATTACAGCGTGATAAGTTTTCTAAATGGTGAAACTGCTATGAAAAGTAACTCATTAACATTGGTAAAAACAGTCATTTCGTGCACTGAAAAACTCAGGTAAAATATGTATCACTAAGCTTCGAAACTGTCATCAAGTCCTTGTGGAACGGAAATTTCCACGCCTAGTATAGACCACTTACAAAAGGGATCTAAGATTACGATGATCGTAGCCCAATACTTTAACATAGAGTTAAATAAACGCAGCGTTAAGATCGCTTTGTGCAAGCGGACGTAATGCTGCGGAGAACAAAACAACCTCAGCGTTACGTGTGTGTGAGTGAGTTTAGTTTTACGCAATATTCCGGCTATATGGCGGCGGCCTGTAAATAATCGAGTCTGGACCATACAATCCAGTGGTCGACAGCATGAACATCGACCAACGCAATTGGGATACGATGACATGTGTCAACCAAGTCAGCCAGCCCGTTAGTCGACTCTTACGACAAGCATTGGTTACTGAAGAACAATTCTAACCCGGAACTTCACGGGTCTTACGTGTGTGAATGAAGTAGGTCTATATTGGGGTTTACCCCCACCAATGTTAAGAGAGCTAGGTGCAATAGTACCCCGGATGCGTATATTATAGGCAGGAGGAGGAAGTCACAGCGAAAGTGAACTATCGCACTTAAACTGAAACAGGCGTAAGTCCAATAACTTACGAAGGACCTTTGGTAGTCGCAGCGAAAGTGAACTATCGCACTTAAACTGAAACAGGCGTAAGCCCAATAACTTACGAAGGACGTATGGCAGTCTCAGCCTAAGATTGCTCTGTGGAATGATATCCGAATTAATTATCATTGTCCTAGCTTTGTATGTTTTGGTCAGGTTCCATGTTTGTGTGTTTGTTCGTTTATTTATTTTGTTGTTGTTGTGTATACCGCATTTACGAATATTCCAGCTGTGTGACGGCGGTCTGTAAATAATGGAGTCTGGACCAGACAATACAGTGATCTACATCATGGTCATTGATCTACGGAACATGGATACGATAACATGCACCAACCAATTCAGAGAGCCTGACCATTTGATTCATGGGTTCGATTCTCCACATGGGTACAATGCGTGAAGCCCATTTCTGGTGTCCCCAACCATGATACAGCTGTAATATTTCTAAAACTCACTCACACTGACTCTTACGACAAGCATGGGTTGCTGAAGGCCAATTCTAACCTGGATCTTCCAAGGTAGTTCAGGTTCTGTGAAGTAATCGAGTGCAAGGAGGATCTTGACGTCTCTGTACTAGAGTGGCGATCATCTTAGGATTGTACCGTGCGGGTGTCGTAGTTTACGATGGCAAACTATGGCACTGTTCCTTCATTTTCTCATTCAGATCAATGCCAGGCCAAGTGGTTAAAGCGTTTGCTCGTCATTCAGAAGGCCCATGTTCGATTCCGTGCACTGCGTGCGGAGCTCTCCACGCCGTGGTGTTAAAGAATGAAATTCGGAAAGACAGTTGAAAAGGTTAAACCCTTAAACCGAGTTAAGAGTGAAACCTTTAAACAGTGAATGGGTATGGTTTTACACCAGCATTTTTTAAAAATTATTGTCACTTAAGAAAAACTACAAATATATCGCAGTACGTATCGCAATACGGGTACTTGAATCGCAATAAATCGCAATCCAATTTATTTTCCAATACTCAACTGGATGTAGGCACACTGGGGGTGTAGGCAGAATGAGATGTAGGCACACTGGGACTGGAAGAAGAATACGATGTAGGGACATTGGGACCTTAGGCAGCATGGGATGAAGGCACACAGGGCAGCATGGGACGAAGGCAGAACTGGATGAAGGCAGAATGGGACTGTAGGCAGACTGGGATAAAGGCACACTTGGATTTTATGCAAAATGGGATGTAGGCAGAATGTGGGATGTAGGCAGAATGGGCAGATGGGATGTAGGCAGAATGGGATGTAGGCAGAATGGGATGTAGGCAGAATGGGATGTAGGCAGAATGGGATGTAGGCAAAATGGGATGTAGGCAGAATGGGATGTAGGCAGAATGGGATGTAGGCAGAATGGGATGTAGGCAGGAATAGGCAGAATGGGATGTAGGCAGAATGGGATGTAGGCAGGGATGGGATGTAGGCAGAATGGGATGTAGGCAGAATGGGATGTAGGCAGAATGGGATGTAGGCAAAATGGGATGAGGCAGAATGGGATGTAGGCAAGAATGGGATGTAGGCAAAATGGATTGGGATGTAGGCAGAATGGGATGTAGGCAGAATGGGATGTAGGCAAGAATGGGATGTAAGAATGGGATGTGAAGAATGGGATGTAGGCAGAATGGGATGTAGGCAGACTGGGATGTAGGCAAAATGGGATGTAGGCAGAATGGGATGTAGGCAGACTGGGATGTAGGCAGAATGGGATGTAGGCAGAATGGGATGTAGGCAGAATGGGATGTAGGCAGAATGGGATGTAGGCAGAATGGGATTGTAGGCAGAATGGGACTGTAGGCAGAATGGGATGAAGGCACACTGGGATTGTATCCAAAATGGGATGTAGGCAGAATGGGACGAAGGCAGAATGTGGGATGTAGGCAGAATGGGACGAAGGCACAGTAAGGGACTGTGATAAGAATGACACGCTGAAACTGTAGGCAGATTGAGATGTAGGCACAGTGGGACTATAAGGCAGAATGGGATATAACGCTGAGAAGTCTTCTTCGATGAATGAACGTTCTACTGAAATTGACACAGCCCTGCTCTACTGATTAAATACTTGTTTGCGCCTCAATCACTCTATCTCTTCATCTCGCTGTTTTCTTTTTTCTTAAAAGTTAAATAGTGAATGATGATTTGGCCGCAAAAAATAACAAATTTGTCTTTTAAAAATTCTTACGCATGAAGCACCAATAACAAGGCAAATATCTGAATCTCCAAACATATTGTGTAGCTAGTGAATTACGTAATATATTTCCCTGGAGAAATATCCACCCCCTCTGTTCTCATCTTTGTCATCATTAAAAAGGATCACTCATTGATCCTGGGGTCGCCCACAGCAGTGGAGCGTGTTGCGACGTTGGATGCCAAGGCAGCCGTTATTAAACCTGTGGAGTGTATAACGATCTTATCAAACAGGTTTCACGAATTCTAGTTAAAGATAATAGTAGACAATAAAATAAAGCTGGGGACTAAATAGCTGGATAATTGCGATTCTATAAAAGAGTTCATGTCCAACTGTTATTATTTCATGTCAGTGAGGCTGCAGTGTGTGAAGCCGGGGTCATGTGTTCCCCGTTGTGATATTGCTGAAATAAATGTTTTAAAACCGGAATAAAACCACACTCACTCATTCACATGAGTGAGTACGCGCGAGAGTGAGCACGTGCGACACTACCCACCTGCAGTGAGCGAATGAGTGGCGGCGGTCTCGACCAGACAATCCAGTGATCAACGTCATGAGCATCGATCTACACAACTGGGATATGGTGACATGTGGGTCAACAAGTCAGCGAGCCTGACCACCTGATCCCGTTAGTCGCCTGGGTTACTGGAGACCAATTCTAACCCGGATCTTCACGGGTAGAGTGAGTGAGTGAATGAGTGAGTGAGTTAATAAGAGACTGGGTGAGTGAATGAATATCCCACTGGTTATATTCCAGCAAAAGGCCTTCATGTTATGGAAAATCAAACCCGGGTCTTCGGCGTGAGGAGCGAACACTTCAACCACCAGGCTATGTACTGCACCACCCTCAGTAACATTTAGTGATTGGTTTAATTCTAAGATGGCAACGTCGGCAACATTTGCCTTAATTACGACGGCTTGTAAAGTCGAATCCGGACAGGACAAACCAGTGGTTGATAACACGAGAAACAATATAAGACCATTCACCAGATCATACACTGATACCACGTATACCTACCATGGGGGCGGTGGGGTAGCCAGTGGTTAAAGCGTTGGCTCGTCACGCCGAAGACCCGGGTTCGATTCCCCACATGGGTACAATGTGTGAAGCCCATTTCTGGTGTCCCCCGCCGTGATATTGCTGGAATATTGCTAAAAAGCGGCGTAATACCTTACTCACTCACTATACCTACCTCGTCAAGATATGGCTGCGATATTGCCGATGTGACGTTAAATACTAACTCACTCACTCACTATACCTACCATGGTCGCCTTTGACGACAAAACTTTCGTTCGTTTTGGGTGTTTGTTGTTTAACACGGCACTCAGCAATATTCCAACTGTACGACGTTGATCTGTAAGTCACTGGGTATGGACAGGACAATCCAGTGATTGACGTCATGAACATCCATCTTCGCAACTGGGTACCAATGGAATGCATCAAACAAGTCGGTGAACCTGGCCACCCGATCTCGTTAGTCGCCTCGTACGACAAGCTGATCACTGGATTGTCTGGTACTGACTTGATTATTTACAGACCGCCGCCATATAGCTGGAATATTGTTGAGTGCAGCTTAAAACTAAACTCGTTCACTCACCTTACCCACGGACTTACGACAAGCACGGATTGATGAAGTTGTAACCCGGATCTTCACGGGTGGACGACAAGCTCCGGACATTTTGGTTATTTCTACATATGCTAAAGTAGAATCAAAGACATTATCATTGAAACACCATTGCTCTGTGAATGAAATAATGCCGGCATGATGTCAAATTTTAGCTCACTTGGAAACAGTTGTAGACGACTTTTTTTAGTCACATTTTCAGCAGTTGGGACGTAAAATATTGAAGAAACTTTATGGATAGCAACTTCTTTATTTCGTGAGTGCGACGTTTCTTGTACCGTTGTCATTCCTGTTTGACACAATGGTACAAGAATCTGTATCCACTAGGGATGGGTATTGCAGGGAATTTTCATATTGCGATATATTGCGATGCGAAAGCATGTATTGCGGTATGTATTGCAATATATTGCATGAAGTATTTTAAAACCAAAAAATACTTATAATCGAGTTAATGCTTGATTTATAGAGCAAAAACACAACCAAATTACCATGCTTGATTAAGCTTTAATAACAACTTTTAATCATGATAAAATAAAAATGTGAATAATATTTGGCACAAATAAAAAAGGAAATACCCGAAGATTTCCGAGTGTTACGAAGTTTTCCGATTGCAAGTCAAAATACCGGTTTTCGATCAGCGTATCGCAATACGTATCGTTTTCATGTCTGAACCGGTAAATACCGGTAAACCGGTTATATTCCGCAGCCCTAGTATCCACATTATTCAGGTAGTTTTAATAAAAGGTAAGTTGTATGACCGTGTTTCGTGTCCGAATCTGGGCCCTTATTCTCGAAACGTTCGTAGCCCTAAGAATTCGTAACTTTGATCATAGACAATGTGTTAAGAATGGACTTAAGAAGTTCGTAGGGCTACGAACGTTTCGAGAATAGCTAGCCAGGTAGATACCACACTCGCTGAACTTTTCCAATATTAATGCCCATTTCACACCTTGTAAGCCAAGTACGACCCATGTACATGTCAGGGGCGTGCAGGAAGATTACGGACCTAACCAACCATGGTACAGATATGTCATAAACCATTCACACAGGAGGAAGTATATATACCTCGGGACCTATCAACGCAGCATCGACATACCGTGCATATACCTGTATCATTATCGGCTACTCATAAACGATAGCTGAGGGGTCATAAAAACACCATAAACGCCACAAGAAAGAGCCGACGTCGTGAAGGTCACGGCCTTTGGTTGTCTGTCGAGTGTAGTACATATCTATGTCGATACCGATCGTGCTAGGGTGATCTCGTCTTATCAAGGACTGTGGCGAAGACGCCGTCAATGACGCTGCGTTTTTGTGTTGGTAGCGATATGATCGGTTGGGGTGATTATTGAGTTATTTCGCAATGTCATTGTAAACGCCGATACTGATCGACGCAATGCGTTGGTTCTCAAACTTGATTGGCAAACTATTTCCTAGTGAACATTCTTTCTTGTAAATACACTGAAAATGTATTCGTTACACTATTTTGACTATGTGACGGTAGCCTGTTATTAATCCATCCTGGTCAGATAATCAAGTGATCGATATTGGGAACAACCATTCAAGGTACGATGACACGTCATTAACCACATCAGCGAGCCTGTCCACCGATCTATTTTCTTGCCTTTTTAGAACAACACAGAGGCGGTGGGGTAGCCTAATGGTTAAAGCGTCCGCTTGTCACGCCGAAGACCCGGGTTCCATTCCCCACGTGCGTACAATGTGTGAAGCCCATTTCTGGTCTCTCCCGCCGTGAAATTGTTGGAATATTGCTAAAAGCGGCGTAAAACCATACTCATTCACTCACTAGAGCAGCACAGGTTGTATGTTTCCCAGGTGAGAATTGGATTGGGCCAGACAAACCAGACTTACTACTGGCAACAGTTCACGCCATGGAACACCTGATTAGTCAGTCCACATGTTGAAATATTTATTCAAATGTCAAAGGGCAATAGTTCGACTGGCTATAATGTCACAGGTGAAAATTATACGATAAGGATCACAACCCTAACGCACAATATCATTTACAAATACAAACCTCGTTGTGTCGAAGTTGAAAGGACCTACATAGATATTTCTAGTTATCCGACTTTCGACACAAACGTCAAATGATGACTTGGGAAAGAATACGACTAGGCTTTTACATTCGTAAGTTCGACACAATGGTGTTTGAGCAGAGCCCCAATCGTTGATTTTCATACTTGAAAACGATACAAGAACCTGTATCGAAACGTCGTGCTCTAGAATTAAAGAAGTTGTCATCCATATATACTTGTTCTGTCTCACTTCCAACTTCTAAAATGCCACTCAAAGAAGTCAAGGTATCTTAGCATACACGACCAATGATTAAACGGAGTGCCCACTTACACAAAGCGATCTTAGCGCTACGACTATCTTAAGTCAGTTTTAGAATATGGGAGTTACGATCACCGTAACGCTAAGATCGCTTTGTGCATGTGCATCCTGGTCTGATATCGTACCTAAGAGATGCGGTGAATGGGGTTAGCATCGAGTTCAATTACATTTATCTTACATAGCAACGTGCTACGGGAATATTTGCACTCAGCCTTCTGAATAGTTGTACCCAACAGCATATGATGCCATCTCGTTTCATTCTGAATGGCCACTTCCTGTAAGTTACGGAAAGATACGAGTGGTGACGAATGTCTCCCGATTGGATAATACTCACACACATACATCAACCTCGGAGACACTTCAATTCAAACACAACAGGCATGCGACCTTTTCCCTGCTCTTGAAGATTAGGAGATAAAAAACCAAAAGATGAGAGCATTTCAGCCTGGTTCCCGGGGTCTGCCACGCTACGAAGCGTTAGCGCAGTAGACCCCGGGAACCAGGCTGAGAGCATTTCTGCTCTCCCCATTGAGCCTCACTATATAAAAAATACGGAAAAAAAGCCGATTGCTGATGTATGAAACAAATTTGTCCCGGGATGACACGATTTGTCACGAAAAGTTACGAATAAATAAAACGCACTCGTGGCATTCCGACCGACTTGTGGTATTCCGAGGACGAGCTGAATGACATTTTTATATAGGTTACAGAAAGATGCGAATGGAGACGAATGCCAAATACGTTGACGGGACTCGGAGCGTTAAGCAGAAATTGTGGGTTCATTCCGGTTCGGGGCTCTGGTTGACGTGATAGAAAACATGATCTGAAATATTCGTTTTTGACAACACTGGCGGAGCGTGGGGATGGCAAGTTAGCGTTATTGTACAGTTTGAATTGTTCATAGTCACGAGGCGCAGACGACGTTGCCGCCATACCTCAATGACACGACTAGAGAACGCGACACTGCATACCATATCATAAACGACAATATGGACTAAAATATAATTTGCTTAAATTTGCTAGACTTCCCTCGTGTCAGAATAGGTTTCTTCAGATATATTTTACTCATCGTTTCTTTGTAATTTATCGGTTACCGTTACGATTTCTTTAAAACCCAGACTGTTCAACATCCTCGAATATTTAGGGTATTATCTTCATTCTCTGAATAAATACTCTGAAGTCGTTTCAATACCTTCGCTTTTAACTTTATTTGAAATATTTTATGCTGTTTCTTTGTTTCACACGGCTTTATCAATGTCCCTGCATAATTATGGCGGGGACAAAGAAATGGGCTTCACATATTGTACCCATGTGCGTATTTAAATTTATGTCTGTAGTTTACCACCGCACCCCGCAATATTTCAGCTATATAGCGACTGTAATTAATCAAGCGATCGATATCATGAGCAACGCTCGGCGCAATCAACGAAGTCACCGAGACCACAACCGGATGTATTTGATCGCCTCCTTTGACGGGGCGGTGGGGTAGCCTAGAGGTTAAAGCGTTCGCTCGTCACGCCGAAGGCCCGGGTTCGATTCCCCACATGGGTACAATGTGTGAAGCCCATTTCTGGTGTCCCCCGCCGTGATATTGCTGGAATATTGCTAAAACCGGCGTAAAACCATACTCAGCCAGCCAGCCTCCTTTGACCAACATGGTTTTCATTTAATCAATTTCAACAATCATAATAACCAAAATGACATTTAATTTGTACTTTTTGATTGATAAAACATTTTTGTTTCTGTGTTGTGCTCTCTTTGGTATGCTCCATCTTATATATTGCTATTGTAATCCTGAAAACCTGAATGAGTCGTAAAGGCAAAAAATGAAGGTCACGTTGACCGCCAATAAAAAACAGAATTCCATCATTTAACTATAGCAATTCTATTAAGGAAAAAAGGTCGTATCATACGCTGTCCTTTGCCATATTTATGAATAATGCAAACACAATTTGCTGATGGATCCCAGCGGTCGTGTTTTGAAGCCATGTTAGTCAATTGTCTGAAATTAGCTGGTCTAAAACTCCATACATCTGTGGCTACAATGATGAATATACTGAAACAGCGTTCTTCAGGAGTCAGTGAGTGAGTGAGTTTAGTTTTACGCCGCTTTCAGCAATATTCCAGCAATATCACTGTAGGGGACACCAGAAATGGGCTTCACACATTGTACCCATGTTGGGAATCGAAGCCGGGTCTTCAGCGTTATGAGCGAACGTTTTAACCTCTAGGCTACCCCACCGCCCCGTTCTTTAGGAAGAATGATCCAGCGTATTTTACAATATCATTCTAATTGATTATTCATTCAGGAAATAATCGACGTTTTTAAACCAGTTATTTGTGAAATAATTGGGTTTTTTGTTGCATGATCCAGTTATATTTGCTACGTATACGCTTAAACCTTTGATACCCAGAAACTCGTGTTTTTATCAGGAGAGGCGTCGTATGGGATCCGATGATCCCCACATGGCTTTGATGGCTTTGTTGTTGCGCAGATCGATGCTCATGCTGTCATGCTCATTGGTCATTGGACTGTATTCAAGACTCTACCAAACGCCATCAAATAGTTGCAAGCAACGCGACCACAAAAAAAATATACCCCCCAAGGGTCGACAACTCGTCTAAGGCGCCGCATTTCGATGAGTTATGTCCCTTAGCCGTGACATGATCCTATTATATACTCAAGATTAGCCCTGATTACTGTCATAGGTTAAAATGAACCACACCCTCGCCAGTTAACCAAAAACGTCAACGTCTCAGACCCGAATCTCATTAGTCGGGCAATGGTTTATGCCGAATGTCGGCAGTGATCATCTGCCGAAAACGTGGCCGCACACCTGAATGATTCTAGACATTTCCTGTCGAATAACGTCGTGTTTTCCAGCCAGTCCTCGAGACGCCTTGCAATCTAATCTCTACAAAGATTCCAGGAACGACTCCGTGGGATAGTGGACCGTGGGTACCGGACCGTGTACCGAGCTTAAGGTTGCCGGTTCGATTCCCGGCCGTGTCACATATGTTAAAAGATGGCACTTGTAGCTGCCCTGCCTGGCGCTTGGCGTTTAGGGAAGTATATTGGTCGGCTAGGGCTCTGTGTATACTGTGAATAGAGTGTTTACGCCATGATCTCTAAGTGGTCTCGTGCCATCGAAGTGACATTGGTATGGGCCACTACAAGCAGTCTCATATGTGCACATGTGCGTGTGCATGCACGTTGATGCATATTTATATAGATGAAATGCAAAAGGTGCAATGATCTTAAACGCAACATTTAACCCCATTTCGCCTCTTCTGGGATTCCCTGAACAGGCGCTGTGCTGGTACTTATTTCAATCAGGACATGACTTGTGGAGTAGCCAAGTGGTCAAAGCGTTCACCCGTCACGCCGAACTCCCGGGTTCGATTCCCCACATGGGTACAATGTGTGAAGCCTATTTCTCGTGTTTTCCGGAGTATTGCTAAGATCTGCTTAAAACTATACTCACTCATTCCCATAGAGCTGACCAGGGTCTCTGGTGGTACTTATTTCAATCAATATTCCCACTCAGACTGCTGAATAGGTATACAAAAGTGCCTTTCATCGCAACAAATGCCAACCATACATTTGTTTAATTTCGTTTACTTGCTATGAAAGTGTTCCAGGGTATAAATGGACGAGTACCGCGCCAGTAATTACTGCTTTCCTTTTACTATTTCATGACATCTACCGCTCATTATCACTACGCGGCCCTCAGTGGTGACACTTCGCTTCACTTTCAAGACGACACACTTCAAAATCAAACCTGTGCAAATGCTTATCGTCTGACTCAGCGCTGGTTCCGTGAGTGGAGATAGTAAGCGAAGGACATGTTTCTTTAATTGCCACTAGGGTGCGCCACCCACCTTGGATGACCAAATACTTCTTTCAGTCTACCTATTTACACTGGGATGTATTTCAGGCAAGACTTGCGAGCACTGTCTACCCTCGAAATTTGAGCCTCTGAATTCAGGTGTGACTAATTACTGTGCTTGTCAGTAGGGTTTCGCCTCGGTGTTGTTTGATCGAGTCTTTTCCCGCCATTGGCAGTTGTGTCGTCTGCCCGTGGACGAGGGTATGATGTAGGCTGGGAGTGTAGCAACGCCACGGAAGATTCCTCTCCAAATGTCAAGTCGCTTTAAGTTTAGTGTTTATGATGATAGAATAAAATACATACAAGATGAATTATTTGGCATGTCGAGAGACATTACGCAATGGGGTGTCATTTTTTTTCTTTTACGTATTTCGTATAGGTTCGTGTTGATTATACAGATAGCGTTTGGATTTAAAATTTTAAACTGGCTGGGGTAAGTTTGACACATTTGCCCATAAATGTCAGACCGTAAATTTTCATCATCCTGATAAAATACGCATGATATGGAAGCACCGCGCTGCTGATACTGTCTTGGTCAATATTTCCTCACAATACGTTGCTTTAAATTACCATTTGAAATTTGACAAAGCTGAAAAGCATGGCAATATTTCAGGAACACAAATCTGCGCGACAGATGCCACAAAATCTGGTACATAACTTCACGTTAATCAAGCTATCTGTCTGACCCGTCTCAATAAAAGTACATGTCATCATCATCATCATCATCATCATCATCATCATCATCATCATCATCATCATCATCATCATCATCATCATCATCATCATCATCATCATCATCATCATCATCATCATCATCATCATCACCACCATCGTCGTCGTCGTCGTTATCATCGTCGTCGTCGTCGTCATCAGCATTTTCGTTGTCATCGTTGTCACCAGCATTAGCCACACAATCTGGGGTTTGTCTTAACAACATCATTACATCCCAACATCACAACATCGCCTCATCATCAGCACTACCGCCAACACCACTTGCATCGTTGTCAGTAACTTCACCATCACCATCTTTACTATCACCAACATCTGTGCCATCACCATCACCATGACTACTACCAGAACAACCACCATATCTGTATGATAAGACGCCCAACGTCATTTTCACATGTGCAAAACTAACTTCATAACACTGTTATGGCAAAGCTTGTACAATGAGAGTTGCGCCCCTTTGGTACACTAAAGCTATGATAGCGGGTTCGAATCCTGTTTGCCCGAATACGTTTCTGGATTTGTCAGCTTCATAACGAAGCTTCAGCTTCAGCAAACGTGTTTAACCCGCAGGGCGGTGGGGTAGCCTTGTGGTTAAAGCGTTTGCTCGTCACGCCAAAGACCCGGGTTCGATTCCCCACATGGGCACAATGTGTGAAGCCAATTTCTGGTGTCCCCCGCCGTGATATTGCTGGAATATTGCTGAAAGCGTCGTAAAACTAAACTCACTCACTCCTAGATCTGCATCACTTCGGTCTTCAATAGCTTTCAATAGTGTGCATGGTTAACTAAACCAGTCTCTTTATATTACATGTAGTTGACAGCATAGACAAAATAAATTTTTGTTTGTCCAGCAGTTTCATCTTAATCTGCATTTTCGGCTTTTAAAACGTCTATAAACGTTTTCATCTTTGTGATAAATGTTTTACAAGGAATTTATCGCAGGCGTACAAAGAAACTACAAGTCACTGGTTAAATTAGCATGCCAAAACGACATCGAAACCTAACCGTCACCACAAAAACAAACTTCGCGTTGTTCGCGATTACCACAGGGTGTGGCACATTTAAGATGTTGTGTTTCACACAATCAATAAGGGAAGTAGGCAGAACTGTTTCTCCACATCCGTTCTGTGTTCAGGTGAAACAATACAACTCTTCCTTCTCCAAAATTACAAGGTAATTCGCTGCACAGGTGTTACACAAGACACCTTCCTAAATCAGCACCTCGTGTGTCAGGTGTTATCTAAGCCACTCTTCGTGTCGCATGAGTGTGATCGACCATCCATTGTGCATTTTCAGAGAGGCGGGTAGGGGTGTGACAAAGCGATCGTTTCCAACCCTCTCTCTTTCGTTGAATACCCTGACCTCTCAGCTATTACGTTAGAGGGATGGATTCGGGCTGCTGGTTTCAATTGACTTTTGTTACAGGTATAATTTGCCGTCCTGACCGTAAACCTGACGGGATCCGGTCCTATTATGAATACAACGCAAGAATCAAATTATCCAGCTTTTGTGTTGAATTCATGAAGTGAGGATCTTCTGTGTAAGAACACGTTTTGTCCTCAAGCAGTGTATTGACGTAAACTAGGGTTTACAGCGTACATAAAATAGTTACCAGCGTGTCTAAATTACAACACAGTCGTTCCTCCCCCATTCTTACAACACACAAGAGCAATACATACAGGCTCAAGTAAAGGTAAGCTTCTTGTACATTCATTCCGCTCGGTTGGCAAGCTGCACTGTGCTTGATTTGACGTAAGGTCTCCCTTTCTGGTAGGGATGTTAAAAATAGAATACAATACTCCTACTCCTACATGCATCTTTAATGTTTCATTTAATTGCTGCTCAGTTAATACTGTGTGTTGTAAGAGAAGTCACAATCAGCGAGTGTCAAGCGAATGACGGGGATATTAATTCCTTATTAAACACCGTGCACGTAACCTTTCAAAATGACATCGGACATGGAGTGAATATGGCTTTACATTATGAAATTAAATGCATGGTTGAAAAATTTGCCTTACGTAATACCATTTTTGAGCGAGTGAGTATGACTGTTTATTTTGAAATGGTATACGGGGGCTTGGGTGGCTAAGACATTTAAGGCCCGTAGATCTGCGCTGTGAGTGAGTGAGTTTAGTTTTAAGCCGTTTTTAGCAATATTCCAGCAATATCACGATGGGGGACACCAGAAATGGGCTTCACACATTTACCCATGTGGGGAATCGAACCCGGGTCTTCGGCGTGACGAGCGAACGCTTTAACCACAAGGCTACCCCACCGCCCCCGATGCGCTGTGCATTGTTGCGTGATTGGGTTCGAATCTCAGTTTGTTCCGATTTTGTTTCAAGGTTTATTAGCACTATACCCGTGGTCATGTATAAACCAGAAACCAGAATCAAATGGGACTTTCTTCCTGCAACAAGTGAGTTTAATTTAAGTCACTTCGGTAGTATTTCATCCATATTGGCCCACATCAAGCCGACAAGCTGTGAAAAAGAAGAAAAAAAGAAAATGAAATATTTTGAAAAGTGTTTTGATTGTGACTAACAAGTGACAAGCATTGTATATGTATATACGTAATTTTTACGCCAGTTTATAAACTTGAAAATACCTGCCTCACTCTGCACCGAATTGCATGCCCAACGATCCTTGAGACGTCATGCACAGGCATTTGTGGGACACTCATTAATATGAAGTATGTGACATCGCCTACGACACCCGTATTAAAACATCACTGTCAAACATAGGCGTACACTTTCTTCAGTCCGGCTGTTTATGAAACTTATACTTCACGTACATTTCCAAAGTGCGTAAACAGTAAATCCCGTTAATCCGGACAGTACGATTTCTAGTGAAAACGTTCGGATTAGCAAGTCTGGATAAGCGAAACACGGGTATAGTGTAAAGACTCTTTAAAATCTGTAGACAGTTCCCAGTCGCACTTTGCGCACTAAAGGGGATTCACTGTATTAATCCATACACAGATCGCTACGAACGTCCTGGGAATGCAGCAGTGAGCGCCAGAAGGATTCACTATTCTATTCTTACTGACAGGATATTACAATTTTATATTTAAAACACTTTTTTCTAAAATGGATGGATACATTTAAAAGTAATTTTCCTTAAATTACAGTATTATTGCGGCTATTAGTTTCAAGAGTTACAATTTTGTGGAGTAACCGTCGAAGACGAGAAATCGGCGCCAGCGTTAATGTAGGCTTCGGAAGGGCGTCTCTCTGAGGAAGCCATATATTAAACACTTATCGACAAAACAATCCTTATGCTTGTGTACACCAGAATGTTTAATAAGCCACTTAAAACCGCAGGGAGAAATAACGAATTGTACAATAACCCGTTTGTAATGATCGAACTTTGGGTCCCGACGTTAAAGGTATATTCCTCTTTAGCTGGTTTTGTGTTTGATTGTTTTTCATTTTTTTTTGTTCAAAGGAGTAAAAGAGAGACTACTACTACTACTACTACTACTTCTACTACTACTACTACTACTACTACTACTACTACGACGACTACGACTACCACACCCCCCACCACTACCACTGCCACCACACCACCACCACTACTACTACTACTACTACTACTACTACTACTACTACTACTACTACTACTACTACTACTACTACTACTACTACTACTACTACTACCACTACTACTACTACTACTGCTTCCGGTGCTGCTACGGACTGCAATACCACCTACTGCTACTACTTTCACCTGCACCACCACCACTACCTACTACTGCTACTACTACTGCTACTACTACTACTACTGCTACTGCTACTACAACTACTACTACTACTACTACTACTACTACTACTACTACTACTACTACTACTACTACTACTACTACTACTACTACTACTACTACTACTACTACTACTACCATCACCACTACTAATGCTGCTATTGTTTCTACTTCTTCTACTCTAACTCCACAACTACTACTGCTACTGATAGCGCTGTTGTCACTGCTGCTGCTGCTTCTACTACTACTACTACTACTACTACTACTACTACTACTACTACTACTACTACCACTACTTGCTGGGTGTACTTGTTTCACTACTACTCTACTCTACCACTACTACCCATCACCACTACTACTACTAACTACTACTGCGTTACTGATAGCGCCGTTGTCACTGCTGCTGCTGTTTCTAATTACTACCTACTACTACTACTGCTACCACCATCACCACTACTAATGCTACTACTCTTTAATACTCTAACCCAATAACCACTACACTGCTACTGATAGCGCTGTTGTCACTGCTGCTGCTGCTACTACTTTCTACTACTCACTACTACTACTACCACTACTACTACTACTACTGCTACTGTTACTACTACTACTACTACTACCACTACTACTACTACCACTACTACTACTACCTCTAATAATGCCACTACACTACTACTACCACTGGATTCCCGGCTGTTGTCACCTGCTTTCCACATCACTACACTACTACTACTACTACTACTACCACTACTACACTTACCACTACCACCACTGCTATTGTTTCTTCTACTCTACCACCACTACTACTCACTACCTGTTGTCACCTCACCACTACTTTCACCACTACTCCTGCTACCTACTACTACCACCACTACCACCATCACACTACTACTGCTACCACTTACTACCACTACTACTACTACTACTACCACTACTCACCACTACTGGACTACTACCACCCACTGCTACCACTTCTCCCACCACCACCCCACCACATGCTACCACCACCACTACTACTCACCACTACTACTAACACTACTACTACAATACTCACCACCACTACCACTACCACTACTACTACTCACTACTACTACCACTACTACTCACTACTACTACACCACTACTACCACTCTACTACCACTACTACTACTACTACTACTCACTACTACTACTACTACTACTACTACTACCACTACCACTACTACTACTACTACCACTACTACTACTACTACCACTACTACTACTACTACTACTACTACTACTACTACTACTACTACTACTACTACTACTACCACTACTACTACCACTGCGACTGATGCTGCTGCTCCCCTTCCACCACCACCTCTTACACTACTTACACTACCACCACATACACTACTACTACTTATTATAATATACGTAGACGCAACACGACACACGTCCAAACTTGAGACGTAATTGTCGAATAACGTCCTGTTTTCCAGCTAGTCCATATGTTGCCCTGACAACCGAATCTACACCTTGAATTCCACAACGCCTAAATGACGGAGCACAGAGACTGTCTGCCGGACAACAGAATGCTAGTGGTTCGATCCAAGGCCGTGTCACCCTAGACGATGTTAAAACATGGTATTTGTTGCTACCCTGCCTGTTGGTGGCGGATAAGACCAGGATCCGTTGGCTCGGAGTTAGTGTAATAATGTGTCAGATTTGGGCGTCTGTATTCAACTGCGGCGTAGCATCTCTCTGGGTTAGCAATATGGAACAGACTTAAGCAGTCACTATCTTATATATAACTTTTTCTGTTGGACAGCCTTTATTCCCGTAATGTTTCTGAAACAATGCTAACTCGTTTCCTCACGTACTCACTCACTCATTCATGTCCGAATCATACAACTCCACCACCACAATTACTGACTCACCCACAAACCCACCCACCCAGCCACTCACTCACCCACCCACCCAGCCACTCACTCACTCACCCAGCCACTCACTCACTCACCCACCCACCCAGCCACTCACTCACCCAGCCACCCACTCACTCACACCCAGCCACTCAGCCACTCCCCAGCCACTCACACTCACCTCACCCACCCAGCCACTCACTCACCACCAGCCACCCAGCCACCCAGCCACTCACTCACCCAGCCACTCACTCACCCACCCACCCACTCACTCACCAGCCACTCACTCACCCACACCACTCCAGCTTCACCCGCCCCACCCAGCCACTCACTCACCCACCCACCCAGCCACCCACTCAGTCACTCACTCACCACCCACCCAGCCATTCAGTCCACCCACCCACCACTCACTCGCCCACCCAGCCATCACTCCCCCACCCACTCACTCACTCACTCACTCACTCGCCCACTCACTCATCCACCAACTCACTCACTCGCCCACTCACTCATCCACCCACTCACTCAGTCGCCCACTCATTCATCCACCCACTCACTTTTGATTTACAATGCCATCCTTATGTGGATGTGGATAATTCACCTATAAATAAAACGTGCTTTGAATGTTACGTAATAGTAACAGTTCCACGCAAGCGTATAAAATGAAATCCACAATTTCGTGACTCCCTAGCTGACCTCTTCTCTTAATGTCCGCACATCAATTTTCATGGAAACATCGTCATATATGGCGCCATTATCAACGACTCCAAACATTCGTCTCCATAGGATGGCGCATCGACCAGTCTGATATCCTCCCGGGCATCGTTTGAATAATCGTAATAGGCCAACAGTGAAATCAGCCATGCGATGATTAAATCACCTTGTAAAGTTTTGCTCGAAAATGTAAAGCTTATGGACATTTGGGAAATGGATGGTTTCAGATAATTCTGACGATTGTGAATGCTGCTGTGATTGGGTCAAATGCGCCATAATACTGCTTTAAAACCTTTCACATTCTTCACATATATAACTTGCATAATTCGCGGTATTATACATATTTGTTAAAGTTAGAAAGTTTGAAAGTCGCATTGATATACTGAAGAAAGGCTATGCATAACACTTTGTAGTGGGATGTAAAAAAAGTTGGTTAGTTGTGTAACGCCGCACTCAGCAATATTTCAGCTGTGTCTACCAAGACATGTGTCTACCAAGAATGTGTCTACCAAGTTATCGAGCCTGAAAAACCGATCCCGTTAGTAGCCTCTTATATATCAGATTTGTGAGTAGGAGAGTTAGTTTAGATTTACGCCGCTCTTAGCAATATTTCAGCAATATCACGGCGGGGGACACCAGAAATTAGCTTTACACATTGTACCCATGTGGGGAGTCGATCCTGGGTCTTCGGCGTTACGAGCGAACGCTTTAACCTTTAGGCTACCCCACGGCCCATCAGATGTGTGGATAGGCTTAGTGGTAGTAGTAGTAGTAGTAGTAGTAGTAGTAGTAGTAGTAGTAGAAGTAAAAGTAGTAGTAGTAGTAATAGTAGTAGCAGTAGCAGCAGCAGTAGTAGTAGCAATAGCAATAGCGGTAGCGGTAGCGGTAGCAGTAGCAGTAGCAGTAGCAGTAGCAGCAGTAGCGGTAGTAGTAGCAGAAGTAGTAGCAGATGTATATAATGTTCCTAGTTGTGTTGTGGATACATGCTTACATCCACTATGATATGCAGCAGTAGAAAACGGTTGTGTGTATTGTTAAACGAAATAGGCGTGAGTGGTTTCGTGGTATGCTTCATCTTTATCAGACACAACCATCTATCCAACTTTATATTTCAGTACACACTATCAGCTATCGCTCTTCATAACTCACTACACACAACCATCTATCCAACTTTATGTCACACAACACACAACCATCTATCCCTCTTTATATCACACAACACATAATCACCTATCCCCTTTATATCACACTACACACAACCACCTATCCTTCTTTATACCACACAACACATAACCATCTATCCCTCTTTACATCACACTACACACACAATCTATCCCTCTTTATATCACTACACACAACATCTATCCTTCTTTATACCAAACTGCACACAACTATCTATCTCTCTTTATATCACACAACACACAACCATCTATCCTCTTTATATCACACAACACACAACCATAGATCTCGCTTTATATCACACTACACACAACCATCTATCCCTCTTTATATCACACTACACACAACATCTATCCTTATTTAGACCACACTACACACAACCATCCATCCCTCTTTATATCACACAACACGCAACCATATATCTCGCTGTACATCACACTACACATGACCATCGATCCTCTTTATATCACACTACACACAACCATCTGTCCTTTATACCATACTACACAACCATCTATCCCTCTTTATATCACGGGGGCGGTGGGGTAGCCTAGTGGTTAAAGTGTTAGCTCGTCCCGTCGAAGGCCCGGGTTGGATTCCCCACATGGGTACAATGTGTGAAGCCCATTTCTGATGTCTCATGCCGTGATATTTGCTGGAATATTGCTAAAACGGCGCAAAACCATACTCAGTCAGTCAGTCAGTCTTTATATCACACTGCACACACCATCTCTCCCTCTTTATACCACACTACACACAAACATCTACCCCTGATTATATCACAGTACACACAAACACAATCATCTATCCTTCTTTATACAATACTACACACAACCAATCTATCCCTATTTATATCACAGTAAACAACCATTTATCCCTCATTATATCACACTACACACAACCATCTATCCTCTTTATATAAGACAACACACAGCCATATATCTCTCTTTATATCACACTACACACAACCATCTATCCCTCTTTATACCACAATACTCACAAACATTTATCACACTTTATATCACACAACAAACATCTATCTATCCCCTTTTATGTTACACTACATACAGCCATCTATCCTTCTTTATATCGCACTACACGCAGCTATCTATCCCTCTTTATATCACACAACACTCAACTGTCTGTCCCCTTTTATGTTTCACTACATACAGCCATTTATCCTTCTTTATATCACACTACACACAACCTTCTATCATTCTTTCTATCACACAACACACAAGTATTAATCCACCTTTATGTCACACAACACACAACCATCTATTCCTCTTCATACCACACTACACACAACCATCTATCCCTCTTGATATCACTGTACACACAAACATCTATCCTTCTTTATACCACACTATACACAGCCATCTATCCCTCTTTATATCACGAGGGCGGAAGGGTAGCCTAGTGGTTAAAGCGTTAGCTCGTCCCACCGAAAGCCCGGGTTGCATTCCTGACATAGGTACAATTTGTGAAGCCCATTTCTGGTGTCCCCCGTCGTGATATTGCTGGAATATTGCTAAAATGGCGCAAAACCATACTCAGTCAGTCAGTCAGTCAGTCTTAATACCACACAACACACAAGCATCTATCCCTCTTTATATCACACCACACACAACCATTTATCAATCTTTATATCACACAACAAACATCCATCTATCCCCTTTTATGTAACATTACATACAGCCATCTATCCCTCTTTATATCACACAACACACAACTATTTATCCACCTTTATGTCACACAACAAATAACTATCTATCAACTTTATGTCACACAACACACAACCATCTATCCCTTTTTAAATCACACTACACACAACCATCTATCCTCTTTATACCACACTACACACAACCATCTATCCCTCTTGATATCAGAGTACACACAACCATCTATCCTTCTTTATACCACCCTACACACAACCATCTATCCCTGTTTATACCACAATACACGCACGCATCTATCCCTGTTTATATCACATTACACACAACCATCTATCCCTCTTTATACCATACAACACACAACCATCTATCCTTTCTTATTCACACTACAACACAACACACAACCATCTATCCTCTCTTTTATATCACACTGGACACAACATATATCCTCCTTTATATCACACACTACACGCAACCATATCTATCCTCTATTTATATCACACTACACACAACATCTATCCCTCTTTTTATATCACACTACACACAACCATCTATCCTCTTTATATCACACAACACACAAACATATATCTTTTTATATCACACTACACACAAACGCCATCTATCCCTCTTTTATATCACACAACATTACACAGCCATCTATATCCATACTCACACACGTATATTACACAACACACAACCATCTATCCCTCTTTATACCACACACTACACACAACCATTTATCCCTCTTGTTATATCACACACACAAACATTGCAACCATCTATCCCTCTTTTATATCACACTACACACAACCATCTATCCCTTTTTTATATCACACAACACACAACCATCTATCCCTCTTTTATATCACACAACACTCAACTATCTATCCCTCTTATGCTCACACTACATACAGCATCCTTTATACTATCCTTTTATATCACACTACACACAACCATCTATCCCTTATCCTTTTTATATCACACAACACACAACCATCTATCCAATCTTTTTATATCACACTACACAAACAACCATCTATCACACTAACCATCTATCTTTTATATCACATATACTACACACAAATCCATCTATCCCTCTTTTATATCACACTACACACAACCATCTATCCCTCTTTTATATCACACTACACACAAACCATCTATCCTTCTCTTTATATCACACTACACACTAACTATCTATCCCTCTTTATATCACACTACACACAACCATCTATCCTCTTTTTATATCACACACTACACACAACCATCTATCCCTCGTTATTATATCACACTACACACAACCATCTATCCCTCTTTATATCACACTACACACCTGTGGCTCATCTATCTCAATTCTTTTTCTACACAACACACAACCATCTATCCCTCTGTTTATATCCACACACTACACATATCACTATTTATATCACACTATCAACCATCTATTTATATCACACTATTATCATAACACTACACACAACACCATCTATCCCTCTTTATATCACACTACACAACAACTATCTATCCCTCTTTATATCACACACACTATCACACAACCATCTATCCCTCTTTTATATCACACTACACACAACCATCTATCCCTCTTTATATCATACTACATACACACTACACAATTCCATATCTTTTATATATACACACAACCACTACACACAACACATCTATCCCTCTTTATATCACACTACACACAACCATCTATCCTTTTTATATACTACACATAAACCATCTATCTTCTTTATATCACACTACACACAATCATCTATCCTCTTTATATCACACTACACACAACCATCTATCCCTCTTTATATCACACTACACACACCATCTATCTATCCTCTATATCACACTACACACTGTCAATATCCTCTTTATATCACACTACACACAACCATCTATCACTTTATATAACACTACACAAACTCATCTATCATTCATACAACTATACACCATCTTTATATGTCACACTACACACAACTATCTATCCCCTCTTTATATCACACTACACACAACCATCTATCCTCTTTTTATATCACACTACACACAACCATCTATCCCTCTTTGATATATCACACTACACACAACCATCTATCCTCTTTTTATACCACACTACACACAACCATCTATCCCTCTTTTATATCACACTACACACACAACCATCTATCCCTCTGTTTATATCACACTACACACAACCATCTATCCCTTTTTTATATCACACTACACATAATCATCTATCCCTCTTTATACCACACAACACCCAACCATCTATCTCTCTTTATGTCACACTGGACACACCCTATATCCCTCCTAATACCACACTACACACAACCATCTATCCTTCTTTATACAACACTACACATAACCATCTATCCCTATTTATACCACACTACACACAACCATCTATTCTTCTTTATACCACACTACACAAAACCATCTATCCGTCTTTATATCACAGGGGCGGTGGGGTAGCCTATTGGTTAAAGCGTTAGCTCGTCACGCCGAAGGCCGGGGTTCGATTCCCCACATCTGTACAATTTGTGAAGCCCATTTCTGGTTTAGCCCGCCGTGATGTTGCTGGACTATTGCTAACAACGGCGTAAAACCATATTCAGTCAGTCAGTCAGTCTTTATATCACACTACACACAACCATCTATCCCTCTTTATATCACACTACACACAACCATCTATCCCTCTTTATATCACACTACACACAACCATCTATCCCTCTTTATATCACACTACACACAACCATCTATCCCTCTTTATATCACACTACACACAACCATCTATCCCTCTTTATATCACACTACACACAACCATCTATCCCTCTTTATATCACACTACACACAACCATCTATCCCTCTTTATATCACACTACACACAACCATCTATCCCTCTTTATATCACACTACACACAACAATCTATCCCTCTTTATATCACACTACACACAACCATCTATCCCTCTTTATATCACACTACACACAACCATCTATCCCTCTTTATATCACACTACACACAAACATCTATCCCTCTTTATATCACACTACACACAACCATCTATCCCTCTTTATATCACACTACACACAACCATCTATCCCTCTTTATATCACACTACACACAACCATCTATCCCTCTTTATATCACACTACACACAACCATCTATCCCTCTTATATCACACACTACACACAACCATCTATCCCTCTTTATATCACACTACACAACCATCTATCCATCTATCACACTTTATACAACCATCTATCACAACACATACACAACCATCTATCCCTCTTTATATCACACTACACACAACCATCTATCCCTCTTTATATCACACTACACACACCCATCTATCCCTCTTTATGTCACACTACACAAAACCTCATATCATTACTTCATATCGCACTACACACAAGCCCACTTAAAGTCTTTTTGCAAGTTTTCTCTCTGTAATAATACTTTAAACAACGCTGAGAACATTGTAAATACTGCTGTACAATAATTATACCAAACTGATGTATGCGATACTGTTTATATTGCTAATACTGACACGAATGTGCTCATAGAGTCAACTCAGGGTAGACACAAAATAATTTAGTACCGGAAGAGTTACGTCCCTTGAAACGTCGATTCTCAAATCTCGTGGTGCGTGTTCGTAACAAGTCAATCGTGGACATATCTTGTTGATATGGATGCACATAGTTTGTGTGATAATGTCACTATGAGATTATTAACCGACCCGGTATTTCGGTAGGTGATAAATGTAAACAAATTCACACGTGTTTTGCATTTTATCACACGGCATTGATAATGCCTCGATCCGTTAACTAATTCTTGTGACTGTGTTAATTAATAGCAAAACATAGCTGAGGACTGAATACATTTCGGTTTGCGCCAAAACAATTTAGTGCTGAATTACAGATATTTCACGGATGTGCATAGGTAAGTTATCCAATGAGTTTAGTTTTACGCCGCACTCAGCAATATTCCAGCTATATGACGGCGGTCTGTAAATAATCGAGTCTGGACCAGACAATCCAGTGATCAACAGCATGAGGATCGATCTACGCAACTGGGATACGATGATATGTGTCAACCAAGTCAGCGAGAGTGACCACCCGATCCAGTTAGTGGCCTCTTACGACAAGCATGGGTTACTGAAGATCAGTTCTAACCCGAACCTTCACGGTACGCATACAACAAACGTATACTTATTATCAAGCGACTTCTACAACTTGAGATGGAGAGTGTGAGCAACCGTCCACGGAGCAGGATACACAGTTGGAGACCGCGGTTGAAAAGTTGTGTAATCTGGTGGTCAAAGTCCTATGCCTTTTCGTAGTCTGGAATCCCCCGTCTCAATTTTATCAGGAATCCCCTTTAAGAGCAGGGCCTAGATTTTCGGAGCTTTCTTAGCGCTAAGATAGTCGTAAGTTAATGTTAATGTTTGGCACTTACGACTATCTTAGCGCTAAGAGAGCTTCGAAAATCTCGGCCCAGGTGATAAAGCATGATGATGTTTTATGACGCGACAGTTGTGGTACAATGACCTTAATTCATACAGAGAGGTTTTGTACAGCCAGTTTTCGATGTAGCGGAAGTCCCATCGGTGTGGGACATTCGTAACGACTGTGGCATAAAACTTCATCCATTCACTCACATTGTACGAGTTTCAGAAAGAGATTTTTTTTTAACAGAAGGTTTGGGGTTATTATTTCAGATGACTGACTGACTGACTGAGTTTGGTTTTACGCCGCTTTTAGCAATATTCCAGCAACATCACGGCAGGGGACACCAGAAATGGGCTTCACACATTGTACTCATGTGGGGATTCGAACCCGGGTCTTCGGCGTGACGAGCCAACGCTTTAACCACTAGGCTACCCCACCGCCCTATTTCAGATGAGCTTCTGGCTAGGGTGGCATATGTATAGTTGAATGCCTCATGACTCGCGTGTCGTCTTTCATATGTATGTAGGCATCGGACTATATTTCATCTTAAAGGCACACTTATCTAAAAATACATAATGCATTTCTCTCAATAATACTGTCAGCCCACATGGAAGCTACCATATAATTTATTCCAAAGAAATTTACGCATTCACATTACAATATTAAATTGAAAAGTTCGAATGAATTAATGCAACGTTACATTGAATCGACTCTCGCGCCTCTACCGGCCGAACATCATTTAAAGCGAACCGAATAGAGTTATGTCCCTTTGAGCGCTCTTTACTAATACCCTATGCACAACGTGTGATTGAAACCAGTTCGGCAAACACCGACAACACCGCGTGCGACAGTTTTCGATGTACGGAGCAATTGTTTACATTCCATATATGGCAAGTGTTATCTGTTTGGAAGCGGTTCGCCTCGAAGTTTCAATTATAGATTTCAGGCAAGTCGTAAGGGACAATAAGTCTTTCATTGCATCAATAGGAATCTATAAGTGAGTGCATATGCCCCAATATATAAAATATAGGTCAAAATATTGTCGAAAATGTGTGACATTGTGCCTTTAATATCAGGGTTGGGTAACCTAGTTGTTTAATCGAGCACGACTACCCCTTCATTTTGCTGGCAGTGCATGTTCCTGATGGCCTTTCTACAACAACAACAACAACAACAACAACAACAACAATTAGAGCTGTGACGATATATCGTAGTATCGATAATCGTGATACTTTATCTGACGATAAATATATCGATACTTTTTTTCGTATCGTGATATGTATCGTTGACCTTAAAATTAATAATTTTCACCAGAAATTGGCGGTCATGTCAAAATTTACACTGTTACTTGCTATCAAAATATACATTTTGAAAGAAAATAACTAAAGATAGCATATCGTGATATGCATCGAATCGAATCGTATCGTTCCAAGATATCGCAATACGTATCGTATCGTGAAATTTCTGTATCGTCACACCTCTTCATGGATGACAATGCTACGCCGTTGATGATTTCTTACTTCAAGAAGCGGTAGCAACCCCACTTTGTCCCGCCACGAGTCCAGACCTCAATCACATAGAGCCTGTTTCAGACATTATGCGTCGCAGACTGTGCCAGGGAGGTGCTCCAGTACAAAATCTTGATATACTGGAACAAGCCCTCCATCAAGAACGTAGCGCAATGCCTCAACGTCAAATTCAACGTATGATACAGCCAGTGAGGAGGAGCGTCAGAGATATTACTGCACTTGGTAGACATATGTTGCCATTTCGTTCGGTTATTGATGCTTGTTTGCCAGAATCTTGAAATTGACCGCTCTTGTTAATGCCAGGTGACGATGATTATCAACACTTCATCGCTAGATATACACATAGGAGGTCCATCTCCATCCGTTTTGAGCAGATAGTCATGAGTAAACCGACTGTGGCCAATACGACATCGTCGTAGAACTACCTCATCACGTCCTGACTGACAACCCAAGTAGGTATAACCAATTGTTTGTTTCAATTCGTGAAGTTTATTTCTTCCTACTTTTTTGCACAAGGCCCCGAGTATAACTTTTGATAGCGGGTTTGAAATCACTATACGGGATCAGCAGTGGAGATAACAGCTTGTCAGAAGCTGCTTTAGCTGCAGTATCGGCCTTTGTGTTACCTGCTATGCCGACGTGACCCGCAACCAGGAGAAGACGATGTCACACTGGCCAGTAGAAAAATCGTTGTAAAGCTCTAAAATGTCCAAAATGATAGGGTGACTTGAAGAAACATTTTGAAGTGCTTGAAGGCAAGTTAATGGAATGATTCTGCTGTTTACTGTAGGTCAAAGCCGTGAAGATAGCTTGAAGATAGCTTGGATCGAGACAGATCCACCAGTGGCTTTACCATCTGCCATGGTGGCGAAGACAGAAGTCGGTAAGGTGCTATAATATTGAGATCAATGTTAGCTGCAGATATGTGGGGTTAAATTCCGATTCCAAGTGGTAGAACCATCTTGCAGCTAACATTGATTAGGAAACAAGCTTCCATAGAGAGGGTTGAAAACACAATTGTATGCTGGACTGGACTGATTTGAACGTAATTTAGTGATATACTGCAGAAAAAGTTTAATGCGGCGTTGTTCAAGGGGAGGTTCGTGAGCCTCCGCAAATAGACTGTCCTAGAGGTCCTAAATAAAGGCTTACACTACAAAATGAGTATCATTTTGCCATGTTTGCTAATATGAATAAACTACAGATTTTCGTTCTTTTTACGTATAGATTTTCCATTTAAAAAGCCCTTGTATGTCAATTGATCTAGATTGTAAGTTAAACTTAGATTTGGGTGCGTTCTTTTGCTGTGGTTAATGGTAAATACTGGTAATATGAAAATACATATACGGTGAGTGAGCGAGTGAGTTTAGTTTTACGCCGCACTCAGCAGTCTGTAAATAATCGAGTCTGGACCGGATAATCCAGTGATCAACAGCATGAGCATCGATCTGCGCAATTGGGAACCGATGACATGCGTCAACCAAGCCAGCGAGCCTGACCACCCGGTCCCGTTAGTCGCCTCTTACGACAAGCATGGGTTACTGAAGGTTCATTCTAACCCGGACCTTCACGGGTTAATACATATACGGTGTATACGGTGTTGCGATACTTTTTCCATGTGAATACACCTGATAGAAGCTGTCCGAAATGGGGTACTCTTGTTAGAAATGCGGGTTTTTGATATGGTTGGTTATAGCAAGAAGTAGGAAACTGTAATATGTTTCTCGAGTCCTTTAGGCACCATCTTGTAGATACTGCTAAACAAGACTGTAAGACCACAAATCTCTTGAATTCTAGGCTTTATCTAAATCTATATTTGAATGAGAACAGGTGCCATCTCTGTTTGCTAAGAATAATAAACTTTGAAATTAAAATCATGTATGTTTTATCTGTTAGAATACAAAACTTGCGAAAGTTAAATGTGAATTATATGTCCATAAAATCCTGTGTAAACTGTTATGTAATAAAAGATGACAGTCGTGTATTATTCCATTGTCAATGCTATGCAGTCGAACTTAATTTGTACTTGTATAGAATACATAACACATTCTAATTCTCTGATGGATGCAGCAGAATTATGTACATCTTTAAATATTGTTAAAATGTTTCTACAAGGTTCTTTGTTTAAAAGGGGATATTAATATGCGCTCGTAAAGTTTAAATACATGTTGTATAATGAGGGTTAGATGGCATTGAATTATGAATAAACTGAATCTGATTTTTAATATTCAACAACCATATAGAATTTTAATCAGGGGCTTAAAATCAGTACATCCTGCTTCAGTTCATGAGAAATTCTACGACTGTTGTTTCGGTATCGGTTGTTTTGAAAAAAGAATTTGCCATGGTTTATCTCTGCCAACAAGGAACAATCATTTTGTCCAGGTCATCAAAGTGGGGACAGATAGTTTCTATCTGGAGTCCACTGCGTGAACGCGGAAAGGATGGATGACGCCATTAATATAAAGGCTGCTTTCGGGTTTCATGTAAAACAACGCACTCAGGATTTATACCATCTACGACATATGAATCTGTAAATAGTCGAGTCGGATCTGTCATTGATGCGTTTTGAGACCTTTCCTCTGTACTCTAAAAATGCACCGCGAACACGAACCATTGATTCGCTGCAGCATGAACGACGATCCACGTCATAAGTGTACGATGATACAAAATCTACCAGGACATACCTATATTCCACCACGCCTCATTTTTGTAACATAATGAGCATTTTTGTACGTAGACTAATGCTTAGTCTCTGAATATACATATTTTTTATAGTAACAAACAAACACATTTAAATAGAAAAGGAGCTCTGGGGAGACCAGAGATTCAGAACGTGAACCTGAGGGAATCTAGACTTGCTTTATTTAGGGCTTTAACATTGCAGGGAGGGCTAGGCAGTAGGGAAAATAAGGTGGTTCAGGGACTGTGAGGCAGACTAAGTTTTAAGTTGCATTAAGAGATATTCCAGCAATACCACGTGGAGGGACTCAAACATTAGGCTTCACACGTTGGACCCATGTGTTAGCTCGTTCTAGCCACACTGATGTCTGTCCTTAACAATACCCCGTGAAACTGGGATGCGCGAGTACTTCATGCTAAACGTGACAGCTCTGAAAGCATATATTGATACTGGACAGATCTTCGGTCTTGACCAAGTTGTCAAGCCTAACCACCATCAATGCCGGAAGTGTTTCTTCCGGTTGTTGAATTTCTCTGAGATTATATGTTTCATTGGCATTGTTTTAGATCAAGATGCCTGAGAATGTTATGGACGAAACATACAAACCAGAGTTAACCAGAGTTCAAGCTACCATACTGCAGATTACCGTTCGTAGGTTTTTCAAAATGGCTGACCTTGCGGCTACTCTGGACATTAGCTCCTTTTCAACAAATCCATGTTAGCATTGGTAGGAACATGTGTGCGAAACTTCAGCTTCTTGGTCCAGTGGTTTCCATTGCGCTTCGTGAGTGGATGAGGAAATTGAGTTCAACGCCGATGTGAAATATACACTAAACGCAAAAAGAAACGTTACACCCCCCACCCCTACCTTTATGAATTACTTACAACCTATCAAAGATATGTTAGAAGGTATTAGTTTACAAGAAAGCTTAATAACACAGCTTTATGTAAATCACGAAAAAAAATCTCAAATGCATTCATATTTAGGTGAAATGCATATTTTTCAGAAGATTTAAATTGTCCTATTTTCGTCCATGCCGAAATATACCAATAACAGTGATTCTGATGTCCAAAAGAAAGGTTTGAAATAAAATTCTGCTTTGAGACAAAGATAAACCATTTAAATTACCATTTTTCAACTATTAAAACAAGAAACAACTGTTGTAGAGTGTGTAAAATTGTAAAATAATCATTCCTATGATTTCAGTCTTTTAAAACATTTTCTGCTGATTTGCATTAGTGAAAACAAGTAAAACGCGTCTTTGATATTGTGAAAAAATGTTTAGGAACATCTACAATGATCTTTGTTAACATTTTTGCTTGCAAAGTAACATTTTTCCATTTTCTGTTTACACATAGCAATATCAATCGCCAAAACGCAGCAATATTCAAGCAGTATTTGCATCCATTTCACATGTAGACTGATTCTATAGGGTATAAAGAGAGCCTAGAATACATGATATGATACACAAGTACGAGAAATATGCCACGATTAACATCTGAAGAGAGAGAAAGAGCCATTGGGATGATGCAGATGGGGTCGACATACAATGCTGTTGCCAACGCCCTCGGATGCCACCGTATCACGGTTATAAGACATATTCAGGGCTTCAGACAGACTGGGGTCACTGTAGACAGACCAAGAAGTGGACGTCCACTCATCACAACGCCAGCTGAAGATAGGTACCTCCGTCATTAAGGAAGGAGGGTAAGGTTTCTTTTGACGTTTAGAGTATTCCACTAATATCAGAGCGCATCTGTCTTTAGCGATACAGGTATTTGTTAACCGCTTTGCAGAAACCCAGAACGGGTGTGGTGCTGAGAAACCTAGGAACGTAATCGGAGCGAACCGGGATCAGAGCCCAGGTCATAGGTTTCTGGCGTGCTCAAGGGACGATACTCTGCAGAGATAATTGCGTCGCCTTCGACGACTCAGACATGTGCACCCTCTTTTAGATATGCTAACAATCGTGGAGTTTCAGCGTCAATTTTTGCGGTTTTGAAATGATATTTTGGACGATGGGAGGAATGTTTCGTTGCTGGTGCAGGGCAGGCACGCCATGACACAACCCGTCATGATATTTAATCAGGTAAACTGAAATATCTGTATCCTTAGCAACACTGGAAATGTCACGCTGCTGTCTCACAGATGTCATGTTATTCTTAGTAGGCGGGGACGGTGGAACAGCCTAGTGGTTAAAGCGTTCGCTCGTCACGCCAAAGACCTGGGTTCGATTCCCCACATGGGTGCAATGTATATTATCCTGCGGCGTATTGACACTGTATCCTGATGTGTTAACATTGACATGGTGTGTATCCTGATGTGTTAACATTGACATCAAATTGTCCTGATGTGTGGACATCCTGATGTGACACAACCTGTTATTGACACATTGTGTATCCTGATGTGTTAACATTGACATTGTGTATCCTGATGTGTTAACATTGACAGTGTGTATCCTGATGTGTTAACATTGACAGTGTGTATCCTGATGTGTTAACATTGACATTGTGTATCCTGATGTGTTAACATTGACATTGTGTATCCTGATGTGTTAACATTGACATTGTGTATCCTGATGTGTTAACATTGACAGTGTGTATCCTGATGTGTTAACATTGACATTGTGTATCCTGATGTGTTAACATTGACATTGTGTATCCTGATGTGTTAACATTGACAGTGTGTATCCTGATGTGTTAACATTGACATTGTGTATCCTGATGTGTTGACAACATCCTGATGTGACAACATTGACATGTGTATCCTGATGTGTTAACATGACAGTGTGTATCCTGATGTGTTAACATTGACATTGTGTATCCTGATGTGTTAACATTGACAGGTGTGTATCCTGATGTGTGTATATCTGATGTGTTAACATTGACAGTGTGTATCCTGATGTGTTAACATTGACAGTGTGTATCCTGATGTGTTAACATTGACAGTGTGTATCCTGATGTGTTAACATTGACATTGTGTATCCTGATGTGTTAACATTGACATTGTGTATCCTGATGTGTTAACATTGACATTGTGTATCCTGATGTGTTAACATTGACAGTGTGTATCCTGATGTGTTAACATTGACAGTGTGTATCCTGATGTGTTAACATTGACAGTGTGTATCCTGATGTGTTAACATTGACAGTGTGTATCCTGATGTGTTAACATTGACATTGTGTATCCTGATCCTGATGTTAACATTGACAGTGTGTATCCTGATGTGTTAACATTGACAAACATGTGTATCCTGATGTGTTAACATTGACAGTGTGTGTATCCTGATGTGTTAACATTGACAGTGTGTATCCTGATGTGTTAACATTGACAGTGTGTATCCTGATGTGTTAACATTGACAGTGTGTATCCTGATGTGTTAACATTGACAGTGTGTATCCTGATGTGTTAACATTGACAGTGTGTATCCTGATGTTAACATTGACATTGACATGTGTATCCTGATGTGTTAACATTGACATTGTGTATCCTGATGTGTTAACCTGATGTGATGTGTTAACATTGACATTGTGTATCCTGATGTGTTAACATTGACAGTGTATCCTGATGTGTTAACATTGACATTGTGTATCCTGATGTGTTAACATTGACAGTGTGTATCCTGATGTGTTAACATTGACATGTGTGTATCCTGATGTGTTAACATTGACAGTGTGTATCCTGATGTGTTAACATTGACATTGTGTATCCTGATGTGTTAACATTGACATGTGTGTATCCTGATGTGTTAACATTGACAGTGTGTATCCTGATGTGTATCCTGAACATTGACAATTGTGTATCCTGATGTGTTAACATTGACATTGTGTATCCTGATGTGTTAACATTGACAGTGTGTATCCTGATGTGTTAACATTGACAGTGTGTATCCTGATGTGTTAACATTGACAGTGTGTATCCTGATGTGTTAACATTGACATTGTGTATCCTGATGTGTTAACATTGACAGTGTGTATCCTGATGTGTTAACATTGACATTGTGTATCCTGATGTGTTAACATTGACAGTGTGTATCCTGATGTGTTAACATTGACAGTGACAGTGTATCCTGATGTGTTAACATTGACAGTGTGTATCCTGATGTCCTGAACATTGACAGTGTGTATCCTGATGTGTTAACATTGACATTGTGTATCCTGATGTGTTAACATTGACAGTGTGTATCCTGATGTGTTAACATTGACAGTGTGTATCCTGATGTGTTAACATTGACAGTGTGTATCCTGATGTGTTAACATTGACAATGTGTATCCTGATGTGTTAACATTGACAGTGTGTATCCTGATGTGTTAACATTGACAGTGTGTATCCTGATGTGTTAACATTGACAGTGTGTGTATCCTGATGTGTTAACATTGACATTGTGTATCCTGATGTGTTAACATTGACATTGTGTATCCTGATGTGTTAACATTGACAATGTGTATCCTGATGTGTTAACATTGACAGTGTGTATCCTGATGTGTTAACATTGACAGTGTGTATCCTGATGTGTTAACATTGACAGTGTGTATCCTGATGTGTTAACATTGACAGTGTATCCTGATGTGTTAACATTGACAGTGTGTATCCTGATGTGTTAACATTGACAATGTGTATCCTGATGTGTTAACATTGACAGTGTGTATCCTGATGTGTTAACATTGACAGTGTGTATCCTGATGTGTTAACATTGACAATGTGTATCCTGATGTGTTAACATTGACAGTGTGTATCCTGATGTGTTAACATTGACAGTGTGTATCCTGATGTGTTAACATTGACATTGTGTATCCTGATGTGTTAACATTGACAGTGTGTATCCTGATGTGTTAACATTGACATTGTAACATTTGTGTATGTATCCTGATGTGTGTTAACATTGACATTGTGTATCCTGATGTGTTAACATTGACAGTGTGTATCCTGATGTGTTAACATTGACAGTGTGTATCCTGATGTGTTAACATTGACATGTGTGTATCCTGATGTTAACATTGACATTGTGTATCCTGATGTGTTAACATTGACAGTGTGTATCCTGATGTGTTAACATTGACAGTGTGTATCCTGATGTTAACATTGACAGTGTGTATCCTGATGTTAACATTGACAGTGTATCCTGATGTGTTAACATTGACAGTGTGTATCCTGATGTGTTAACATTGACAGTGTGTATCCTGATGTGTTAACATTGACATTGTGTATCCTGATGTGTTAACATTGACAGTGTGTATCCTGATGTGTTAACATTGACAGTGTGTATCCTGATGATGTTAACATTGACAGTGTGTATCCTGATGTGTTAACATTGACAGTGTGTATCCTGATGTGTTAACATTGACAGTGTGTATCCTGATGTGTTAACATTGACATGTGTATCCTGATGTGTTAACATTGACAGTGTGTATCCTGATGTGTTAACATTGACAGTGTGTATCCTGATGTGTTAACATTGACAGTGTGTATCCTGATGTGTTAACATTGACAGTGTGTATCCTGATGTGTTAACATTGACAGTGTGTATCCTGATGTGTTAACATTGACATTGTGTATCCTGATGTGTTAACATTGACAGTGTGTATCCTGATGTGTTAACATTGACAGTGTGTATCCTGATGTGTAACATTGACATTGTGTATCCTGATGTGTTAACATTGACATATGTGTATCCTGATGTGTTAACATTGACATTGTGTATCCTGATGTGTTAACATTGACATGTGTATCCTGTGTTAACATTGACATTGTACATTGTGTGTTAACATCCTGATGTGTTAAACATTGACATTGTGTGTATCCTGATGTGTTAACATTGATCAGCAACACATGCTTGTCATAAGAGGCAACAATCAGGATCGGGTGGTCATTGTGTCCCAATTGCATAGGTCTATGCTCATGCTGTTGGTCATTGGATTGTCTGGTCCAGACTTGATTATTTACACATCGCCGACAAATAGCTGGAATATTGCTGAGTGCGGGGTTAAACAAAAACAAAATAAATAAATAAAAAATGATGCAATCGGCAAATGGACTACCTATATCCCACTTTCGGTTCACTGCCATGAATTACCTTGGCTGGGTGAGCATATTTCTAACAAAGACATTTCCTCAAGAAGACAACATGTCAACAATATGTACGTCGGTGTGGGGCAGGACAGAAGTCTCAGGAGTCAAGCTGAAACGTCGGTCATCAATCCTCAGCCTCTGCAGCTGTGCAACGGTACACAGATCCCCTGCAACCATATCATACCAGTAAACCACAAACAAAACAAACAACAAGTCGATGAACTCTTCAAATACATTTTTTCCCATTGTAAGTTGATACAATAACAATTTGAAACAAGGCAGTGATGTAAACACAACAATATCATCTTGGATGATGCACTACAATACTCTACACTTCTACAACAATGTTCGTCCTGTAATCTAAGTTTGCAATCGGCAAGTCCTGCATACAAAATCAAGGCCAGATACTAAACAACACCGGTCCATTCATACATAGGAAGTCAGGAGCTTTTAGAAAAACAATGAAATGTGAATGAAACTCCCATGCTGGAACTCTTCCAGTCCTGATGGAACAAAGTCAAATGCACAAGAAAAATTCTGTCACTAAACTTTCTCTTTTAAAGACAATTTGTCTGTCATATAAATTCTGATCTATAAGATCAATTCAATGCAATACAAAGAGCATATAACATCTAAACACTTTCAATTTCAAACAAGATATTAACACCATATAATTTTATAGCACTATTTTTAGTTTAAAATGGATATTTCATACTGATCCAAACGTGTCATAAACCATTAAAAAGTAATGTTTTATATAAATTTTGCAATTCAATATAATTTTCTCAAAGCGCTGGACAAAAAAGGATCTTCAAAGGGAGATAACTCTTTATGATTACTTCCCCTTAGCTGAGCAAGATGGTGGGGCATTTGATGGATTCTATTTTTCTGGAGCGGATGTGTGGAGTGCTGCTTTTTGTCACAGACAGCATCACAGATGATGAAAGCCTGTGATACAGGTTGCAGTTATTATCAATTTTCAAAAAACACGCTCAGTGAATCCGTAATGAAGGTAAGTTCACAGAGCATCTGTTTTTAATTTTTGTTTAAAACACAACAACAAAACAACAATAAAAAACAAAACAAAAATAGAAAAATACATTCAGCTCTCTGCACATCTTGGGACAATTTACAAACTCACAACTTATTACTAGCAAGGATGAGTTGATAAGTGCTATATCAGATCGTTTAATTTACTAGAACACATTGATTATGTTCCAAAATGTAATAAATTGTTTATTCTGATTCTGTAATAACAAGCGAGGTTGATAAGTAATTGGTAAAATAATCATTTCACATGTGATCATTCAAGGTTACATATCCTTTCCATGCCTAAAACAAATTGAAACTTTATGATTTTAGGTATTTAAATGCAGGCATGGGTTTTGGGAGACAAGCCCATCCAGGATTAAATCTATTGAAATATGACCCATTTCCTCTAAGTACTGCATGACATTTATGAACAATAGTCATGTTTATTAGAATATCTTCCAAACAGAAAATCATTGTACTAGTTTGTTATATATAATCTGGATAGGTTACCCTCTCTCTTTAAAAAAAGACCAAAACAAACCAGATTTTTGTAAACCGAATTTTGATTATGTTTATGCATGATTAGATTTTCATGTCAAGAAAACAAGCTGGCTGTACCATGTACATATCTTATATGACAATTTATTCCAAAGACCATACATCGGTATATGGTCTCTGCATATTCACACAGGGGGGAGATTGAAATTTGAATCAAGAAACATGGACATCATCGTTCCACAACATATATAATTACTGCCACTGGATATCATCTTGCTGAACCTGTAACTTGAATTTTGACCGAAATAATTATTATGTGTCTGTTCACCTGGCCCCGATTTCTCGAAACAAACTTAAGTCTGAGTTTTGACTTAAGTTAGAGTTTTTACTCAAATTTGAGAAAATGCATTTCCCAGATTGAACTGAAATCGATATTAAACTCAAACATAGTAGACAATTTGAGTTTGGTAGATAGATTACTTAAGTTGTTTGGGCTTTTTTATTTTAAAAAATGCAGTTGAGTTAAGAATTCAACTGTTTCAAATTGTCAAACTCAGTTTGAAATTTGAGTAAAAACTTAAGTTTGTTTCGAGAAATCGGGGCCTGATATGTGTTACTTGTCTGTGAGGAGACAAATATAAAATATACAAAGAAGTTAATTGATTAATTGTTCAATCAGTTAACTGTTCAGGGCAAAAACAAGTGAAATTGTTTTGTGTTTTTCTGGTGATTCCCATAATTTTCGAAGTAGAGATGCCTTGTAATACACCAGCCTCCTCCCATTTGATTCCAAAATACATATGAAGTAGGATTTCCCCAATGAAGTTCAGTATGAATTTCCCCATTTCTTGTTCCAGTATTAAAACACATCTAATTTCAGAAAAAATTATGTTAATATGTTTGTATTAACACTTCATCATGAAAAATTATCAGCAGAATACCTTGAAATTTGAGTAAAACAGATACTTAACTTATACCAAATACACACCACACTTATCAACCATTCAGCTTTGCCTGGATTAACTCTTCATTGTAAATACTTATTTCATATATGTTTTAAGTGACACTGAAAAAGATATGAGCAACATGACTCGGCGTATGTCAAACTTCATGGCTCAAGACACACAACATTCTGGAAGTGGCGCCAGTCTCCCAGATATGGGGAAAAAATACTAAGAGTTACCTCCCTTTGATTAAAGAGCATTGCTGTTGGAGACAGAAACGCAGTGTGGCCATGAGGCCTTAATCATCTAGTAAACAGTCACAAAGACACGAAAGCATTTAAACAGCACAGCATCGTTAATCTACAATGAAAAGGTGGGAGTGATGGAAGAAAGGTCTTTAACAACTAATTGAAAATGTCACATTAAACCATGATTAACCAATATTGTGGACAAGACTCGATTTAAATATATTCTAAAATATTATTTCTTAGGCTTGACTTATGGACAGTTATAAAATTGTCAGTTTTCTCTGACAACCAAGTCAAACAAGTGTACCTGGTGAGTCATGGGAATAAGTCTGAAAGTCTGAAGAAGAAATATAGTACCAAAGACCTTCAAGATGTTCCACCATTGCAGGATATGAGAAGCAGTTTGACGAAGAATTAAAAACGAAAATTCATTTGAAACATCTGTTTGAATAATGTGTTCTAATGGCTACACAGAATTGATCTTCAGTAACCCATGCTTGTCACATGCCTCTGTATCCCAATTGCATAGATTGATGCTCATGCTGTTGATCACTGGATTGTTTGGTCCAGACTCAATTATTTACAGACCGCTGCCATAAAGCTGGAATATTGCTGAGTGCGGCGTAAAACTAAACTCACTCACTCTTTGGCTACACAAGAATGAAGGAGCATAATGTCCTAGGATCATGGAGTGAGTGAGTGAATGAGTTTTGTTTTAAGCTGCTTTTAGCAATTTTCCAGCAATATCGACACCAGAAATGGGCTGCACACATTGTAACCAAAAGGGGAATTGAAGCCGGGTCTTCCGCGTGACAAGCGAATGCTTTAATCACCTTGCTACTCCACCACTCCTCTGGGATCATGGAATTGCACTTACATTTCCATATGAGGTGAGGTGGAATTGGGTTTAACGTCGTGCTTGAGAATATTTCGCTCATATGACAACGTGCATAAGTGTGTATGTGTATGTGTAGGTGCGGCTGCTTGTACTAGCCCAGAGTGAAGCTGGTTTTATAGTGCTAGCCCATTCAGACACCATGCCGCAGTGAAGCATGAATACCCCACTCAGACACATTATACTGACTCCGAGCCGACCAATCCTTGTTGTACCCATTAATGCCGAACGCCAGGCAGGGACCAACAAGTACCATATTTTAACGTCTTGGTATGATGCGGTCAGGAATTGCTCTTCGGGCGGACGCTCTAACCACTACACCACGGAGGCGGTCACATTTCCATATAGAATCTTTGTACATGCAACAAGCCATGCAACAAAAGGTTGTCTTATTGATTTCACAGTATCAGGGTTACATGAATAGCAGGATTTATATTCCAGATTTATGAGAACATTTTAATTGTTATTTATTCATAACATTCTGGAATACCTATAGAATACAGATTATCTATCTGTTCACTGGATGCTGTTAAAATGGCAGCATACAGCAGCATGTGACAGTATTTTAAAATAGGTTGGCGACATTAAATTGCGATCACATTTGTTCATCCAGCAGAAAATGGGTACCCAGTGGGATAAAGTTATGTGACTATAACCCTCTAGCGCCTAACAAGCAGCTTGGTTTATATGGGGTAATAATAATCAGATTGTTTGGGCAATTCGACTATGCATTGTGCATGGAGCAATGCGCATGATAAATAGACCATTATTATTATTATTATTGTTATGATTTAGTGACCTGACTAAAAATCTCTGAAATAGGTACTAAGGAAGGGTCTCCTGCTCATTCCTTAGGTGTGCTTGAAGGTATTTGGTACTCAGTATTCCAGTCAATATTTCTTGAAGCAAGACACTTAATACAACCTAGCTTCACAGGTAAGCTATTTGTCACAGAAAAATGGACTTCTTCCCTATGTTAAAACAAACATCGTGTTCCTCTTCTATTGATAGACCTGCCGTGATGTTGCTGGAATATTGCTAAAAGCGGCGTAAAAAAATTCAGTCAGTCAGTCTATTGATAGAGTGAGTGAGTTAGGTTTAACTCCGTACTCTGGTGGAGAGATATGTAATACAGTGACTAATTATGCAATATCATAATCTCATTGTCATAATAATGAACTTCTTAAACTTCATTGGAAGATGGACACAATGAAACCCTGTTAGTCTGGAAACCTGGCATTCTGACCATCCAGTTGGGAAAATGTATGTATTAGTAAAATATACAATACACCATTATTCTTCACCAGTGATTTGTAGAGTGAGTGAGTTTAATTTTCTGCTGCTTTTAGCAATATTCCAGCAGTATCACGGTTGGGGACACCATAAATGGAATTCACACATTGTACCCACGTGGGGAATCAAACCCAGGTCTTTGCGTGACAAGCAAATGCTTTATCCACTTGGCTACCACACTGTCCCTTGCTGACTTGCACAAGATTCACAAGAATTGGGCTGTGTCCAGATTATCAGGGTGCCATTGTAACTTAAACATGAGCGATGAATTATGGACTTAATCACCAGCCATGAAATTGTTACCATGGTTACTGAATGATTTGCAGAATCTAAAGCAAAATATGATAAATTCCATGAATGTGCCTTTTTCAAATACTACAGTTGTCAGCATTATGTGATTTTTTGCCGTATTCAACTCATCACATAATGACCTGATTTGATATATGATGCAATGTGCATCAGATACTAGATATGACCTGAGAACTCACACTTTGACACGTCCAGACCTGATGTCACTTCCTGTGCTAAATATATCACTGAATGAGTTGATCACTTCCTAATACCATTCTAGTCTTTCTCCCATCACTCACACATGCAAATTGCACATTACAGAAAAATCTAGTTCCACAAGGAACCCTATGTCATATAATCCGGTGGTTTTATGTTCTTCCCTGCCTGGATTCGAGTCACCCTATCCCAGACGAAAGGCAACTGGTGACGAGCCTCCTGCTTAGCTCCAGTCTTCTTGGGAGTTTCTGACACAACCTCCTTGTCTGCTCTTTTGCCACTATTGTTTGCTGACACGGGAGTATCTCGCTTCTCCTCCTTACCACTGGATTGAGCACAAGGATCTTTTACTTTTGAATTAGCACCAGAAGATTGGTCCAACTTTGGAACTTTGGACTCTGACTCTGGGTTTTCACAAGATTCTTTTCTCTTGCGATGACTTCCAAATTTTTTATGTCTGTAAAAATTGGCCTGCATGTCCTCACCTTCTGCAGGTGATGCCAAAGGTCCTCCATCTTGGGTGCTTTCTATTGAAAGCGACCTTGACTCGGATGATGAACACCTTTCTCCTGAAAAGCCAGAATCTTTATCGTCTTCCACATGGAGATACATGAACTCCTTAGCTTTGGAATCAACACAGTTTGAATCGTTGTTTTTTTCATTGCTAGCCTGGTCCTGCTTGGGCCTAGAATCTACACTAGTGTTAGAGTCATGAGGACAGGTGGTCTGAGAAGTGGTAGATGTTGGATGAGTGTAGTCAGATTGAGACGGCTTGTCACTACTGCTATCAGGACTAGCACTAACAGTTATTTGATCTGCTGGTAAGCGTTGAACCTCCAGATTTGGGTTGGGAACAGGTTCCGAGAGGAATTTGTGAAACTCAGGGATAGATTTACCAACACCAGAATCTATCCTTGATCTTTGAGTGTGACCTTCTGGAGAGGTAGGATTTGAAATACTGCTTGAGTGAGGGTTCTTGGCTTCAGAAGGCTGTCCATCTGAACACATTTCTTTATAATGAACTGACTGTACATGTTCTTCAAGGGCTAACGCTGAGAACTGGCAACCACAAAACCTGCACAATCCCACTCTTCCAAGGTGCTTATCATTCTGTTCCAGTCCAGCGGAAGAGTCACTCATTTGACTTTCAGTACCAATAAATGGTCCTGGCGGCCTTGCCTGGTTGTGCTGACGACAATGACGCTTGTATGACCCAAAATCATTGAGCTGAAATGTTTGATTACACTGTTGACACTGAAGATACTTTGTATCTTCACAGTCTTCCCGAAGGGAACTTTTTGGACGACCATCACTGGCACGTCTGTATGCCCTGGCTTTGCTATTGTTCCAGTCCTGCTGGGTCTGCTGACTTGGGGAGACACCCCTTGGGTCCAGTGGAGACAAGCTTTCCTTCTTGCCCCTGTAGAAGTCAGAACCTGGCGTAGAAACAACCTCCCTTTCAGGTGGTGCTGAACTTCGTCCCGTCGGGATCAATGGCTCTCCTTGATGATCTTGTGGGGTTAACACATAAGGACTCTGCAGTGCTGATTTAGTTGCTGAGATTGTTTGGACAATCGTATGCTCAGCTCTTGGCTCAAACCCATGTTGATTTCTGAAGTGTTTCCGAAACCCATAAGGACTGCCATAGGTTTGTCTACAAAGCCGACAAATGAGATACAGGATATCATTTGGAGGATGGTTTCCAATGATACTTTGGATGGGCTCATGCCTGGACACGCTGCCTTTCCTCTGAGATAGGTCCCCTTTTTCTGATCCTTGTGGAGATGCTAGAGGTTGGGGCGATTCCCTGAACTGATGAGTAGGAGTCTGAGACAGATACGTAACTGATGTTGAGGTTTTAGGTGATAACTTTTCCTGAGTCATTGAAGGGTATGGAGCTGGACCTTGAGCATGTGAAATGGAAACCTGATTTGCTGGTCTGACTGGTGAAAGGGCTGACATTGTAGAAGGAGCTGTTGAGAATGTTGGTGCTGGAATAGGATGAAGCTGAGGTCTGTGCCCACCGGGTGACATCATCATACCTGACACAACTGTTGGTGCCATTATAGCATTGCCAGGAGTATCACCACCTCCTCTGTCCATTGGCATCATGTCTTTCCGTGGGTAGCCACAATGGGTCTGCTGGAAGAGCTTGTCTACACTGCTCTCCAGATGCTGCAGGTGGTGGTTACCACGACCACTGTAGTCTCCTTGACCATGGACAGTTGCACCACCTTCTCTATGTACAACATCTCTAGGCACACTAACAGGATTGGAAGGCTTTTGGGATAAATCAAGGGGCTGATCATTATCCGCTATATCTGGTCCCGGTTGAGCAATAGGAACACTCTCTGGTATTTTAACTGTGAGATCAAGAACTGGTGCCTGGGGCGAGGCATACCTGTCCCCTCTTCCTGGATGTGGAAGGGAGACGTTCGGTTTGTGGGGATGCACAACATCCTGCCGACTTCCAATACTGGCAACAGAGGGCTGGCCATGTCTACCTGGCTGCTGAACGTTTTCAGTGCTTCTTGGGAAATCTTTGCAAGGGTATGGGCCTCCTTCGTTGTGATGATAAACGTCTTGCCTTGCATGAGAGTTGCCTCTGTCTTGTCTTCTATCAGACTTTGCCATTTCTGGATTATACCCATCACCAACCATCTGTACTCCATGACTTAGAGTAGCAGCGTATGGCAAGGGTTTAATTGGCTGAACTGGATACTGAATCATATTTGCCATGTGAACTGCACTTGTGTTGGGAAATTTGCTGGGGGATGTCGCTTGCATCCTTGCCATATCTTGCTTTACCATCATACCTTGACTGTGGGGAGGTTGAACTGGCACTTGGAGGTGATTCTGGTAGAAAGACGATTCAGCCTGTGACATTGGCATATTCATCATCGGGGATGCACTGCTGGCTGACGGCTTGCTTTGTTTTGCAGATTTGTCTTCGTATTGGAAGAATGTTCGGCAACTTATACATCGACAGTTTTTACTGGGCATATGAGGAAAAGAGGAAGGATCATTCTCTGAAGCTAACACACCATCAGCCCTCATCAGAGGAGGAGGAAAAGCCCTTGGCGGCATGTACATTTGGTGGCCACGCAACATGTACATCTGAGCCTTTGGTAGCATCCCCTGACGAGGGATTGCACCATTCAGGTATGGAGCTAAAGCTCTTGGGCTGAAACGAGCCATCATTGCTTCATTTTGCTTTGCCATTGTCGCATACTTACTAACAGAGTATCCAGCAGGTTCGTACTGCTTTGGGTCCTTAACCTTATCCACGGGCATATGTTTTGGGTGTAGCCCATGGTGACTGTCTTGTTGATGCTTCTGGGACCAGTTTCTATGTGCTTCAGAATGTCCATCAGAGTGAGAGCTGGATCCTGCATCAGAATACCTGGAAGGGGATTTGCTAGCACCAGGCACAGGTGACCGATGATGTGGACGTTCATTATCCCGAGGATGTTCATGGGGATAGCCTTTCTTATTGTCCGTAGCAGTACCATGATTCTCTGCTAGGGCCTCATCTGAACTGCTGGGGGACAATAGTTTACTTATCACTTCAGTTTGACTAATGACTCGGTCAACAATGTCCTGCACACTGATAGTGCCATCTAAGCCAGCATTACCAGATACACTAGTGACAGGTTTGCCTTGAGTTATTGACCCACTACTTGTGCTTGTTGTTTCTTTAGGAGCACTAATTGTTACAGCTGGTTCAGGGCTAGTAGTGGACCGATCCTCGTTGACAAAGCTCTTTTCCAGAACTCTTTCAATGTGATCCATTAGACAAACCATATTGTTTTGCAAGTTCTCCATTTCTGGACTTCTTTTCTTTTCCCTTACAGTGGACACCACTGACGTGTTCGTGGACGATGGAGTTGACACTGTCATGGGTGCCTCGGTAACAGGAGTGTTCTGAGCAAGGGATTTCATGGAAACTTGACTTTTGTGGCTTATATCTGGGAGAGAAGAATTCATGTCCTCTCCCAGCGAATTATCTAACACTTTGTCTATCAAAGTCTGCAGTCTCACTGTGTTTTTAGGAAGATTGTCATCCCTCTTGAGAGACTCATACAAGCTCGTCTAGTAGAGGTCTGGCTCTTCTCACTGGTCAGTGGCTTGGGGTCAGGTTTGCAACTGACAGCCAGGTCAACACTGGGTATCTGATTTGTCACCTCTTCAGTTGTGTCACTCTTGATCATATCGACAATACGATCCTTCATGAAACTGAACACAACATCAACAGGCTGGCTTCCCCCGTCTCGTGCCGCTGTCTGTGGTGGACTGGTTTTCGCCTTGGTTTCCTCGGAATCCTTTTTTGAGTCTTCCGTCTCAGACTCATCTGATTTGACTCCAAGGCATGACTCTATCAGAGAGTCGATAGCAGCCCGAACTGAATTGTTCTTCATGTCAGAGTCTGTTGATGAATCTTGTCCTTCGTCGTCAATCTTTCCACTTGTATTCTCCTCCCCAATGCTTCTACGGTTCCTTGTTCGTCTCTTGTATTTGCACTCATTAATGGATTTCCTTCCATTGAGGCGTTCTGTCCCATTCTTTGCTTCAGGTACTGCAAAGAGAAAGATTAAGACTATAAATACCATGTGCAAACATAGCAGGGAATACATATAAATATTACTTACACATTTTCATATTTTAGGTTGGTCATACACATTTTCATATTTTAATATGGTCATGGGTCCCATTTCACAAAGCTATCATAGCTCTACGACTCGTATAACTCCAGGGCCTAGATTTTCGAAGCTCTCTTAGCGCTAAGATAGTCGTAAGTTAATGTAAATGTATGGCACTTACGACTATCTATCTAAGAGAGCTTCGAAAATCTAGGCCCTGTACTGTAACACAGACTTACGACAGACGTAACGATAAGATAGCTTTGTGAAACGGAACCCAGGGTGCCGTTGTACAAAACAACTTTAGCACTAAGACTACCTTAAGTCGATGTTAGGTATTGGAGTTACGGTCACCTTAGCACTAAGACCACTTTTTACTAACGGCACTCTGGTTACTAAAGGAATAAACTACAAAATTGCAGAATCTATAAAAGATCTCATTATGTCTGTAGTTAAAGAATGGACACCCATAACTATCGAAGGTCGAGTTGTGCCCACCTTCATCTGCCCCATATACAAACATACTTTAACATACACACAGACCCTTCAGAAGAATATGCCCAATGTTATTGGACTAAAACAGAAATATTTCATGCTTCTACTTCTATAAACACTTCTGGTTTATTGGCCATCACCTTCATTGGACATCATAGAAATATCATGACTTAAGACCCCCTCTGAACACATCTTTCTTTTAAAGTCCCAATATCAATGGCCAAGACCTCATATTGACACAAACCTTCACTTTTTGACAATGTCATCCAAATACGAACAAGAACATTGTGTGCTACAATCAAAGTAGTGATTAGGAGTTACAATTGAACATGGTTTTTTTCCATGAAGCCTTCAAAAAGTTTCTAAAAAAAAATTCTGAACATTGGTTATGGCATATAAGGTTTTAGTAAGGAACCCATGAAGAATCCAGTTTAGAATTGGAAAACCATTCTTGTCACAAGAAATGACTACTTGGATTGGATGTGGTAACGGTCATTACATAACATTCAGTCCTACC